>NC_083421.1:3887992-4487992 GCF_020745735.1 Hemiscyllium ocellatum | reverse complement strand
ACTTTTCTCTGTGAAACCCAGGTATGTGTATTCCTCCAGCTCCCACTCCAGTCTGCTCCCTCACAGGGTCATCGGCTCTGTGACTCCCAGGTATGACTAGGTCTCGATCCTCAGTGCTGATTTATATCCTCTCACTTTGGTGCTTCTGTAACTCCCAGGTATGAGTGAGCCTCATGTTCCTGCTTCAAGTTACTCCCTCACATGGTCACTCCCTCTGTGACTCGGAGCTGATTTAGCGTCTCCTGCTCTGCTGTTTCTCCAACTCCAAGTCCCAGTCGGCCTCGTTCCTCGCTGAAGATTTATATGCTCCCGCTCTGTGCTGCTCTCTCTCATGTTCTCTCCCGTTGTGACTCTCAGGTAATGGAAGCCCTCAAGCCTCAGTTGAGATGCATAACATCCCATTCCACACTGCTCCCTCACAGGATCACCGCTGTGCCTGGAAGACAGTGAAAGAGGGAAGAATGAGAGTGTGCAGAGGGTGTTAAAATCATTGTGCGAGCTGTTGGGAATGGAACAGGTTATCTGGGGAGGTAGTCGGACCTGCAGTGTCTAAAGCAGGTTACTCGAAGGTAGAGGGAGTGTTGGAGGCACTGAGCGAAGCAAAGGAAATAGGGAGATGGTGGCTTGTTGTTGACAGAACTTTGTAGAGTCTAAAGGACTTTTTGTGAGCTGCTTACTGAGATGTGAAGACTTTAATAAATGCAAATTGATAGCCAGGAAGTTTTGTAAGGTACTGGAGACTGTTGGATGTTATAGAGTTAGAAGACTCGCAGTAACTGGGGGGTTGCAGATGTTTATAGTACTTCTGGTGTTTAAGGACCCTCAGGACATAAGGAAGTACAGAGAATGGAAGCATTCCAAATAGTGGGATTGTAGAGGCTGGAAGAGCTAATATGGATAAGGAGGATGAAAAGTACCAATTTAGCACAACCAGCTGCTGTAATTCAGAGATTTAAGGAAGGGAACTTGTGCTGTCATTGAATACAGTTATATGGAGAGTTATAGATACTGAGTGGTCACAAATTTAGACAGGAAGAGGTTATAGGTGATCAGAAGTTTAACAAGAATCAAGAAATTTGAGACATCACTAGATAGGAATGGAGGTGGTGTGACATTCTGGTGAAAAATAGTGTTGTTTGGCAGAGGAGGATGCCACATACACAGGAAGAGCTGCATTGTCTGCATGCAGTTACAGACATGAGGAGTGTTGTAGCGCCTGCTGGAGGGTACACAGATAAAAACAGTTCCAACAGCTGGTGCAATGGCTCAAGAAGGCAGCTCACTACCACCTTCTCAGGGACAACTCCAAATCAACAAAACATCCAGCAATGCTCATGACCACGAACGATTAAATTAAACGAAATCTACAAGCAGCACTGAGGTCACTCAGGAAGGCTCTTTTAACAGCACTTCACAAACACCGAACCACTATACCCTGGAAGGACAGGAGTTCCAGCTGCACGGGAACACCAGCATTTCCAAGGTGCCCTCCAAGCCACGCTCCATCCTCCCAGCACTGTGTCTGTCCCTACACCCAAAGGATGACAGTGGTGAGGAAGGCCGCTCACCACCACCTTCTCCAGGGAATTACAAATGGGACGGTAATGATGGCCGAGCAAGTGATTGTCACATCCCATCAGTGAATTTGTACACGGGAAACTCTTGGATTGTTCATGTCCCCTTTGCTTTCTCCACACAACCCACATTCCCATCTCGTTCTGTGTCAGCAACAAGCAGTACATTTTGTCCATCCATCAAATGTATCGAATCCCTTTATGAATAGTTAGGGGTCAAGCACTAATCCATTAATTCCCACTTAGTTTTCTGTTAAAGAATTCCCAATCCATGCCAGTACATTCCCTCCAATCCCACATTTGCCAATATTGTGTATGTTGAAAGGTTTCTGAAAATCCCGACAAATCACTCCTCCCTTTCATCTACTCTGCTTGTTTACAGCCAGACAGGAAAACAAATGCAGCGGGGTTTGTGAAATGAAATTTCAGTTTCAGAACAACATGCTTGGCATGGGTAGAGGATTGGCTGATTAGCAGAAGACAGAGTAAGAATAAAGGGGTCGTTTCCATGATGGGAACTGGTGACGAGGTGAACTCAGCAGGGGTCAATGTTGGGGCCACGCTGTACATGTTATACATTAACAGTTGGACAAAGGATGTGAGGGGGTACAAGAACTAGTTTTACAAGAAAGAGCCCAGGATGAAATGCTTGTCATATGAGGAACAGGTGAAGTATCTGGGTCTGTACTTGATGAAGTTTCAGAGGCGGCGGTGGCAGGATCTCATTCAAGCTTACAGAATACTGATGGGCCTGGATGAATTGGATGGGAGGGTGCGGAAGATGCTTTCACTAAGCAGAGAGACCAAAGCTCAAGGGTACAGCTTCAGAGTGAAGGAAGGACCCTTTAGAATGGAGATGTGGAGGAATTTCTTCAACCAGAGGGTGATGAATCTGTGGAACGGTTCCTGTTGTAGAGAGGGTTACTGATGAGGGTGACATTTACTCATATAGGGCTACAACAGCTGGAGAAGGTTATGGCGATGATTAGATGGATGGAGATACTAAAAGAGCTTACATTGACTGGGTGGGTGATAGCGACGGGAGACTGTTACATAGAAAGTGAGTCTTTCAGGAACTGGATCGGGAGAGTCACAGGCAATGGACTGGGTTCTACAGATTGAGAGTAATGCAGGGATCTGAGAGGATTACACAGATAGGGAGGATTGTGGGCTCTCCATATTTTGAGAGGATTTCAGGTTACACCGATAAGGAGGGGTGTTGCAACTGTCGGAGTTTACAGAGACTAGGAGGTTTGGAGTTGTTTACTTGTTTGAGGGATATTTTTAGGGTCAGTAATATGGAATGTAGACGGAGAGTTTAGATATTATTAGATTCACTACAGTATGGAAACGACACTTCGGCCCAACTCGTCCACACCAACTCTCCAAAGAGTTGTCCACCCAGACCCATTTCCCTCTGAATGATGCACCAAATGCTCTGGCCAGTTTAGAATGGCCAATTCTCCTGACCTGCATATCGTTGGACTGTGGGAGGAAAGCCATGCAGACACATGCAGCTGGAAAAGGGTCTGGAGGTGTTTACACAGATAAGGAGTTCGGGCGGGATGGGAGATGGTTACAGGGGTCATGTGGTGCTATAGGCCAGGAGGCAGGAATATGATCTGACCTGCAGAAGGTTAAAGTGATATCATGTTCTCCTGGGCCTTGGGGAAGGTACACTGGTGGGTATTTTGGTCCAGGCTGGAGGATTTTACAGAGACATGGTGGACTGTAGTTATTGTGGAAAACTACAGAAATAGAGATTATTGGACTGAGTGCAGGATGAGGTTACTGAGATTGGGCATGTTACCGAGTTTGGAGCAAATTACACATAGGGAGTGTCATCAGCATTGCAATAAGTTTCAAATAAACAGCAGGATTCTGGGAGGGGTGGAGGTTACAGAAATAGGAACTTTTCTGGGAATTACAAACATTCAAGACACTGGTACAGATGAGTTCGACCTGAAGGCATGTCTCCTTGCTTTATGACTCTACCACACGACAAGAAATAGTGTGAGAGGGATAATATAGAACAGAAAGATCCCAGGTTTCAATACCTCCTACTTAAGGGAGGCATGCTTTCCTCTCTGCTGTCCTGATCCTCACTAAGACAGCACAGGCCTGGATTGATAACTGTCAACTTCCTATATTGTCAGAGGAAGGCTCAGTACAGCAGAGGTGAAACTAAACAAGAGAGTATGGAATGAGTCTGGGCCCATCATACTCTGTGTTCACCCTTCAGCACTGTATCTGTATCATGTCTTCCGGATCAAACTTCGATCCCTTAAATTCGCTCTGCTCTGTTCACTGTGAATTATCTTACCTGGCTGCAGGATTTATTGAAGGAACCAGATCTGACTGCCCTCTGGCTGACCAATTGCGTTCAATGAGATGATGAATGAAACACCCAGCAGTTGAGAAGTTTATTGGGTCAGGAACGTCCAGAATACATGCAGGAGACGGAGAAATAGACAGAATGGGACATTAGATTGATGCAGAGAGGGTTACACAGGGAGAATGGCACTGAGTTCCACAGAGATCTGGAAAATCCCAGTCTCCATCCCTAGCCTGTGCTGCTGTGTCTCCCTGGAGTGGAGAATTCTGTTGGCTCACGATCTGGAGTAGCTGCAAAAGGTGCAGTCGCCGGCAGAAATTAGACCCTCACAGTGACAGATATCACATGGAGATATACGGAGTGATATCACCCGAGTGCAGGAAGGTACCAGGATCAAACCACGGTCAGGAAGAAGGTGATTTGATTCATGGTGCACTGGGATCAGTACTCAGGGAAGAGGGAGCTAGCAATGGGCCAGGCGATGGCCTAGTGTTACTCTCACTAGACTCTTCATCCAGAATTTAACGCCGGTGGCAGGGATACCAGAATGCTTAATATCCTTTCAGGGAGGAAATCTGCGATAGGCAGCTGGTCTGATCAACATATGACTCCAGGCAGGTTCATAGTTCCTTGCAAGTAAAATCCTTGGTAAATAGAATAGTGAAGAAGGTGTTTAGTCTGCTTGCGTTTACTTATCAGAGCACTGAGTACAGGAGTTGGGAGGTCATGTTATGGCTGTGCAGGACATTGGATAAGCCACTTTTGGAATATTGGGTGCAGTTCTTGTCTTCTCCCTATCGGAAGGATGTTGTAAAAGTTGAAAAGTTTCAGAAAAGTATTACAAGGATGTTGCCAGGATTGGAAGATTTAAGCTAAAGGGAGAGATTGAATGGGTTGGGGCTACTTGAGGCTGAGGGGTGACCTTATAGAGATTTATACAATCATGAGAGTCATGGATAGGTTTAACAGACAAGGTTTTTTTTTTCCCTGAGGTAATGGAGTCCAGAACCTGACGGCCTAGGTTCAGGGTGAGAGGGAAAAGATATAAAAGGAACCTAAGGGGCAATGTTTTCAGGTAGAGGATGATGCGTGAATGGAATGAACTGCCAAAGGAATGGTGGAGGTTGGTACAATTACTGCATATAAAATGCATCTGGATGGGTATACAAACAGGAAAGGTTGAGAGGGATTTGGGCCAAGTGCTGGCAAATGAGACAAAATTATGTTAGCATATGTGGGTGGCGTGAACACGTTGGACTGAAGGGTCTGTTTCTGTGCTGCACATCTCTATGACTAAATGTTTTCAACTGTTTATTAGCAGCCATACACATCATTGTTTCCCCTGTTTACCTTGGTCAGTTCTCCTCTCAAACACATGTCAATGGCTTTGGTTGTGATTGTAGGGTAACACTTGTTCAGTAACACTTTGTTCAGTAACACTTTCTAGGACCTTACCACTCAGTGCACCAAGATCCTTCTGTATATCAATGTCCCTCAGTATCCTAACATTCTTCTTCAATTTGACATGACCTCACACTTGCCCAGATTAAACCCAATTTGCCATTTCTCTGCACGTTTATCCAACTGATCTGTGACCTCCTTCAACCTTGGATCTCCTTGTTCATTCACCCCAAATCCACCAATTTTCATATCATCTGCAATAATTAACTTTGTCACTTCCTTTCCTTTCAATGGTGTGAGACTCTGTAACCAGACGGCAGAAAATCCCAGCAAGGGCTCACCCATTTAAGATGGAAGTGAGGAGGAATGTCATCACTCAGAAGTTAGGGACTCTGTGGGAATTCCTTACTGCCGGGAGCTGTCGAGGTTGGGTCATTAAGATTATTGACAGCAGGGATGGACAGATGTTAATGGATCAGGGAAACAAGAGTTTTGTGGAAAAGGCAGGAAAGTAGAGGTGGAGAGTATCAGATCAGCCGTGATCTGATTGAAGGGCAGAGTAAACTAAATGGGCCAAATGGCCTCATTCTGCTGCGACATCTCATGGTCTTAGCTCGAACTCAGTGTCTGCGCTGTAACACTATGGGTCTTTGCTCACAAAACTCCTTTAGAATGGGATTGTTGGATATTTATTATTACACAGCATTTGATCTCCAATGGACAATTTTGTTGATGGTTCCTTGAAATGATGTTGTAGAGAACCATCTCGTATACAATCCAGGATTCCATCCATTACAGCCCTGATACTTATTAGTTATCCAATTAGGATAAAGACGACCGGCACACACAGTTACTGTGCTGCCCTTGCTAAAAGGGGTGTTGAATAGTTGGTAAGAGGTTAGAGATAGGGAGGCTTACAGGGGCTCGAGGATGTTAGAGTTAAACAGTTACATCTGAGGAGGAATGTTCATGGGAGAAAGGGATTTGAGGATTGGAGGAATTTACAGAGATAGAGGGAGCTGGATTAGATTCTGGAGATAGGGGTAGGGATGGATATAGTGAGAGGCGGCAGACTGAGAGGCACAGACAGAAAGAGATTATTGTGCATACTGACGGAGAAATGAAAGGTTGTCGTGACTGAAGAAGTTTACAGAGATAAGGCGGCTTCTAGGCTACATAGATAGGAAGGCAATGGAGAATGCCAAGTTTACTGGGGTGGAGACAGTTACACAGATGGGGAAGATTGCACAAATTGGTCGGGAGGGGTGTTGCGGAGAGGGTGAAGAATAAATAGATTAAGATTGAAGATTTGGAGAACGATAAGGAGGTAACGATTTTTTCACAGGTAAGGAAGGGCTGTAGGAGCTGGAGAAGTTTACCCAGATAGGGACGGATGGAGAGATTATAAATAAAACACATTGACATGGAGGGTCGCATTGGTAGGAGGAGCTTACAGGGAAAGACAGGGCTCGGCACTTACAGCGATGAAGGAAATTAGTATCTGCTGGAGAAGTTTAGGGATTAGGGTTTCAGGGATTGGAGAACCTGTCAGAGACAGACAGCATTATGGGACGAGAGGAGATTCCGAACAGAGGAAGGATTATCGGGACTATAGTATATTACAGAGATCACTAATACAGTATGTGCCAAGACTGATACCTGGGACCTCCTGTGCATTCTCAGAGAGGACCAAAACAGCAGGGGTGAGAGCAGGGCACTCACAAGATGGTGGGAATGATGCCTGGAATGTTGCTGTTCCTTGGCCAGCTCTGTATCTATGTCCTGTGTACCAGGTCTGAATAAAGAAGGCGACCAACTCCACCCTGTGCTGTTTACTGTGATTCATCTTACCGGCTGCAGGATTTACTGAAGGCTCCAGATCTCCCTTTCCATCTCTTTCTGGCTGACGAAGCGTCTTCATTGAGGTGATGGATGAGATAGGAATTAGAAACATCCTGATTACCTGCATGAGACAGAAATGGACAGAATGGGAAATTAGACTGATGCAGTGAGGATACCTCATGTAGAGTAGCACTGAGTCCAGCAGAGATCACGAAAATCCCAGTCTCCATCCCTGGTCTGTGCTGTTGCAGATCGGAGAATTCTTTTGGCTCCAGATCTGGAGTAGCTGTAAGAGTGAGAGACGCTGACAGAGGCACCAATTAGACCCACACAGTGAGGGATACCAAATGGAGCGAGACTGAGTCACATCACCAGAATGCTGGAAAGACTTCACGATCAAATCATGGTGTCAGAAGAAGTGGTGCTGATGCAGTGGGCACTGCTACCAGTGCTCAGGGAGGAGTCAGCTATTTTATTGAGATGGTACAATGCATATGACCAGGATCATGTAGAGTGCTTTAAACTGACACAGACGAGGAGGGACAGGGCTCAGCTAAAAGGAAATTCCCAATTCCATCGAGAAATGTTCAAATACTGAAACATGGAGCCGTGGCTGAGGAACAACCGAAAGAAACAGGAAGAGACTGAGTTTAACTAAAACTGTACATCAGCAGATAGGTTTGTGACAGGACTTTATGATTTCAAAAGTAAATTACTATTTCTTAATTTGAATGCATGAAGCATTTGCAATAAGGGATATGCTTGTGTGATTGTGATTTCTATCTCATCACCATCATGGATACGTGGTCACAGGGTGAACAAAAGGTGGGGCATTAATATTCACGACATTGTGGAATTTTAGGCAGAATGGGAAGGAGAATGGGGAACTCTCATCGTTAGGGATAGCAATGGGATCATATGTGGCCACAGATGATCAATCATTAGGAAACCAAATTCTGGGTAATAAGAGTCAGAACACAGAAGTGGAAGGGCAGTGTTAATGCCCCTTTACAGCATTACATTGTGAGACATGGCATTGGACAGGGAATTATTGGAATTTGTAACAAAGACAGTAGGACAATTGAAAGGGGATTCAACTTCCCTATCTCATCATCTCATTGGCGGTGGGTCACAAACGAGGCTAACTCTATTCCACTCTCAGAGGGAGTCTATAGTTGGCTGTACAGACCGATGTGGCCTTCCACAGATTCTGTTACACTTGGGGCAGAAGGTGGCAGTGGGAAGGGGTGGGTGGGGCGTTGGGATGGCTGGCTGCGAGCTCCTTGAGCTGTTTTCTCTTGGATTCCCCTTTTTTTCGCCATAGCAAGTCTCAAGGTGCTCGACCCTTTCCGTTTGGATGGTCTTGGCTCAGGAATTCCCAGGATTTACTAGGTGTGATTAGGAGATGCTTAGAAGACAAAAAAAACTAACAATTCTGAAGAAGCCAATGCTTTAGAAACATGGAAGTATTTGTTAAAGGGATCAATCAGGGTCTAGTAGCAGGAGGACTGCACCAGGAAAAGGAAACATTGTCAGGGTCTAATATGATGATAGAAACAGGGAGAGGTGAAGGTGCTGGAGGAGTTGAAAGTGTTACAGAGAAGGACAATGTTACAAAGCAAGTACAAATTGATGCAGCTGGATGTGTTAGTAGCGGTAGTGATGGAAATATCTATTTTTATTTATTCATTCATGGGTTGAGGTTGTCACCACTTGGACCAGCATACATCACCCACTGCTAATTGCCCAGACCGCAGCACAGGCAGCCATATTGCTGTGGGTCTGGAGTCACATGTGAGCCAGACCAGGTTAGAATGTCAGTTATGCTTCGCTCAAGGACATATGTGAACCAGTTGATTATTTTTTTGTCACATAATCCACACTAATGCCCTGTACAGACACAACATGACATCCCAACTGCTACTTTCAATGCTCTGCACAATGAATTTGTCCATCCCAAGCACCTGCTTCACCAGCCTGTCTACCTGTGACACCACTTTCAAAGAACTGTGTACCTGTATCCCTGCGTCTCTGATTGACAACAGTACCCCATGGCCGAACATTAACTGTACAATTCCAGCATGGTTTGCCTTAGCAAAATGCAACATCTTGCATTTGTCCACGTTCTCAGATAACCCTCTTCACTGTCCACTTTCCCATCAATTTCAGTGTCACTCACAAACTTCCTAACCATGATTCCTGTGTTATCATCCAAACCATTTATATAAATGATGCACAATAGTGACACAGCACCGAATCCCATGGCACACTGTTGATCACAGGACTGGAACTTGAGCAGTAACCCTCTCTGGACATGCTCTGTCTCCTTCCGTCAATTATGTTTTGTATCCAGTTGGTAGCGCTCACTAGCTATGTGTGATCTAAACTTACTAACCATTCTGCCATGCAGACCCATGACAAAGGCCTTACTAAAGTCCATGGAGACATCATCTACTGTTCTGCCTTGATCTATTATTCGTCTACCTCCACAAACAGTCATCATTTTTCCACACACAAAGCAATGTTGATTATCGCTAATGGGTGCTTGCCTTTCCAAACGCATGATGATCCAAATTTCTCAGAATCTAGTCAAACAAATTACCTTCCCATCAGTCTCACTGGCCTGTAGTGCCTGTCAATGACACAAATACCTCTGCGAGGGGACCTGCAATTTCGTCCCTAACCTCTCACAAGGCGGTGAGATTCATTTGATTATGTCCCAAGGTTTTGTCAACGTTTTTGCATTTTCAGACATCCAGCACCTACTGTTCTCAAATGTGAACTCTGTTTAAGACATTACTATGTATTGTCCCAGGTTTCTGAGCTTCCATGTCTTCCTTCACAGTAAATCCTCATTGACGTTTCAAGGACCCTATTCTCTCTCTCATTACGCTTTAGCCCTGGTTGGAACTTGTCAAAATGTCTCTGTAATTTCAAATATCCCTCTACTGCCACTAGCCTCCCCCACCCTTACCTATTCTGCCATTTATGGTCACACCAAAATATAGAATCCAACAGATTTAAAAATATTCTCCTTTTAAAATATAATGCATCTCCAATTGTTTCTAAATGTCCAGTTATCATTTATTGCCATATCCTTTATAATACACTCCAGCACGTTCCTGACTTACTGTCAGCCTCACCTGTTTGGTTTCAGATTAACAGCACAAAAGGTTTTGGGAATCCTTGTGTATGAATCTGAAAAAGATAGCTTACAGGGTCAGCAGGTAATGAGAAGGTAAATCAAATGCTGTCATTTATTACAGAGGGAATGGAGCCAAAATATATAGGTTTCTTGCTAAACTATGCAAGGTACCAGTCAGACCCCACCTAGAATACTAGTTCGAGTTCCCGAAGTAAAGGTATTCTTGTATTGGAGGCAGGTCAGAGAAAGGTCACTCAGCTGGAGATGCTGGGATTTTCTAATGGAAAGAGGTGGAATAGATTGAGTTTGAACCATTGACAATTCAAAAAATCGCAAAGGAATTGAACGGAACATCTAGGACTCTGAGAGGCTCTGCCATGGTAGATGCCAGGAAATTAGAAAATCCAACAGTACAGCACAGCAATAGGCCTTTCGGCCCGCCATTTGTGAAGATTGCGGATGGACTGATTTGGTGAGTTACGGGGATGGGAGGAAAGGAGTGACTGGGGGAAGTGACAGAGATAGCGACAGGAGGAATGACTGGAGGAGGTGACAGAGATAGGTAGGGATGGATTGACTATGGGAGGTTACAGAGATAGGGAGATTTTTGGACTCTGACCGAGATTTAATGAGATAGGGACAGTTATTCATCCTTAGAGGCTGGAGGAGGTGACTGAAAAGGGATGTGTGAAGGGGTTGGAGAAGGTTTCTGTGACATGGAGAAGGTAGTGTTCGTTGGCGAAACATATATTATTGTGTTTTCCAGAAATGGTAATAGGCAAATGTTTCTAAAGAATCAATGAGATTACATGCACATGGAGGGGAGTAGGAAGTGAAGAGTTTACTGAGATTTTAACTATTTTGCAGAGGTAGAAGAGATTTATTATGTTCTTAACTTTGCAGAGATGAAATGACGTGATAGGGAGGGTAGTAGGGACAGGATGGCGTACAGTGATAGCGAGAAGCAGGAAGAGGTTACTGCGATAGTGAGGTTTGTGGTGATGGCTTCTGCGATTGGATAAAGTTAGCAATACAGAGGGGTGTAGACAATGGATGGTTCTTCAGACAAAAGAAGGTTACAGAAAGAGGAAGGTGTAAGGAGTGGGCTTGGATACAGCCACAAAGAAGATGTCTCAGGTCATGGATGGTTTCTTGGCTTCAGGAGAGTCAGAAAGGCTAGTAGTGATGGCAGGAGGTAGAGTAACGAAGCATTGTCCACAAGTTCAAGTCATTCAAGGGAGCAAGATAGTATTATACAAGAATTTTTAAAGTAGATATGGGGAGGCCATTTGCAGGTAAAGCGAAGTCTGGCAAGTCGGAATATCTTTAAACTGAGACAAAAGGAGAGTTCAGCGTCAGCATGTTCCTGTTAGCGTGCAGCTCAATGCTGACTGAGTTTGGAAATACTGGCTCAGTTTCGAGGCTGTGGTCAAGGAAAAAAGGAGACACATGTCAGATATAACTGGCTGACTGAAGTGAATCCGTTCAGGAGCATCGTGGCTGCAGAAATACACTTAGGATGGAAATCAAGAATGCAAAAAAAGACAAGAGATAGTTTTGGCAAAGAAAGTTAAGGAGAATCGAAACAAATTCTACAAGTGTATTAAGAGCAAAAGAAGAGGTAGGAACAAAACCGGTATACTTAATGATCAATGAAGCCAACGATGAGTGAAACTACAAGATCCAAAACAAATATTTCAATTTGGAACTTACTGTGGATAAAGACTCGGGTACTCGGGCACTAAACAGTGTTTGGCCTGACTATTATTGGAATACTGTGTGCAATTCTGGTCTCAATGCCATCGGAAGGATGTTGTGGAACTTGAAAATGTTCAGAAGAAATGAACAAGGATGTTGCCAGGGTTGGAGGGTTTGCGCTGCAGGGAATAGCCTGAATAAGCTGGGGCTGTTTTCACTTGAACATGGGAGGCTGAGGAGTTACCTGATAAAGGTGTTCAAAATCATGATGGTCATCGACAGGGTCAATAGACAAGGTATTTGCCACAGGCTGAGGATTCCAAACCAACAGGGCATAGCTTTAAAGTGCGAAGGAAACTTTTCAAAGGGATCTGAAGGATAACTGGTTCCAGCAGAGTGTATGGAATAAGCTGCCAGAGGAAATAGTGGAGGCTGACAGAAATACATTTAAAAGGCATATGGATGGGTGTATGAATAGGAAGGGTTTCGGGGGATATTCTGGCAAAATTCTGGCAAATGTGACTAGATACGTCATGCAGGAGTTGGTCGGAAGGATCAGTTTCCGTGCTGAAATGAGTCCACATTATAGAAAAGGAGGTGCTGGAGATTTTAAAACACAAAGGTAGATAAATCTCCAGTACCTGATCAAATGTATTTCAGGACATTGTGGGAAGCTGGTGAATACATTGTGGGGCCCCTAGCAGAAATATTTGCCCCACAGAGAGCTATGTGTGATAGGCTGGTAGACTGTAGGGTGGCATTTGGACAGTGAAGAAGGTTTTCAAAGATTACAAAGGGATCCTGATGAAATGCGTGAATGTCTAAAAAACTGTAGATGGAGTTCAATCTGAATAGATGGGAAATAATGCATTTGGTGAAACAAACACGGGCAGGGCTTATACAATTAATGGTAGGACCTTCAGTAGTGTTGTAGGACAGAGGGACCCCGGGGTTCAGGTACATAATTCTTTCACGGTTTCAACATGGAGAGACAGGATGGTTAAAAAAAGGTGCTTGCCACACTTGCTTTCATTGCTCAGTCCTTTGGATATAGGAGTGGGGAAGTCGCATTGAGATTATACAGGCCATTGGTGAGTCCTCTTCAGGATTACTGTGTCCCGTTCAGGTCGCTCAGTTATAGGAAGGATATTATGAATCTGCAGAGGATTCAGATGAGATTCACTGGGATGTGGATGGGTATGGAGGGTTTCAGTTATAAAGAAAGGCTGGATAGGTTGGTATTTTTTCATTGAAACCTGAATGCTGACAGATGACCTCATAGAAATTTCTAAAATAATGAGGGGGATAGATAGAGTTAATCGGAGTTGTCTTTTCTCATGGACAGGGGAGTTTCAAGACAAGAAGCTACATTTTTAAGTGTAAGAGGGGAGACACTTAAAAAAAGATGTGAGGGGCACATTGTCACAGAGGGTGGGGTGTGTGTGGAATGGACTCCGCAAGGAAGGGGTGAACATGGGGACAATTACAATGTTTAAAGACATTTGGATTAGTACAGGAATAGCAAAGGTTGGAAGGGATATGATCAAGGAACAGGCAGGTGGGACGAGAACAGTTTCAGAGTATGGTTAGTGTTAACCGAACAGTGCGGTACGGGTCTCTGACTGTGATTATAATGTTGCGTCATTTATTAAGAAAGGCTGCAAGAGAAATCCAGGGAACTATAGACTGATGACCAGACATCAAGGTGGGTCAGTTGTTGGAGGTCATTCTGAGAGGTAGTACTTACATGCATTTGGATAGACAAGGACTGATTACCGACAGCCAGCATGGCTTTGTGCATGGGAAAACATATCTACCAAACTTGACTGGAGTTTGTTCAAGATGTGATCAAGAAGATAGATGAAGGCAGAGCAACAGACATTGTTTCTGGCTTCAGCAAACCCTTGGTCTGGGTGTAGCATGATACATTGGTTAGTAAGAGTAGGTCACAAGGGATCAGGGAGAGCTAGCCAACTGGATACACAATGGGATGACAGTGGGAGACAGAGGGTGGCGGGAGAGGGTTTTTGTTCAGACTGGAGGCCTCTAACCAGCAGTGTGCTGTAAGGATTGGTGCTGGAACCACTGTTGCGCACCATATACATAAACAATTTGAGTGAAAATATAGGAGTCCCAGTTAGTATGTTTGTGGATACAAGATTATTGGAAGAGAGGGCAAGGAATATAGTTATCGAAGGGGATGTTAATCAACTGGGCCAGTGGGCCAAGAAATGAAAGATGGAATTTAATTCAGGTATTGGATTTAGTTCAGACAAACCAGGGAGGGCTAATACAATTAGTGGTAGGGCCCTGCGCAGAGTTGTCTAACAGAGAGAGACCAAGGGGTGCAGTTACATTGTTCCTTGGAAGTGGCATCACAGGGGGACAAGGTGGGGAAAGCAGCATTTGGGATACTTGCCATCAGTGGCCAGAGCATTGAATACATGAGTTGGAGATATTTGTAACATTGTTATCAATATTTCTCCTGGGCAGTGGAGGCCACAGGTTGACCTTATCAAGGTTTATGAAACAATGTAGGGCCGAAGTAAGGTGAATGGCCAAAGGTAGGTGAGTCCAAAGCTAGCGGCATAAACGTGAGGTGAGAGAGCAAGGATTTAAAGAGGGAGCTGAGGGGCAACATTTTCCACAGAGGATGGTGCATAGACTGAATAGACTGCCAGACGAAATAGTAAAAATAAGTATAATTATAACATGGAAAAGACACTTGGGCAGGTACATGGAGAGGAGAAGATTTGAAGGGAAATGGGCCAACTCATTCCGTTTCAAAAACCTCGAACAAAGAGTCAGGCACCATAGAAACAGACCCAATGTCTTCAGTAGTTGGAGGAGGAGACTATCGAGACAAGGCGTGTTGTAGAAACTGACGCAAGTTACAGCAATATGGATGGGATTTGGACTGGAGGTTTTAAATATATCAAGAAATTGGTGAGAGGAGAGGACATGACAGAGATAGGAACTGTTATAGGTGTTAGAATGACTGAAGACACTGATCCACCAGGCGAGCCATAGATACAGTGTTGGAGACCGATTAGGGAACAGAAAGATCGCAGGCAGCATTACCACACTCTCGTTGAAGGCCTGCATTCCCCTCCGTTGTTCCAGTGCTCACCAAGGCAGCACATGCCTGGATTGAAAACTGGGATCTCCCGATGCTGTCTCAGTACAATAAAACTTCAAAGTAGGGGTGGTGTTTGAGCCTGAGGTGTGTCTGTACTGTGCTCCCCCTCCAGCACTATATCTATGTCATGTATTGTTAGCTGATGTTTGGATCCCCATTACTACTTTCTGCTCTGTGCACTGTGAATGATCTTACCTGGCGGCAGGATTTATTGAATGCTCCCGACCTCCCTGACCTTTGTCTCTCTAGGTGACCAATCATCTTCCCAACCAGCAGTTGGCAAGTCTATGGAGTCAGGAACTCCCTGAGTACCTGTAGAAGACAACAAATAGGCAGAATGAGAAATTCGACTGATACTTGTGAGGGTTACCCATGTAGAATGGTACTGAGCCCACAGAGATGTGGAAAATCCCAGTCTCCATTCCGGGCCTGTACTGCCTCATCTCTCTGGAGTGGAGAATTCTGTTGGTTCAGGATCTGGAGTAGCTGCAAGAGTAAGAGATGCTGACAGAGGCAGCAATTAGACCCACACAGTGAGGGATCCCACATGGAGAGATACTGAGTGATACCACCGGAGTTCAGGAAACAATTGTGCACAAAGATTCATGTTGCACTGGGACGCGCCACCTGCAAACAGGTGAAGTGATGGCCTAGTTGCATTATTGTGAGGCAATTTATCCAGAAACTCAGCAAATGTTCTCTGGACGCAGGTTCAAATCCCACCATTACAAATGATTGAATGTGAATTAAGTGCTTCAAAAATATATAATTAAAAACAGGTAAGTGAGTATTAAATAATTGCTGATGTTTAGAAAAATCCATCGGGTGCATTCATGTCTTCAGTGAAGTAATCTAAGGTGGGACTGAGATATCACAGATATTACAGAAACAACAGCTGAGGGAGGGACAGGACAGGTAGCTCAATGTTCCAGGGGACATTGCAGAAGCGGAGCTGAGAGAGGAGGAGAGCTGCTGATTTTGACTGGGTGAAACTTCACAGCAGGACTGAGAGAGGATATTCCTGCGGGATCGCCCAGTGAAGCTGTGCTAGTGGAATTAATCAATAACAATGGGTCTTACCTTTCCTCTGATTGTTCTGCAGACCCCGATAGACCCGCCCTCCTGCACATTGACCTTCACAAGATGGCGGCCCTCAGGTCCGCGCTCCCTCTTCCCTCAAACAAATGGCGGCTGTGACACTGGGCCACTTCCCTGATCAAAGACCGCCACCTCCTTACCCGGGCCTAGTGGGTCTTTTTCGGGGTTATTAACCTTTATTCGGGATTTGTGAATTCTCTCCGCTCCTTTCTCCCAGCGAGGCTCTGAGCGGCTCTCTCTGAAAACGATCACAGCCGCTGCTGGAGAAAGCTGCTCCATGTCTCTCCCTCTCTTCTGATCCATGTGACACTGCGCATTCTCTGCATAGAAACCAAACTGCGCGTGCGTCTGAGGTTATCGGTAAGTTGAAAGAATATTCATATCTGCATAGAATCATGAGTGAAATATTAGACATCAACAATTGCTCTGTCGAGTTACACTAATAGAGATGTCTAGCATGTAAATAGATTGATTGTTCATTCCAACTCAACCATACCGGCCAGGTATGTAAATTATCAATCGTTCCGGGAGTTTGAAAATACGTTTCTTACTCGAGTTGGGTAAATCGCTTGAAAATATGTACGTTATCAGATTTACATTTCAACTATTCCTTAAAATCTCACATTGATTTATGAAAGAGATTTAATGCTCCACTACGCAGTGAGAATGATCACTCGTGCAAAACAGTTTGCTTTCTGACCAATCCTGAAGCGTTCACTCCCCGAGAATGATTTGGCCCCGCTCCTCACTCACTCTGGTTGGAGGACCGGCCGCTGCTCTGTTCTCCAGTTCCGCCCCTTCCTCCCAATTGTAGAGTTGATTCAGGCGTGGGGACAAGGGAAGTTAGAATTGTTGCCTTGTGATGCGGTAATATCCGGAATCTTGGACCGAGAGGCCTGGGTTCAATTCACAGCTTGTGCAGGTGTGTGTAATAACGACTTTGAACAGGTTCATTCGGAATAACAAGGGAAGTCAGGAACTGAGTTAAAACAATATAAAATGCATACGTTATGGTGGGGCTCTCAATGCTCAGATGATTTTAGTCTTTACCAAGTGTTTCAGGGGTCCAGTGGGTCCCAATACAGACTTTGCACTCCTCCTTGTGCACAGCCAGATACCAGGATTGTGGGCTAAAGAGTTATAGTGGGATGTAGCGGCGCTTTTCTGGAGGGCGCTCGGTTTTGGTGGTGAAAATAGGTGAGAAGGAGTAGGTTTTTGTATGGATTTACCTGTTCCCCATCTTAATATTGCCCTGACTCTACATCGTACGTGATTGGTAGAGATCAGTGACATTTCGTAAGCCCACAATACAAGATCCTTTACTTTGTTTAAGATAGGAGAAATTTCTTGTAGCACTATAGTCATACAATAATACAGTGCAGAACAGGCCCTTAGGTCCTTGATGTTGCGCTGACCTGAGAACTATTCTCAGCTCGATCCCAAAATCTCCTATGAGCTTATCTAAAGGATTATTTAAATCTCCTAAATTTGGCAGAGTTAACTTCATTAGCAGGTGGTACATTCCACACCCTAACCACTGAGTAAACAACCTGCCTCTGACGTCTTAAATCTCTCATCGCTCAATTTGTAGGTATGTCCCCTCGTACACACTGATATCATCATCCTAGGAAAAAGACTTTCACTGTCTACCCTATCTAAGCCTCTGATCATCATGAATGTCACTATCAAATCCCCTCTTAGCCTTCTTGCCAATGATAACAGGTTCAAGTCTCTCATAAGACTTCTCTCCAGACAATGCAACATCCTGGTAAATCTCCTCTGTACCTTTTCCAACGCTTCCACATCCTTCCTGAGATATGGGCACCAGAACTGCACACAATATTCCAAGTATGTTTTCACCAGCATTTTATGTAGTTGCGCCATAATATTGCGGCTCCGGAACTCAATCCCTCTGCGAATGACACGGAACACACCATGTGCCGCCTTAACAGTACTATCCATCTGGGTGGCAACTTTCAGGCATCCCTCTGCACATCCAAACTACCAAGAATCTTTCCATGCACTCAGTCTCCCTGCTATTCTTCCCAAAGTGCATCACCTCACATTTAGCTGCATTGAACTCCATTTGCCACCTCTCAGCCCAATTCAGCAGTTTATCCAAGTCCCTCTGCAACCTGTCCCATTCTTCCACACTGTCCACTACTCTACTGACTTTAGTATCGTTTGCAAATTTATTAATCCATCCACCTATGCCTGTGTCTAAGTCATTTATAAAAATGACAAACAGCAGTGGTCCCAAAACAGAATCCTTGTGGCACAACACTAGAAACCGGTCTCCAGGTGGAATATTTTCCATCAACCACCATTCGTCTTCTTTCAGAAAGCCAGCTTCTGATTCAAACTGCTAAATCACCCTCAATTCCATGTCTCAGCATTTTCTTCAACATTCTACCATGTGGAACCTTATCAAAGGCATAACTGAAGTCCATGCATACCACGTCAACTGTCCTATCCTCATCTACATGCTTGCTTAAAAAACTCCGAGGTTCGTGAGACACAACCTGCCCTTGACGAAACCATGTCGACTATCTGAAATTAAATTGGTGTTGCCAGATGATTATAAATCTTATCTCTTAATAATCCTTTCCAAAACCTTTGCTACAACAGAAGGAAGGCTCACTGGTTTATAATTACCTGGGTCGTCTCTACTGCCTTTGTTGATCAAGGGCAAACCATTTGCAATCCCCAGTCCTCTGGTACCAAACCAGTAGACAATGACGACTCATATCAAAGCCAAAGGCTCTGCTATCTTCACCCTAGCTTCCCAGAGAATCCTCGGATAAATCCCATCCAGCCCAGGAGACTTGTCTCCTTTCACTTATTCTAGAATTGATAACACCTGTTCATAACTAACCTCGATCCTTTCTAGTCTAATATCTCGCACCTCATTCTTCTTTTCGTGAGTGAAAACCAATGGAAAATTTTCGTTTAGCACCTGTCCGATCTCCACAGGGTCCAGCCTCGACTTCCCACTTCTGTCTTTGATTGGCCCTATTCCTACCCTATCCTCTTATTCCTCACATACCTATAGAAAACTTTGGGGTTTTCCTTTATTCCTATCGCTAAAGACTGCTCGTGCCCTCTCTTTGCTCTTCTTAACTCTCTCATTAAATCCTTCCTAGCTGATCTGTAACTCTCCATCACCTCATTCTCTGCATCCTAATTCCTGCCTAATCGCATTATAATTGCACTTGCCTCATTGTCAACTATTACCCTGTGGTATGTACCTATCCCTTTACATCGCTAATCTAAACTGAATTAGGATCACTCTCTCCAAAGTGCTCACCCACAACTAAATCAAACACCTAGTCTGGTTCATTACCAAGCACCGGATCCAATGTGGCTTCCACTCATGTCGGCTCTTTGACATACTGTGTCAGGAAACCCTCCTGTATACATTGGACAAAAACTGATTCATCCAACGTTCCAGAGTTAGAGCATTTCTAGTCAATTTTGGGAAAATTAAAGTCCCCTGTAATGACCACCCTGTTGCTTTCACTCATGCCCAGAATAATTTTGCTAATCCTCTCTTCCGCCTCTCTGGAGTTCTGCGGAGGCCTATAAAAAAAAACTTCAAGCAGTGGGACCTCTCCTCTCCTGTTTCTAACCTCAGCCCACACTACCCCAGTAGACGAGTCCTCATCAAAAGTTCTCTCAGCCACCGTTATACTATCCTTGACTAGCATGACATGAATGACCCATTGCAGTGCCTCAATCTCCATGAGGCAGCCATCCTCTCTATGACAGACAGACCCAGTCTGGAACCTCCTCTGTCCTTAAGACCTTAAACACTGCCTGCGCTCCTCCATTTCCCCTTCGCACGTTCCCTTTCTAACCCACCCCACCTGCATCACTCCACAATTGGAGCTGTCAAGGGCAGGGTTCTATAGAATAGCCTCCCTAACCTTCTCTATCCTACTTTTAAGATGTGTTTTAAAATCATTCTCCTCTATCAATGTTTTGATCATCCATGAAGCACCTTAGGGGATTTGTCAATGTAAAAGATTCCATACAATGCATTAGTTGTTGTTATTCCCATACATTAGGAGAAACAGGAATGATGCATTCAAAATTCTAACAAGAAAGTCACTGATAGGCGTAGTGTGTCGGCCACCAAATAATAACATCGCAGTGTGGTGGGAAAAAACAAAGAAATAACTAATGCCCGTGAAAAGGCTGCGGCTTTAACATGGGTGATTTTAATCTACATGTCGATTGGTCGAACCAGCTCAGGGTAGCCTTGAGGAGTTTATTAAGTGCATCCATGATATTTTTCTTGAACAATATGAACTGGAACTGACAAGGGAGCAAGCTGTCCAAGATCTGGCCGGATGTGACCGGATTAATTCATGACTTCAGAGTTCGGGATCCCCTTGGAAGAAGTGATCACTGTATGGTTGAATTTAGAATACATTTGGCAAGTGTGAAAATAAAATCTCATACCTGTGTCCTGTGCTTGAACACGAGGAACTACAATAGAATGAGGGAGAACCTGGATAAAATATGCCGAAAACAAATATTTTATAGTAGGACAGTTCATGTGCAGTGGAAGATTTTCAAATACATTTTATAAAGTGCACAGCAAAGGTATATTCCACTGAAAAGGGATACTCTGCGATTGGTAACTAAGGAAAACGATCAAATTGAAAGAGAAAGCGTACAAAGTGGCCAAAAACAGCATGAAATTAGAACTGGGAAAAAAATTGAAGGTCAACAGAAAGCCACAGAAGAGCTATAAAGAAGAGTAAGATAGAACATGAGAAAAATAAACAAGCACAGACTATAAAGACAGATAGCAAAAGTTTTATATATAACGAGAAAAGAATGGCTAAAGTAAATGTTGATCCTTTGGAAAATGAGAAGGATCATTTAGTTATGGGATATCATAGTTGAGGATACTAATGACTTGCCAGTAATTAACAAAGTGACAACGGTAGGTGTAGATTTGGAAACTATCATTATTACGGAATTACGGAACAGCTAGTGTTGGACTATTCGAGGTAATTGTTCTAATGATAGAAAAATCTCCTGACACTGATGGAATGCATCCCAGGGTAGTAAATGAGATGCCAGGAGAAATACCAAATGCACTGGCAGTAATTTTCCAAATTTCGCTGGATTCTGTGGCAGTCCCAGCAGATTGGAAAGCAGCAAAAGTGACGCCACTGGTTTAAAACACCGGTGGAAAGATGCTTGGGTCTATTATCAAGGAAGAAATAGCAAGGAATCTCAGTAGGAATTGTCCCATTGGACAGACACAGCATGGGTTCATGAAGGGCAAGTCATGCTTGACAAATCTTTCAGAATTCTGTGAAGACATTACGACCAAGGTGGACAATGGGGACCCAGTGGATGTGGAGTACCGGGATTTCCAAAAGGCCTTAACCAAGGTGCTGTGCAAGAGGCTGTTGCATAATTTAATGGTGCATGGCGGTAGGGGTACAGTATTAGCATGGATGGAAGATTGGTTGACTAACAGGAAGCAAAGTGTGGGAATAAAGGAGTACTATTCTGGCTGGCAATCAGTGACTAGTAGTGTGCTTCTGGGATCAGTGTTGGGACTGCAAATATTTACAATTGATACCGATGATTTGGAGTTGGGGACCACAAGTAGAGTGTCAACTTTTGCATATGAGACTAAGATGAGCAGCGGAACAAAGTGTGTGGAGGACTGTGAAACTTTGCAGGGGAACAAAGATACATTGAGTGAGTGTGCAGTCGTCTGGCAAATTGAATGCAATGTTCATAAATGTAAAGTCATACTGTTTGGTTGGAGTAACATTCCAAAAGAGACTATTACTTGAATTTTAAAAAGTTGCACCATTTGCTATGCAGAGGCACCTGGGTATCCTTCTGCATGAGGGTTGGACACCAGGTACAACAATCAATTCAGAACGCAAATTGAATTTTGTTCTTCATTGCTGAAGGGATTGTGTTTAAAAGTAAAGGTTATGTTCCAGCTGTATTCGGTGCTAGTGAGGCCACACCTGGAGTACTGCATTTAGTTTTTATCTCTTTACTTGGGAAAGGACGGACTGGCACGAGAGGGCGTGCAAAGGAGGTAAACTAGGTTGCTTCCAGAGTTGAGGGGTTCGGCTTAACAGAGACTGAGTAGATTGGGATTTTGAGAAATAAAACATATAGTATAATAAATTTCAGTCCGATTTAAAATCTGAAGCAGCGAATCTTATTGGAACTTGCTTGCAAGAAGGGGTGACCAGTGGGCACACACATTCAGGGATTGCTTTACAATTTATACAGTTTTAATTTTCCGTACTCCCTGTTTAACTCATAGGTCTTCATACCTGTCAATTTTCCTTATTGCGTTCTGCCACTACCCAGCTGCGTTCCGCCATTATTACTTCCCCCCACCTCTCCAAGTTGGCGACCCTCAACTCTGTAAGTGCTGACATAAGGGAGATTTTGCTAAACTTGGATCTTGATGTTCTTTTCACTTTATCTGTTTGCTTGTAACATCTTCCATTGTTCATAGGTACATTCCATTCCTGAATATACATTTTAACAATGTGTCTTTTCTTGCCTAGTTTGTGCTTCAGCTCTTTTGCTGAGACTGTAAATTATTGAAACTATCGTGATGGAAGAAATTATTTGCTAGAATAATTATGTACTAAAGTTCGTATCATTTGGGCGGCACGGTGGCACAGTGGTTAGCAATTCTTTGTGGAGATTGCACATTCTTCCCGTGTCTGCGTGGGTTTCCTCCGGGTGCTCCGGTTTCCTCCCACAATCCAAAAATGTGCAGGTTAGGTGAATTGGCCATGCTAAATTGCCCATAGTGTTAGGTGAGGGGTAAATGTAGGAGAATGGATCTGGGTGGGATATGGTTCAGCGGGTCAGTGTGGACTTGATGGGCCGAAGGGCCTGTTTCCACACTGTAAGTAATCTAATCTAACCACAATTATATACTAAAGTTAGTACTCCATTATACTCGCAGATGTAACGTTGTTTTACCTATATCCCGCAGGATTATATTCATTGTAATTTAGAAGAATGGAAACATATTTTATCCATTCCATTCATTATTTTATAAAAGTAGAGAGGATGTTTCCACTGGCAGGTGAAGCTAGAAAAGTGTATTTCATCTCAAGATTAGAAGCAGAAAATTGAGGACTGATTTGAGAAGGAACTTCTTAACCTCTATGGAATTAATTGCACAGGGAAGTAGTTGATGCTAGTTCAATAAACGTTTTTCAAGCGAAGGTAGATTTCTTTTTTGCAAAGAAATAATTAATTAAGGGAGACGGTGAGAATGCGGGTAAATGGTTCTGCGTTCACAAAATGATTTTGATGAATGGCAGAGCAGGCTCGAAGGGCAGGGCGGCCTTCTCCTCTTCCTCGTTCTTTTGTTCTTATGTTATGCATTCCTCCTTCACTCGTGACTTGGAGGTGCTGGTGTTGGATTAGGATGGGCAAAATTAAAATTCAGTGAACACCACTTTAGAGTCCAACAGGTTTATTTGGAAGCACTAGCTTTGCTGCTTTTTCATCAGGTAGTTGTGTGATTTTTATCATTGTCCCTCTCGTAAGTTTTGAACAGCAGCAAAAGACACAAAGCTGTGCGCATGATCCAACCAACAATGGGCCCCGGGTGACTGATGTCAGCGGCGGACCAATGGAAAGGCAGGGTCAGAGCTGGAATACCTGGTCCTCCGACCAATCAGAATAAACGAGAGGAGGGACTAGACTATACCACGTGATCATCCTCTCCGTTGGCGCGCATGTTCAGGACGTGTGGATGGAGAGCTGTTGGTAAGGAAAGAAATAAACAGCAGGAAGTGGGAGGGAAATGATGTTGGTATAGGCTGAGAGGTTTTGCATACATTTGGTGCACATCGGAAAACACAAATTTGAAACTTACAGTCCCATTTTTGCAGCAAACGGGAAAATGCTTCATCGAGCGATCCCGCCCGAATGAGCGCCGCCATCTTTATTCAGGGCAACGATTCACTGGACACGTGCGCGGCCGCCAGCTTTGTAGGGGGCAAGGTTCAGAGGGATGTATGTGCATCTCCCCCGGATACAGAGTCATAGGCCAAGATTTATACAGAGTACATTCAAACCCAGGGAAATGGATGCTTTTTACTCTGGATATGTCTCGTCATTCATTTAAAAAATTTTGATGTGAAGAGTGGCGGTGCAGTTAGTAAGTTTGCAGATGACACCAAAATTGGAGGTATTCTGGACAGTGAAGAAGAATATCTCTTGAAAGTAGATAGAATAATGAAGAAGTTGTTTAGTATGCTTTCCATTACTGGTCAGAGCATTGAGTAACGGAGCTGGACAGGACATTGGTTAGGCCACTTTTGAAATATTGTTTACAAGTCTGGTCTCCCTCCTATCAGAAGGAGGAACTGAAACATTGAAGATTTGAGAATAGATTTTCAAGGATGTTGCAAGTTGGAGGATTTGAGTCGCAGGGAGACGCATAACAGGCTGGTTCCATTTTCCCTGGAGTATCATAGGCTGAGGTGTGGTGTTATAGAGGTTTATAAAATCATGAGGGGCATGGATAGCGTAAATAGACGAGGTGCTTACCTTGGGTTCGTGGAGCCTAGAACTAGAGGATATAGGTTTAGGGTAAGAGAGGAAAATTCAAAAGAGTCCTAAAGGGCAACTAAAATCGTAAAACTTAAAAAGCATTTGAATAGGAAGGGTTCAGAGCGATGTTGGCCAAGTGCTAGCAAATGGGAATAGATTAGGTTAGAATGTCTGGTTGGCATAGATGGTTGGACCAAAGAGTCTGTTTCGGTGCTAGTCATCACTAACTGTAGGATCATAAAAGAGAACACTGTTCTGATTCTCCTCTGGTCTCCTTGATGTCCACGTGTTTATTAGCTTGCTTCCTCAGTCTCTCGTGTGTATTTTTGCTCTGTTTAGTATTTTACTATTACGTTCACAGACCCTTTTGTAAATAAATTGTCTACAGCTGCTCAACTCGTGACCATATTCTTCTCATTATCAGGTTTTTTTTCAACAATATCTTTGACAGTCAAGAATTCTTTTTTCCAATAAGCGAGTGAATTTTCCTTCCATTTCTGACAGCCAAATTCTTCACCATTTTCATTCCCTATAATTCATATTGCACTCCCTGAAACATCGTGTGTATTTCTCCTTCTACAGATATCAGTGATCAATGCCAAAGCTCTGGTGCCTGTGGAGAAGGTAATATTTGACTTCTTATACTGCTGCAGTTTGTATGGTGAAGGTGCTCCCACAACGTGGTTGGGTAAGAGACATAACAAATTATTCACTCAGTGATAGTGAAGAGTAGAAGATACAGGTAAAAATCAATATGTTTTTCATTTCACAAAAATATTATTGAGACCTTTTGACAAAAGCCCACAGATGGAGAATATTATGCCAGTGTTGGAGCAGTACTTGTCATGGTGGGCAGCAAGTTGTGGAGCACAGCCATCAGTCTTATTGCCACAATGTTGGCAGGGCCCAGAGTCTTTACGTTATTTGTCCATTTCTTGATCTGATCTGAAATGAGTTTTCAACCAATTCGATTCACATCTGTGTCAGGGACCAATGGGGAAACTCATTCACTTGGCACTTCTGGCTGAAGATTGCTGCAAATGCAGTTGTCTTGTCTGTTGCCTGGATGATTGAAACCCTTCTGTCTGTATGGATGGGGATAACTGTGATGCTTCCTGCAGTGAGTTGTTTAATTGTCCATCACCATTCATGACTAGGTTTGGAAGAAATGCAGAGTTCCGATCTGATCCATTGGTTGTGGGATCGCATAGTTCTATTTGGTGTTGCTTGCACTGTTTGGAATGCAGGTTTGGGGGCTGCTCCAGGTTGGCACCTCAATTTTATGTATACCTGGTACAGCTCCTTGCATGTCCTCCTGTATTCTCCATTGAACCAGGGCTGATCCCCTGGCTTGATGTTATTGGTTGAGTTGGGGATATACCAGGCCATGAGATTTCAGATTGGGCTGGAGTACAGTTCTGCTGCTGTTGTTGGCCCACAGTGAGACAGACGTTGCAGGGTCAAGAGGGCTGACTTTGTGGTTGTACTTTCCAGTGCATTGGTAGAAGTAACGTGGTCCATCCAGTGTCGTTCCTTTGTTGAGACTGTGCAGTGATTAATACAATGTGTGATTGGGTTGGCCACTGTCAGGAATGCAACTTTTAAAAACAGGTTTTACATATGAAAGAAGTGAAACTATCATGGTATTCGAAGAGGTAAAAGACTCAACAGACAATCAAGGTATTTTTCAATGGATAATTTCAGGTACATCACTATAAATTTTGCTATAAGTTCTGTGTGTGAGAATTGTGCCCTCCACAATCAACTGATGAAGGAGCGGCGCTCCGAAAGCTAGTGTGCTTCCAATTAAACCTGTTCGACTATAACCTGGTGTTGTGTGATTCTTAACTAAGAATATGACAGCACTACTAACAGGACTGCATGTTAACAGGCTCAGTCCAGTTAATCAATACATTCAGAAGGATTTCCTCTAAGTTTGATGATGCAACATTAGTCAAAACCGTCAACTTCAACCTGCAAAGATGGTCTTAACAAAATCTTCAGGCTGAAACAAAGCTCCCCACCCCCACTGCAATGTGTTAATCGGGCCCGACCCAGGAATTGGAACTGGGACATTTGTGAACTGTGATCTCAAAGTAAGGGAGCAAACAATTCTGGAAGATTAGTCTTCAAAGATGAGACACGGCAGGTGGTATGCCATCTTGCACTTAGCTTAATTGTGTTTCTTATTTACAGTCGTGTTTTGCAAAGTATAAAGAACTATGTGTTTTTCTTCCATGGTTGGGGAGTTTTATCCTCGCTGATCATAGTTGCTGCCTCTCGCTCCCCAAGTCAAATCATAGGATCTATAACAAAACAATAAACTGCAGGTGTTGGAGATCTGAACCCCAGAAACAAACTGCTGGAGAAACTCAGCAGTTCTGAGGGCATGGGTGAAGAGAAAAAAATGTCACATTTTAAGTTCACTGACTCTTCGTCTGAACGGACAAAAGGACACTGGACTTGAAACTTACAATGTTTTTTTTTCCCGTCGAAGATGCTGCTGGAACGGTGGTTCTCCAGCACTGTGCTTTCTATATTGAACTTCAGTACTTTTTCCGATCTGTTTTGTAAATAATCTCCAAAAGTGAAAGGTTCGTTGCAAACATGAGCATAGTTTCCACACTTGCGTTACACAAGTACGTCTCAGTTTAAAAACAAGATTTAATGCATAACATTCCAACTCAAAATTAGCCAAGTTACACCAGTAATAAAGCTCATCCACCCAAAGAGGCACTTCAGCACAACATCCTGCAGTGTTGCACACAGCCACCTTCACCAAAGAATGATCATATGTCACAAAATTGAAGGACGAGAGCATGTCTCTTTAAAGGAGCTGAAGTAAAAATCTCAATTTTTGGAAGGCTTTTTGATCAAACCTGATTGAACATTTAAATCTCAGAGCATAATCTTTGCTTTTTTAAACAAAGTATATGGGAAACATCCCACATCTTGCTAAAGGTACAGTTCAGTTTGATACATAGAGCCAAAGGTCAAGCAAACATCGCACTTTCTACAAAGGGCTGACATTGCATTTCTTCAGGATTTAAAGAATTTTATAAATTGTTTGTAAAATTATTTGTCGCGTTAAAGAACTGGACAATAAATGTCACTGTATGCAATAAGATTGAAGCCTGTGACAGCAGATTTAGCTTTGGAGGGCAGTGTGTGCGCTTTCTAAATTCTGGGAGCACTTTGGGAGACTGCTCCCAGTGGTGAGAGTGACGGAATACATTGTTTAGACTTGGGAATCCCTGGGAGAGAATCTATGTTTTCAATAGTACTTGGCTTGTGTTGTTGGTGTACAGGAAGCAATTCATAAAGTTGCTTATGTATTGTTGTTGACTTCCTGAATGGTCTTCAAATATGCCAGGTTGCCTTCAATCGTTTGAGTGCATCTATTGTAAATATTTAGAATTCCAGAACTGCCCAGTTCTTGGCAAATTCAGGGTGGACAAAAAAAATCACATTGAGTAATTTGAAATTAAGAATCCAAGGGGCCTGAACCACTGAAGTATTGAATTCAAATAGTTAAATGCAGTTCTCACATTTAAAATATCTCTTATCCATAGGATGGATGGACTGACAGAATTGAGACCAAATTCCTAACTGACGAGTGTGAAATGTGCTTTGATAAAGTCACCTGCATTTACCAACAATAATCTGGCAAGTTCTAAAATTTAACAAACAATACTAACTTCGTTGATGCTCCAGTCAGGTCCCAAGCTCTGTGAAAAAATAACAATGTTCAGGTTTATTGCATATACTCTGAAACACGTGTTCCTTCTACAGATCCTACAATTTTCCCCAATGAGCATAGTCCATCCAAATGATGTTGATAACTTGGGCCAACTCATTTCTTTCCAAGCCTCTCTAGCCTGAAGAGTGACCAGAAACAATTACTCCACATATGTGGGAACATTACAGACAAGGATTTTTTTCCTTCAGAATTGACTTCCATATATTCAGTGCCCAGAAAAGATTAAAAGCTTGTTACATTTTATAGAGCAATGCTTCAGTGAGAGTAAAACACTAAACTTTTCTTGCTTAACAATCACGCTGCCTACATTTTGAAAATGAACAATTCATAATAGTTCCCCAGATCCTAACGAAATATTTTGTGCGAAATAAATCACATGACACATAGTCATTCAGATGACAAAACAAGTTTGTTTATTGAAAAACCCAGAGGAAAAAGTGATGAAACAATGTGAGTTTGATATACCTCAATCATCATTTCAAGTGCAGCCTCTGCATAAATTCTCCTTTTCCTCCTCGAAGTATTCAACTTCTTGAATAATTGAGAGAAGTCACAGTTGTACAACACAAACTCAGACCCTTCAGTCCAACTTGCCCATGCTGACCAGATATCCAAAATTAATCTATTCCCTTTTGCCAGCATTCGTTCCATATCCATCTGAAAACCTTTCTACTGATTATCAGTTTATTTTACTTTATCAGCACTTGAAATACCGACTTTTTTCCCAACATTGGTTAAAGAAATCATAAGTTCATTCAGCAAAGTTAATTGTGTAATCTTTCACAAAGAAACAAGTGAGAACAACATACAGCTGAGTGCAAAACAAAATACTGCAGCTACGCGATATCTGGAAACACTCTAAAGGTGAGGCACTGTTACAGCACAAGTATGTCAGCACGGTTTCAATTACTGACAATAATTTAATAATGTCTTTGGCTTCACATAGTTAAGGTAAATGTGAGATATCTGAATTTCATGAATTATTTCCTATTGCACTTTGATCAACAAAAATTATCCTTGGTTTAATCTACTCAAAGGAGAAAGTGACGACCAAAGAAGCAGGACATCAGAGTCGAAAAGTGTCATGCTGGAAAAGCACAGCATGTCAGGCAGCATCCGAGAAGCAGGAGAGTTGATGTAACGGGCATAAGCCCTTCATCAGGAATCACAAGCTTCAGAAAAATAACTGGCATAGACGTATGCCAATACGTATGTAGAAGCGTCAGAGCATGTTACTATCAGATTAGAGACTAATTTCAGATTTGGTACCATTCAGTGCAACATTTCAGTATGATATTTACATATGTACCTAACAGAGAAGTTGTCTAAAATTACAAGCTCTAGAATGATTATAGAACTAAACCTGGAAATAAAGATGGTGAACAAGAATATCAAAGTGAAGTCCCATTAGTATTGCCTTGGGAAGTGTCAAATAAGAATTTGAGAGCAGAGTTGCCACTTTGGTGTAATCTTCAGTCTGGCCAAATTGCAGCAAAAAGCTGTTCAATTTTATCTGCAAACTATTGAATGCAAAATCCTCCTTGTACAATAATGGGGCAGCATTTTGGGATGTCATTTTTAAAATATATTATTTTCAAAGTTACTCACAATCAAAAGTGATCACTTGGTGCTGTCTGCACAACACAGTACGAAAAGGAATTAACAGAAAAAACATTATAACCCAAATTCAGAGTAACTAATTCATTGATATTGCATGGGTCCAGCATTTATAATTAATTATTTTTTAAAAATAAATACAGATCCATTTACTACCTATATTGGAGTACAGTCAAATTTCTTACTGAACAGTGACAAGATTGGACAGAGTCCACCTGGATTTAAGAGAGGGGAATCATGCTTAGCAAATCTACTGAAAGAATCTACAGAGTCGAATATTAAAGTAAGAAATTGCAAGACATTTAAAAAAAACTTATCAATTAACATGGTAGACTGGGTTTTGTGAAAGAGAAACCATATTTGACAAATTTGTGACAGTTCATTGAGGAGAGAACAAGCAGGGCTGATAAAGGGCAATGCAATGATGTTCTGTATTTGGATTTTAAAAATGCAAATAATAAGGTGCTATATAAAAGTTAATTGCACAATTTAGGATTGGTCAAAAGTCTGGTTGAAGATTTGTAGCTCGGGTGTCCGTTGTTGTGGTTCTGTTCGCCGAGCTGGAAGTTTTTGCTGCAAACGTTTCGTTCCCTGGCTAGGGAACATCATCAGTGCTATTGGAGCCTCCTGTGAAGCGCTGCTTTGATGTTTCTTCCGGTATTTATAGTGGTTTGTTCTTGCCGTTTGTGTGGTCAACCACACTGGCTGTTGCTGAGTCCTCACTTTCAGTGTTATATACAACGTTAGCTCCCTATTTAATAAAGGATAAACCAACATCGGAGACTATTCAAAAAGACTCACTTAGCTGTTTAGAGGACGAAAGGGTTGACTTATCATTAAAAGATAAGCAGGGGTGATCTTATGGAAACAAGATTCTGAGGAGCTTGACAGGGTAGATGTTGACTAGATCTTCGAGCACGAGTGAAGTCTCAAACCAGGGGACATTACATAAGGGAACATTCATTTTAGGAAAAGTAAATCATTTTTTCTCTGTGAATGGCTAGAATCTTCTCGCCCAAACAATTGTAAAAGTTAAAGTTGGGAGGGGAATGGTTGGATTACTCTTCAGATGGTTGTTCTAGCTTGTTGGGCTGAAGGGCCTGTTTCCACACAGAAGGGAATCTGTGATTCTATCACAGATTATTTTAAAAGAGGGCAGATAGATTTTTGAAATATTGATCAGTTGAAGACTATGCGGATCAAGCATAAAAGAGGCGTTGAAGCCTGGGTTGGCTCAGCCATGATCTAATAGAATGGGGGAACAAGCTGAAAGGGATGAATTGCCTATGCCTGCTCCGAATCCTTGAGGCTCCGTTTCATGTTTTTTTTTGTCTCCAAAGAAGAGCGTGATACAATGTGCGAAAGATCTCAGATGTTGTGATAATGAGCTGTTTATGCACTGATTCAGATGGCATTGATTCATCAGTCACAGCTATACAGTCATGAGTAGGAAGGCAATTCCCTCCATAAATAAGGAAATCTACTGCAGAGCTCACACAAAGGGAATTCTTACCCTGAGTAAACTCTCCCATCACATTACCCAACATATCAGCAAAAGCAGTACGCACTGCGCACGCTGTAGCCAACAAAGGGACCCCGGGTGATTTATGTCAGCACGGGACCAATGAAAGAACGGTGGGCGGAGCTGAAGGACCTCGCGGGGAGGTTGGTCCTCCAACCAATCAAAGTGAATGAAGGGCTGAGCTAAACTAAACCATGTGATCACCCTCGAGGGCGGCGCAGAGTCGCTGTAATGAATGCTCGGGAAATTATGGAGAGAAAGGATACGGTGAGGAAATAAATAATCATGGAAACGAGAGAAAAACTGTGTTGCTATGAGTGCAGAGGTTTTACAAAGAAATTGTCCACGTCGGAAAACACAAAATTGAACGTCCCAGTCCCGTGTTTGCAGTAAATGGAGAATTGCCTCAGCGTGGCTGCAGGCCTGAGTGAGCGCCGCCATCTTTATTCGGGACAACGATTCACTGTACACGTGCGCGGCCGCCATCTTTGTAGGGGCAAGATGCAGCCTGGCGCATGTGCAGTCTGTCTCTAGTGTAGAGTCATTGGGATCAGAGCAGCCAACACTGCTCTCATTCACATCTGGGCTCCCTCAGGACCACTTTGTCAATATCTAGCTTCCTCAGTCTCGAACCATGGGTGTATTTTGGTCTGTTCAGTACTGTTTTATTACTTTTATAGACCCTTTGTAAATGAGTTTTTCACTGCGGCCCAGCCCCTGACTATGTGCTACTCTATTATCAGATTACTTTTATCTTGAATATTTTTGACAGTCTAGAATTATTTTTTCCAATAAGCAAGTGTATTTTCCTTCCATTTCTGACTATCAAATTCTGCACCATTTTCATTCCCTGTAATCCAGTTTGCATTCCCAGAAACATCAACTGTGTTTCTCCTTCCACAGATACCAGTGATTAATGCCAAAGCCCTGTTCCCTGTGGAGAGGGTGATGTTTGACTTACTTGTACAGCTGCAGTTTGTGTGGTGAAGGTGCTACCAATATATGATTGGGTAAGAGACATTACAGATTATTCATTACAGCAACAGTGATTATTTGAAGATAGTGTCCAAATCAAGAACAGTTTGCAGCTTTATTATCATGCTTATAATTTCACAAAAATACAATTGAGAACTTTAGATATAAGGCCAGAGATGGAGGTATTAGGTCAGTTGACCAAAGACATTGCCAAAAAGCAGGTTTTGAAGGATGTCTTAAGGGTGGAAAGCAGACCTGTGAGGTTTTGTCTGCAAATTCCAGACCATGGTACTTTAGCAATTGTAGAATCAGCCACACAGCTGAAGTAAGGAATTAACAAATCGTTGGGAGTCTCGAAGAAAATGGGTTGTCGGGGGCTCAAAGGATGTGTGGTGCAGGGAGCTATGGATGATCACAGCCAGGAATCAAATCAAGAATGAGAATTTTACATTGTTGTTGCTTATGAATAGGAGCCTTTTGACGGATGAACTTGTTTGGGGAGAAGTGAGCACGTGGGAGATAGAGCTTTCAATTTTTCTTGAGATTACAGCGAGGTTGAATTTGGGAGGTTGGCCAGGAGTGTGTTTTATATTATTAAGTCTGGAGATAACACACAATGGATGAGAGTGTCAGTATATAAGCTGAGATGAGGGTGGAATCAGCTAGAAATAGTGGTGTTTGAGTGGGACTGAGCTATCACCCTCACCTCACTTCTGGGATTCAGCTGGTTATCAGGTTGTGAATCAGGGCTGTAACACAATGGGGAGCTGAGTGGCCATGGTGGAGCCTAAAATGAGAGTCGCTCAGCTGGCTGTTGCTGAGCAGCTGCTGCTTGATAGCCCTGATGATGACTACTTCCATCACTTTACTGCTGATCGAGTGTGGACTGACAGAGGGAAATTGCCTGGGTTGGATTTGCCCTGCGTTTTTGTGTTGTACATGCCTGGGCAATGTTCCATATTGTCAGTCGATGCCAGTGCTGGAGCGGTACGTGGCTTGGTGGGTGGCAAGTTCTGGAGCACAAGCTATCAGTATTATTGCCAGAATGTTAGCAGGGCCCATAGCCTTTACACTACTAAACCATTTCTGGATATTATTCGAACTAAATTGACCTGGCCTAAAGCTCACATCTGTGACGTTAGGAACCACTGGAGAAGGCTGAGATGGATCATCCCACTTTGCATCTGGCTGAAAATTGCTGCAAATGCTGTCATCTTATCTTTTGCATGGATGTGTGAAACCCCTCCATCAGTAAGGGTGGGGATATCTGTGGTGCTTCCTGCAACGAGTTGTTTAATTGTCCGTTACCATTCACAACTGGGTGTGGCAGAACTCCAGAGCTCTGATCTGATCAATTGATTGTGGGATCACTTAGCTCTGTTGCTTGCTGCTGATACTGTTTGATATGCAGATAGTCCTGCTTGGTAGCTTCACCAGGTTGGCACTTCATTTTTACGTATGCCTGGTGCTGCTCATGGCATGCCGTCCTTTCCTGCCCATTGTAATGGGTGAATGCGGGATGTACAAACCCATGAGATTACAGATTGTGCTGGAGTACAGGTCTGCTGTTGTTTTCCCACAGTGCCTCAGAGATGTCCAGTTTGAGTTCCTGCATCTGTCCCCTTTAGCACGGTGATAGTACCACTCAGCACAATGGAGGTTTTTCTCAACTTTAAGGTGAGGCTTTGTCTCCAAGAAGACTGTGGGATAGTAGCTCTTACCGATACTGTCATGGACAGATGCATTTGCAGCTGGCAGATTCAAAGAGATAAGATCTAGTATGTTTTTCCCTCTTTCTGGTTCCGCTACCACCTGCTGGAAACCCAGTTGAGCAGCTATGTCCTTGAGGACCGGACCATTTTAGTCAGTAATCCTGCTGCCGAGCTACTCTTGGTAGATGACATTGAAATCCTGTACCCAGAGTAGGCTTGTCACCATTTTATTGCCTCAGTGCTTCCTCTAACTATTGTTCAACATGGCGGAGCACTGATTCATCAGCCGTGGGAGCGAGGTATGTGGTAATCAGCAGGAGCCATGAGACTTCCTGGTGTCCAAAGTCAATGCTGAGTACTCCGAGGGCAAAACCTTCCTGTCTGTGCCACCACCTCTGCCTGGTCTATCCTGCTGGTGGGACAGCACATATCCAGAGATTTCAGGAGAAAATGAAGACTGCAGATGCTGGAGATCAGAGTCGCGAGTGTGGTGCTGGAAAAGCACAACAGGTCAGGGTGATGAAGAGCTTTGGCTCGAAACGTCGATTCTCCTGCTCCTCGGATGCTGCCTGACCTGTTGTGCTTTTCCATCATCTCACTATCGATATCTAGGGATGGTGATGAGGGTGTGATGGCGTCTGGCCATTATCTGTAAGGGATGACTCCCTGAGTATGACTATGTCAGGCTGTTCCTTGACTTGTCTCTGAGACAGCTCGCCATGTTTTGGCGCAAAAAAAAACTAGATGTTAGTGATCAAAATGTTGCAGAGTCGAGAGGGCTGATTCTATGGTTGTATTTCCTAATGCCTTGTTAGATGCCGAGTGGTCCATCCAGTTTCATTCCTTTGTTGAGACTTTGCAGTGCTTAATACAGTGAGTAGCTTGTTGGGCGACTGTTGGCAGTATTGTTTCTGCCATTAACAATTGTTCCATGAAGATCTGGAGATTCCTAATTCCAGTTAGTTTTTTTTTTAATTCAGATTCCACCATCTGCCGAGCTGGGATTCGAACAAGGACTCCAGTTGTACATTTTAATATTCTGGATAAAAGTTAAATACATTAGATTGTTCACTCATTTTAAATATCACTAACCCTGGTTTTGTTCCTTTGTAAAACACTGTCCATCATCCTGTCTCCTTCATCCTTCCCTCCAACAACAAGAGCAAGGAGCACATGGAGTTTCTCTGTCTCTAAGACTGAGACAATCCGACCAGCTGCCTCTGCTGCTTCCATCCCTCCCATTAGCCCACCGAGACAAACTGCCTCACATGGTGTTCCTGATTTTTGTCCCAAACTTACATCTTTCTCCAGTCTTTTGTCAAGCCTTATCAGAGCTCATCGTGATCTTTTATTAGTCTCGCTAAACTACAGACATTCCAACTCTGTTTCCTCCTCATCACTCCCCCTCGCCAATTCACAGGTATTGTTCCTTGGTCTGTCTGTCTGTCTTTTCTGGTTATGTCCTTATCATCCATTCTGGAAAAAAAAACTAACATTTGACCTCACCATCTTTTGTAAATCCTGCTCCATCTCTACTCTCCTTTTCTTTCTGAATTTCTTGTATTTGGTGTCCCTCCAGGATCTATCCTTGGTCCCTCCTGTTTCTCACCGACATACTGCCAGGAGGTGACATCGTCTAAAAGCACAGTGTGAGGTTTCACATGTACACTAAAAATGCCAAGCTCTTCCTCCCGATCATCCCTCTCCATTGCTCCACTGTTACTCAGTTACTAAACTGCTTATCACATTCCCACTTGTCGATTAACTGCAATTTCCTCCAATGAAACATTGTTACGGTTAATCCCATTACCTTCAGTTGCTATTACAAACTCATTTCCCTTACTGCTGAGCCCCTCCCTCTCACTGGGTGCAGTCTGAGATAGAACTAGACTCTTCACAACATTGCTGTCATATCTGTAACGACAAGGCGACCTTCTGATCAGACATCGACACAGTCACAAACCCCAGGAATTCCAATCTCGAAAATGTTGCTTGTCCCCCCACCCCTCACCCAGGCTCCATTGCTACTGAAACCCCTTACCCGTGTCGGTGTTGCCTTAAACTTGATGAATCTGAAACTGAATCCTGGATTTCGTGACTGACCCAGAATCTGCTAGCTTTCTGTGTTTCCTGCAGAATTACCTCCGGATTCCTTTGTGGTGCAGCTTTCTACAGTTTCCACCATGTAATTAGCACTCTGTTCCCTTATTATCCCCTCCAAAATGACCGACTTCACTTTTTCTCAAATTATACTCCATCTGACAACTTGTTGCCCTCTTCTCCTGTGCATCTCTCACTATTCACAATCCTCTTAGAACTTTACAGTTATGCCTTTTCTAGGATTTCCACACACCCCCGGCCCCATTATTCTAAACATTTACTGGGAGCACTAGGCAGTGTGAAGCATGGTGAGTTGCTCTGTCTTTAGAGATTCTCTATGGGAGGAGCTTGCTGCCCATTGGCCAGAATGAAGGCAACTTGCCCATCGAGCTGCATGAGCCTTTTACCCCCCCCTCCCCCCCATGTCTGGTTGATGAGGCACAGCGGCAGCATGGAAGGAAAAAAAGCAAATCCTGCTCCCTACATCTCACTGATCTTGGAATATTCAGTCCCATGTGTCAAAGATCTGCCCTGTTCAGTCACATGAAGTCCCAAGGTGGAAACTCCTAGAAACCCACATCGATTTCCCTCTGAACTGACTGCTGACCTTCACAAGGGGTAATGTGTCCAGTCATCCTGGGCCAGGAGGAGGGGATGATGCGAGTTTCTAACCTGAACTGACAGTGATGGATTTTATAAACTTGTATTACAGGATACTACAGGTGGACATTCAAATGGTAATCTCAGTCATTGTAACACCAAACTCTGACTGAATTAGTCAGTTCATCAAGACCTGGATATTCGCATTGTGTGTGAGTATTATATTCCATCTGAATCCCATTTGCTGCATAAAAGTTCTCCACTGAATATTCCCAAATCTTTCATGTGTGTCCTGTAATCCTTGTATAATGAGCTGATGGGTGTAAGGTTTATTATTATAACGTGTAACTTTTCTAAGCCCCTCTGTCACTACTCCCCTCAATTGCCTTTGCTATAAGGAGAACAACTTCAGATTCCGCAAACCCCTGATTCCCCAATGTCTGTTTGCTCTCTATAAGGCACGCATCAGGATTGTGTTGGAACATTCTCCACTTGCCTGCATCAGTGCAGCCCCAACAATATTAAAGAAAGTGAACATCCTCCAGGACAAAGCACTGTGCCTGAGTGGTGTCCCATCCCCCACCTTCAGCATTCCCTCTGCCCACCCCAGAGACACAGTGGCATCACTGTGTAAAAGGTAAAGGCAGTGTTGTCCTACCAGACCATAGGGCTGCTCTCTCATGAGGGAGAAAACTGGAGCACGTGGAAGAAACCCATGCAGACACTGGCAGAATGTGCAAGTCCCTCAGAGACGGTTGTTGAAAGCTGGAATCGAACCTGGTGCCCTGACAGCAGTGCTAATTACTGAGCCACAGTGCCACCCTAAAATTGTAATTAATTCAAAACTACCGCTTCCTCTGATAGTTCATTCCACACATAAACCATTGTCTAATCAAAAAAAAATTCCCAAACACCTTTTTAAAGCCGTTCTGATGTCACCTTAAAAGGTATGGATCCAGTCTTGAATCGCGTCCCTTCCGGCAAAGGACACCTGCTGTTCACCCCTTCATGATTTGAGAAACGTCTAATAAGGTCACTCCTGAGCCTCCTGCGCGCCAGTGAAAGAAGTCGCAGTCTTTCCAGCCTCTGCTTATAATTCAAGCTATCCATTCCCATCAACATCCTGGTAAATTTCTTCTGAATCCGCTCCAACTGCATAATGCCCTCCCGATATAAGCGTGACCAGAACTGGACACAGAATTCCAGAAAAGGCCTCCCCAGCATCCAAAATAACATCCCAACTCTGGTACTCAAAGTTCTGAGCAATGAAGGCAAGTGTGCTAAACACCTTCTTAACCACCCTGTCTACATTTGATACAGACTTGAAAGACCCGAACCCCTCCGCCTCTTTGTTCCATATCACTACTCGAGGCCCTGTTTTTAATTAGTGTAAGTCTGTCCTCGTTTGTTTTTTCAAGATGTAATATTTTGCATTTATTCCAATCCAAAAATCCCCAAAAATACCTGAGCATGAAAGACAGTGGGAGTATACTTAAGAGGGAAATCAGGAGGGCAAAAAGGGGATATGAGATAGCTTTGGCCAATAGAGCTATGAATAATCCCAAGGGTGTTTATAAATACATTAAGAACTAAAGGGTAACTTGAGAGAGAATAGGGCTCCTCAAAGATCAGCAAGGTAGCTTACACGTGGAGCCGCAGGAGATGGGAGAGATACTAACTGAATATTTTGCATCAGTGTTTACTGTGGAGAAGGACATGGGCAATATAGAATGTGGGGAAATAGATGTCGACATGTTGAATATGTCCATCTTACAGAGGAGGATGTGCTGGGTGTCTTGTCACCCGTAAAGCTTGGTTAGTCGCCAGCACCTGATCAGGTGTACCCGAGAACACTGGGAAGCTGGGAATGTGAGGGCTGGGCCTCTTGTTGAGATATTTGTATCATCGATTATCACAGGTGAGATGCCGAAAGACTAGAGGTTGCTTAACGTGGTGCCGCTATTTAAGCAAGGTGGTAAGGACAAGCCAGGGAACTATTGACCGGTGAGCCTGACTTTGATGCTGGGCAAGTTCTTGGAGAGAATCCTGAGGAACAAGATGCACATGTATTCTGAAAAGCAAGGATTGATGAGTGATAGTCAGCCTGACTATGTGCTTGGTAAATTATGTCTAAGGATTGATGAGGGCAGAGAGGTGGACATGATCCATGGAATTCTATAAGGCGCTCGACAAGGTTCCCCATGGAAGACTGGTTAATAAGGTTAGGTCTCATGGAATACAGGGAGAACGAGCCGTTTGGATACAGAACTGGCTCAAATGTAAAAGCCTGGGTGGTGGTTGGAGGTTGTTTTTCAGATTGGAGGCACCGTCACGCTCACCTCTCACATTCCACCACCATCATACACACTGCACAACAACACACCCACCGTCACGCTCACCCTCACACAATCCACCACCCTCACACACACTGCCCCATAACACCCTCACCATCACGCTCACCACCACACACTCCACCATCATCACACACACTGCCCCACACCATCCTCACCATCACGCTAACCCACACACTCCACCATCATCACACACACTGTCCCACACCATTCACACCGTCACGCTCACCACCACACACTCCTGCACCATCACACACAGCCCCATAACACCCCCACTGTCACGCTCGCCCTCACACACTGCACCATCATTACACACACTACCCCAAAGAAACCTCACCGTCACACTCACCCCCACACAGCACCACCATCACGCTAACTACACTATACCACCCACACCGACACGCTCACCCCCACACACTCCACCACCATCACACACACACTGCACCACACCACCACCACCGTCACGCTCATCACAACACACGCCACCACCGTCACACACACTGCTGCACACCACCCTCACTGTCATGTTCACCCTCAAACACTCCACCACCATCACTCACACTGTCCCACACCACCCCCACTGTCACCCTCACCCTCACACACTCCAGCACCATCACACACACTGACCCACATCACACCCACCGTCACACTCACACTCACACAATCCACCACCATCAAACACACTGCCCCACACCACCCCCACCGTCACCCTTACCCTCACACACAAAACCACCATCACACATAATGTCCCACACCACCATCACCGTCCTGCTCAACCCCACACACTCCAACACCAACACAAACAGTACCCCACAACACTCTCACCGTCGCGCTCACCCCCACGCACTCTACCACCATCACACACACTGCCCCACACCACCCCACCATCACACTCACCCTCACACACAACAGCACCATCACACACACTGCCCCACACCACTCCACCGTCACGCTCACGCACACACACAACAGAACCATCACACACACTACCCCACACCACCACCACCGTCATCCTCACCCTCACACACTGCCGAACCGTCACACACACTGCCACACACCCCACCCACCGTAACGCTCATCCCCACACACTTCTCCACCATCTCTCACACTGTCCCACACCACCCACACTGTCCCACATACCCCGACTCACTCCACCACCATCACACACAGCCCCACACCACCCCCAACGTCACAGTCACCCCCACACACTTCAACAACCTCAGACACACACTGCTCCACACCACCCTCTCTGTCCCACTCACCCTCAGACACCACCACCATCACACACAATGTCCCACACCACCCTCACCGTCACATTCACCCCACACACTCCACCACCATCGCACAAACTGCCCCACAAGACCCCCACCTTCACTGTCACGCTCACCCAGACACACTTCACCATCTTCACACACACTGTCCAAATACTAGGCTCACCGTCACATTAACACTCACACACTCCACCACCAGCACACACACTGTTCAACATCACCTTACCGTCACGCTCATCCACACATATTCCACCACCATCACACACACACACTGTCCCACACCACCCTCACCATCACACTGCCCCACACATAATCCATCATCACACACTGTCCCACACCACCTTCACCGTCACAATCACCCCCACACACTCACCACCTTCACACAAACTGCCCCACACGACCCCACCTTCACTGTCATGCTCACCCACACACACTCCACCTCTTCACACACACTGTCCCACACTACCCTCACCGTCACCTTTACACTCACACACTCCACCACCATCACACACACTGTCCCACATCACCCTCATCATCACACTCCCCCACAAACAATCCACCATCATCACACACACTGTCCCACACCACCTTCACTGTCACGCTCACCCCCACAAAATCCACCACCATCACACACACTGCCTCAAATCACACCCACCGTCACGTTCACCCCCACACACTCCACAACCCTCACACACACTGCCCCACACCATCCTCTCCGTCACACTCACCCCCACACACTCCACCACCATCACACACACTGCCCCACATCACACCCACCGTCACACTGAACTTCACACACTCCACCACCGTCACACACACACTGCCCCACACCACCCCCACCGTCACGCTTACGCACACACACTCCACCACCCTCACACACACTGCCCCATACCACCCTCTCCGTCACGCTCACCCTCAAGCACTGCACCACCATCACACCCACTGCCCCACATTACACTCATCGTCATACTCACACCACACAATGAAACACCCTCACACACTGCCTCAAATCACACCCACCGTCACATTCACCCCCACACACTCCACAACCCTCACACACACTGCCCCACACCATCCTCTCCGTCACACTCACCCCCACACACTCCACCACCATCACACACACTGCCCTACATCACACCCACCGTCACACTCAACTTCACACACTCCACCACCGTCACACACACACTGCTCCACACCAACCTCACCGTCACGTTCGCCACCACAAACAGCACTGTCATCACACACACTGCCCCACAACACCCTCACCGTCGCGGTCACCCCCACAAACTCCACCACCATCACACATACTGCCCCACACCACCCACACCGTGAAGGCTCACCCCCTCACACTCCACCACCTTCACACACACTGCCCCACACCAATCTCACCGTCATGCTTATCCCGTCGCACTCCATCACCATCACACACAATGCTCCACACCACCCCCACTGTCACTCTCACACCCACAGACTCCACCACAATCACACAGACTGCCCCACACCACCCGCTCCGACACGCTCACTGCCACACATTCCACCACCTTCACACACACTGCACCACACCAACCTCACTGTCACGGCTCACACCCACACACTCCACCACATTCACACACACTGTCCCACACCAGCACCACCGTCACTCTCACCCCAGCATCCTCCACCACCACACACACACTCCCCCAACACCACACTCACCATCACAGTCACACCCACACCCCCACCACTTCACAAACACTGTCCACACCACCCCCACCGTCAGACTCACTAACACACTCTCCACAACCATCATGCACTCTCCCCACACCACCCCCACCATCACGCTCACCCCCACACACTTCTCCACCGTCTCACACACTGTCTCACACCACCCACACCGTCACACTCACCCACACACATACCACCACAATCACACACACTGCCCCACACCACCCTCACCGTTACACTCACCCCAAAACACTTCAACAACCTCATACACACTGCTCCTCACCACCCTCTCCGTCCCACTCACCCTCACACACTCCACCACCATCTCACACACTGTCCCACAACACCTTCACCATCACGCTCACCCTCACACACTCCACCACACTCACACACATTGTTCCACACCACCCTCACCATCACACTGCCCCACACACAATCCACCATCATCACACACACTGTCACACACTACCTTCACCGTCACGCTCACCCACACACACTCCACCACCATCACACATACTGTCCCACACCACCCTCAATGTCACGCTCAGCCTAACACACTCCACCACCATCGCACACACTGCCCCTCACCACCCCCACCTTCACTGTCGCTCTCACACCCACACACTTCACCACTGTCACACACACACGGCCCCATACCACCCTCACCGTCACGGCACAAACCCACACACTCAACCACCCTCACACACACTGCCTCACACCACCCCCACCGTTATGCTCACGCCCACACACTCCATCACCCCCCCACACTCTGCCCCTCACCACCCACACTGTCACGGTTCACCCCCACACACTCCACCACACTCACACACACAGCCCCACACACCCTCATTGTCACGCTCACCCTGCACACTCCACCACCATCGCACAAACTGCCCCACACGACCCCCACCTTCACTGTCGCTCTCACACCCACACACTTCACCACTGTCACACACACACGGCCCCATACCACCCTCACCATCACGGCTCAAACCCACACACTCAACCACCCTCACACACACTGCCTCACACCACCCCCACCGTTATGCTCACGCCCACACACTCCATCACCCCCCCCACACTCTGCCCCTCACCACCCACACTGTCACGGTTCACCCCCACACACTCCACCACACTCACACACACAGCCCCACACCACCCTCATTGTCACGCTCACCCTGCACACTCCACCACCATCGCACAAACTGCCCCACACGACCCCCACCTTCACTGTCAAGCTTCCCCACACACAATCCACCATCTTCACACACACTGCCACACATCACACCCACCATTACGCTCACCCGAACACAAACTACCACCCTCACACACACAGCCCCACACACCCCCACCATCACGCTCACCCGTACACACTCCAACACCATCACACAAACACTGCTCCACACCACCCTCACCGTCACGGCTCATACCCATACACTCCCCCACCTTCACCACTGCACAACAGCAACCTCACCATCACGGCTCAAAACAATACACTCCAGCACCATCACACGCACAGCCCCACTCCACCCACAATGTCATGGTTCGCACCCACACTACCCACCACCTTCACACACCCTACCCCACACAACCCCCACCATTACGGTCACCCAAACACACTCCACCACCATCACACACACTGCCACACACCACACCCACCGTCACACTCATCCCCACACATTCCTCCACTATCACACACACTGTCCCACACCACCCGCACTGTCTAGCTCAGCCCAATACACTCCACGACCATCGCACACACTGCCCCTCACCACCCCCACCTTCACTGTCGCGCTCACAATCACACACTTCACCACCGTCACACACACACTGCCCCACACCACCTTCACCGTCATGGCTCAAACTCACACACTGAACCACCCTCACACACACTGCCACACACCACCCACACTGTCACGGGTCACCCCCACACACTCCACCACACTCACACACACTGCCCCACACCACCTCACTGTCACGCTCACCCTGCACACTCCACCACCATCGCACAAACTGCCCCACAGGACCCTCACCTTCACTGTCACGCTCAACCACACACAATCCACCATCTTCACACACACGGCCCAATAATACACCCAACATCACGCTCACCCACACACACTCCACCATCATCACACACACTGTCCCAAACCACCCCCACCTTCACTGTCGCGCTCACACCCACACACTTCACCACTGTCACACACACACTTACCCAAACCACCCTCACCGTCATACTCACGCCCACACACTCCATCACCCACACACACACTGTCCCACAACACCTTCACCATCACGCTCACCCTCACACACTCCACCACCCTCAACATCACTCTGCCCCACGCACAATCCACCATCATCACACACTCTGTCACACACTACCTTCACCGTCACGCTCACCCACACACACTCCACCACCATCAAACATACTGTCCGACACCACCCTCACTGTCACGCTCAGCACAACACACTCCACCACCATTGCACACACTGTCCCTCACCACCCCCACCTTCACTGTCGCTCTCACACCCACAGACTTCACCACCGTCACACACACTCTGCCCCACACCACCCTCATCATCATGGCTCAAGTCCACACACTCAACCACCCTCACACACACTGCCTCACACCATCCCCACCGTTACGCTAACGCCCACACATTCCACCACACTCACACACACAGCCCCACACCACCCTCATTGTCACACTCACCCTGCACACTCCACCACCATCGCACAAACTGCCCCACACGACCCCCACCTTCACTGTCACGCTCACCCACACACAATCCACCATCTTCACACACACTGCCCCACATCACACCCAACATCACGCTCACCCTAACACAAACTACCACCCTCACATACACTGCCCCACACCACCCCCACAATCACGCTCACCCCCACAAACTCCAACACCATCACACACACAATGCTGCAAACCACCCTCACCGTCATGGCTCACACCCACACAGTCCCCCACCTTCACCACTGCACTACAGCAACATCACCATCACGGCTCACAATCATACACTCCACCACCACAACACACACAGCCCCACACCACCCACACCTTCACGGCCGGCAGCCACACAATCCACCACCTTCACACACCCTGCCCCACACCACCCCGACTGTCACGCTCACCCTAACATACTGCACCACCATCACACACACTGCCACACACCACACGCACCGTCACACTCATCCCCACACACTCCTCCACCATCACACACACTGCCCCACACCACCCCCACCATCACGCTCACCCCCACATTCTCCAACGCCATCACACCCCCTGCCCCACACCACCCCCACCGTCACGCTCACCCTCACACACTCCACCACCATCACACACTGCCCCTCACCACCTCCACCATCACCCTCACCCTAACACACTCCACCACCATCACACACACTGCCACACACCACACCCACCGTCACACTCACCGCCACACACTCCACAACCCTCACACACATACTGCCGCACACCACCCTCTACATCTCACTCACCCTCATACACACCACCACCATCACACCCACTGCCCTACACCATCCCCACTGTCACACTCACTCTTACCCACTCCAACACCTACACACACTGCCCGACATCACCCCCACCGTCACTCCCACGCCCACAAACTCCAATACCTGCACACACGCACTGCCCAACGTCACACCCACCATCACGCTCTTCCCAACACAATCCACCACCACCACTCACACTGCCACACAACACCCCCACCGTCATGGCTCACCCCCACACACTCCACCACCATCACAGACACTGCCCCACACTACCCACAGCTTTAACTACACCCCCACATACTCCACCACCATCACACACACTGCTCCAAACCACCCCACCGTCACAATTACCCTCACACACTCCACCACCACCTCACACACACTGTCCCACACTACCCTCACCGTGACGCTCACCCCCACACCATCCACCACCATCATGCGCACTGTCCCACACCACCCTCACCATCAAACTCCCCCACAAACAATCCACCATCATAACACACACTGTCCCACACCACCTATACCGTCACACTCACCCACACACACTCCACCACCATCGCACACACTGCCCCATACGACATCCACTTTCACTGTCGCGCTCACACCCACACACTCCACCACCGTCTCACACACACACACACACTGCCCCACACCACCCTCGGATTCATAATCACGCTCACACACTCCACCACCCTCACACACACTGCCGCACACCACATCCACCGTTACGCTCACGCCCACACACTCCATCACCCTCACACACACTGCCCCACAACAGCCCCACTGTCAGGCTCACCCCCAAACACTCTACCACACTCACACACACTGCCCTACACCACCCCCAGCGTCACGCTCACCCCCGCAAACTCCACCACCATCACACACAATGCCCCACCGTCACACTCACCCTCACACACTCCACCACTATCGCACACAATGTCCCACACCACCGTTACCGTCACGTTCACCCTCACACACTCCACTACCATCACACAAACTGCCCCACACAACCCCCAACTTCACTGTCACGCTCACCCACACACACCACCATCTTTCCACACACTGTCCATTACTACGCTTACCGTCACGTTTACACTCACGCACTCCACCACCATCACACACCCTGTCCCACACCACCCTCACCATCACACTCCCCAACAAACAATCCACCATCATCACACACACACTGTCCCTCACCGTCACGCTCACCACCACACACTTCAACAACATCGCACACACTGCCCCACACGACCCCAAGGTTCACTGTCGCGCTCACACCCACACACTTCACCACTGTCACACACACACTGCCCCACACCACCCTCACCATCACGGCTCAAACCCACACACTCAACCACCCTCACACACACTGCCTCACACCATCCCCACCGTTACTCTCACGCCCACACACTCCATCACCCTTACACACACTGCCCCTCAACAGCCCCACTGTCAGGCTCACCCCCAAACACTCCACCACACTCACACACACTGCCCTACACCACCCCCAGCGTCACGCTCACCCCTGCAAACTCCACCACCATCGCACACACTGCCCCACAGTCACACTCACCCTCACACACTCCACCACCATCACACACAATGTCCCACACCACCGTCACCGTCACGTTCACCCTCACACATTCCACTACCATCAGACAAACTGCCCCACACGACCCCCAACTTCACTGTCACGGTCACCCACACACACTCCACCATCTTCCCACACACTGTCCAATACTACGCTCACCGTCACGTTTAAACTCACGCACTCCACCACCATCACACACACTGTCCTACACCACCCTCACCATCACACTCCCCCACAAACAATCCACCATCATCACACACACACTGTCCCTCACCACCTTCACCGTCACGCTCACCCCCAAACATTCCACCACCATCACACACACGGTGCCACACCACCCTCACCATCACGCTCACCACCACACACTTCAACAACATCGCACACACTGCCCCACACGACCCCCACGTTCACTATCGCGCTCACACCCACACACTCCACCACCGTAACACACACTGCCGCACACCACACCCATCGTTGTGCACACGCCCACTCACTCGATCACCCTCACACACACTACCCCACACCACCCTCACGGTCATGAACAACCTCACATGCTCCACCACCGTCACACACACCGCCAAACACCACCCTCACCGTCATGCTCATACCCACACACTTCTCCACGATCTCACACAGTGCCTCACACCTCCAATACCGTCACATCCACCACCACACACTCCACCACCATCACACACACTGTCCCACACCACCCCCACCGTCGCATTCACCACCACAAACTCCACCGCCATCACACACACTGCCCCACACCACCCGCACTATCACATTCACCCCCACATCCTCCACTACCGTCACACACACTGCCCCACAACACCTTCATCGTCACACTCACCACCACAAACACCACCACCCTCACACACAGTGGCCCACACCACCCCCACCGTCACGCTCTCTCCCACACACTCCACCACCATCACACACTCTTCCCCGCATCTATCCACCATCACGATCACCCCCCGCACTCTCCACAACTATCACACACACTGCCCCACACCACACCCACTGTCATGCTCATACCCACACACTCCACCACCATCACACACACTGTCCCGCACCACCCACACTGTCACGCTCACCCCCACCCACTCCACCACCATCGCACACACTGCCACACACCATCCCCACCATCACGCTCATACACACACACTCCAACTCCATCTCCCACCCTGCCCCACACCACCCCCACCAACACGCTCAAACCCACATACCCCACCACCATCACACACACTGCAACACACCTCCCCCACCATCATGCTAATACCCACACACTCCACCACCATCACACCGACTGCCCCACACCACCCCCAATATCACACTCACCCCCATGCCCTCGAACACCGTCACACAAACTGCCCTACACCACTACTGCCATCACGCTCACCCCCATGAAGTCCAACACCACCACACACCCAGCCCAACACCACCCCCACCATCAAGGTCACACTCACACACTCCAGCACACTCACACACACTTCCCCACACCTCCCCCACCGTTACACCCAACCCCACACACTGCACCTCCAACACACACACTGCCCCACACCACCCTCACCATCACACTCACACCCACACCCTCCACCACCCTCACACACACTGCCCCGCACCACTCCCATTGTCACACTCACCCCCACACTATCCACAACCAGCACACACGCTTCCCCACACCACCCCACCGACAGGCTCATCCCCAAATTCTTCTCCCCATCACACACACTGCCCCACACCACCCCCACCGTCACACTAATCACCACAAACTCCACCGCCATCACACACACTGCCCCACACCACCTGCACTATCACACTTACCCCCACATACTCCACCACCGTCACACACACTGCCTCACAACACCCTAATCGTCACACTCACCACCACAAACTCCACCGCCATCACACACACTGCCCCACACCACCCCCAAAGTCACGCCCTCTCCCACACACAATACTACCATCACACACACTCCCCCACTCAACCCGCATCATCTCACACACGCTCACACACTCCACCACACTCACACAATCTTCCACACACCACCCCCACCGTCACGATCACCCCCCCACTCTCCACCACCATCACACACACTGCCCCAATCCACCTCCACTGTCATGCTCATACGCACACACTCCACCACCATCAAGCACAATGCGCCACACCATCCCAACCATCACGCTCATATACACACACCCCAACTCCATCTCAGACCCTGCCCCACAACACCCCCACAATCATGCTCAAACCCACATACTCCACCACCATCACACACACTGCAACACACCTCCCCCACCATCATGCTCACACCCACACACTCCACCACAATCACACCCACTGCTCCGTCCCACCACACCATCACACTCACCCCATACAGTCCAACACCACCACACACACTGCCCAACACCACCCCCACCATCACACTCATACACACACACTCCAACTCCATCTCAAACCCTGCCCCTCACCAGCCCCACCATCATGCTCAAACCCACACACTCCACCACCACCATCACACACACTGCCCAACACCTCCCCCGCCATCATGCTCACACCCACATACTCCACCACCATCACACCCACTGCCCTACTCCACCCCCACCATCACACTCACCCCCATGCACTCGAACACCATCACACAAACTGCCCTACACCATCCCCACCGTGATGCTCATTCCCACACACTCCACCACCCTCACATATACTGCCCCACACCACCCCCAACCTCACGCCCTCGCTCGCACACTCCACCATCATCACACACACACTGCCCCACACCACCCCAACAACCACACTCACCCCCAGACACTCAAGCACCCTCACACATACTGACCCACACACCACCCACACCGTCACGCTCACCCCCACACCCTCCACCAACATCTCACACACCCTGCCCCACACCATCCCTACTATCATGCTCACACCCACATACTCCACCACCATTACACACCCTGCCCCACACCACCACACCATGCTCACCCCCACACTCTCTACCACCCTCACACACACACTAAACCACACCACCCTCACGGTCATGCACGCCCTCAAACACTCCACCACCCTCACACACACACTAAACCACACCTCACCGTCATGATCATACACACAAGCTCCAACACCCTCACACACAATGCCCCACACCACCGCCACCGTCACACTTAACCTCATACACACCCACCTCCATCACACACACTGCCCCAAACCACCACACCGTCACACTAACCCCCACGAACTCCACCTCCCTCACATACACACTGCCCCACACCACCCTCTCCGTCACGCACACCCTCACACTCTGCACTGCCATCACACCCACTGCACAACATCACAACACCGTCACGCTCAGCCCGACGCCATCCACACCCTCACACCCACTGCCCCATACCAACCTCACCGTTAAGCTCACCCCCACACACTCCACCAACATCATACACAGTGCTCCACACTATTCACACCGTCACAGCTCACACCCACACACGCCACAACCTTCACACACACTGCCCCATTCCAACCTCAACGTCACACTCACCCTCATCACACATCACCAACATCACACACATTGCCCCACACCACCCACACTGTCACGCTCACAACCACACACTACACCATCATCTCACACACACAGTCTCACACCACCCTCACCGTCACGATCACCCTCACACACTCCACCAAACTCACACGCTCTGCCCCACATCATCCTCACCATCACGCTCATCCACACACATTGTCCCACACCACCCTCACCGTCACGCTCAACCCCACACCCTCGACGACCATCACACTCACTGTCGCACACCACCCTCACCATCATGCTCACCCACCCACGCTCCACCATTATCACATACCACTGTCCCAAACCACCCTCACCGTCACGCTCATCACCACACACTCCACCACCATCACACACAATGTCCCACATCCACCACACCGTCACGCACACCCCCACACACTCCACCACCATCACACACATTGCCCCACACCACCCCTACTGTCACGCTCACACCCACACTCACCACCACCATCATACACACTATCCAACACCACCCCACCGTCACCCTCACGTTCACACACTCCACCATCTTCACACACACTGCTTTACACCATACCCAAAGTCACGTTCACCCCCATACAATACAACACCCTCACACCCACTACCCCATACCAACCTCACCGTCACCCTCACCCACACACACTCCACCACCATCACACACAGTACCCCGCAACACCCTCACCATCGCGCTCACTCCACCAACACCACCACCATCACACACACTGCCCCACACCAGCCACACCGTCATGCTCACCCCCACACAATCCACCACAATCACACACTGCCCCACACCAACCTCACCGTCATAATCACGCTCACACACACCACCGCCCTCACAAACACCACCCCACACCATCCCCACCGTTACGCTCACGCCCACGAACTCCAAAACCCTCAAACACACAGACCCACAACACCCCCACCGTCACGCTCACCGACACACACTCCACCACACTCGCACACACTTCCCCTCACCTCCCTCACAGTCACGCTCACCCTCATACACTCCACCACCCTCACACACACTGCCCCACACTACACCCACCGTCACTCTTAACCTCTCACACACACCACCATCACACACACTGCCCCAAACCACATCTACTGTCACTCTAACCACCACACACTCCACCCTCCTCACATACACACTGCCCCACACCACCCTCACACACTGCACCACCATCACACCCACTGAACCACATCAAACCCACCGTCGCGCTCACTCCCGCACAATGCACACCCTCGCACCCACTGCCCCACACCAACCTCACCGTTAAGCTCACCCCCACACACTTCACCACCATCACACACATTGCCCCACACCACCCCCTCTGTCACGCTCACACCCACACACTCCACCATCATCACACATACAGTCTCACACCACCCTCAACGTCACGCTCACCCCCACACACTCCACGACCATCACACACACTGTCCCACACCACCGTCACCATAATGCTCACCCACACACACTCCACCATAATCACATAACTCTGTCCCAAACCACCCTCACCATCATGCTCGCCACAACACATTCCACCACCAATCACACACAATGTCCCACATCCCCCAAACCGTCACGCTCACCTCCTCACACTCTACCACCATCACACACATTGTCCCAAACCACCCGTACTGTCCCACTCACGCCCACACTCACCACCACCATCACACACACTATCCAACACCACCCCCACCGTCACACACACGCTCACACACTCCACAATCTTCACACACTCTGCCCTACACCATACCCACTGTCACGCTCACCCCCATACAATACAACACCCTCACACCCACTACCCAACACCAACCTCATGGTCCAGCTCACCCACACACACTCCATCACCATCATACACACTGCCCCACACCAACCTCACCGTCATAATCACGCTCACACACACCACCGCCCTCACAAACACCACCCCACACCAACCCCACTGTTACGCTCACGCCCACAAACTCCAAAACACTCAAACACACAGACCCACAACACCCCCACCGTCACGCTCACCGACACACACTCCACCACACTCGCACACACTTCCCCTCACCTCCCTCACAGTCACGCTCACCCTCATACACTCCACCACCCTCACACACACTGCCCCACACTACACCCACCGTCACTCTTAACCTCTCACACACACCACCATCACACACACTGCCCCAAACCACATCTACTGTCACTCTAACCACCACACACTCCACCTCCCTCACATACACACTGCCCCACACCACCCTCACACACTGCACCACCATCACACCCACTGAACCACATCAAACCCACCGTCACGCTCACTCCTGCACAATGCACACCATCGCACCCACTGCCCCACACCAACCTCACCGTTAAGCTCACCCCCACACACTTCACCACCATCACACACATTGCCCCACACCACTCCCTCTGTCACGCTCACACCCACACACTCCACCATCATCACACATACAGTCTCACACCACCTTCAACGTCACGCTCACCCCCACACACTCCACGACCATCACACACACTGTCCCACACCACCGTCACCATAATGCTCACCCACACACACTCCACCATAATCACATAACTCTTTCCCAAACCACCCTCACCATCATGCTCGCCACAACACATTCCAATCACAACACCAATCACACACAATGTCCCACATCCCCTAAACCGTCACGCTCACCTCCTCACACTCCACCACCATCACACCCACTGCCCCACACCACCCCACCATCACACTCACCCCCATGCACTCGAACACCATCACACAAACTGCCCTACACCACCCCCACCATCCAGCTCACTCCCATGCAGTCCACCACTACCACGCACACTAACACACACACCACCCCCACCATCACCCTCATTCCCACACACTCCACCACCATCACACACACTGCCCTACACAACCCCCACCATCACACTCACGCACACACACTCAACCACCCTCACATACACTGCCCTACACCACGCCCAAACTCACGCCCTCGCACACAGGCTCCATCATCGTCTCACACACACTGCCCCACACACCACCCCCACAGTCACGCTCACCCCCACACCCTCCATCACAATCTCACAACCCTGCCCCACACCATCCCTACCACCATGCTCACACCCACACACTCCACCATCATCACACACCCTGCCCCACACCATCACACCGTCACGCTCACCCTCACACACACACATCCCCACACCACCCTCACGGTCATGCACACCCTCAAACACTCCACCACCATCACACACACTGCCAACCACCACCCTCACCCTCATGCTCAGGCCCACACATTCCAGCACCCTCACACACACTGCCCCACACCTCCCCACCACCATGCTAACACCCACACACTCCACCACAATCACACCCACTGCCCCACACCACCCCCACCATCACACTCACCCCCATGCACTCGAACAACATCACACAAACTGCCCTACACCACCCCCACCATCCAGCTCACTCCCATGCAGTCCACCACTACCACGCACACTAACACACACACCACCCCCACCATCACGCTCATTCCCACACACTCCACTACCATCACACACACTGCCCTACACGACCCCCACCATCATACTCACCCACACACACTCAACCACCCTCACATAGACTGCCCTACACCACGCCCAACCTCACGCCCTCGCACACAGGCTCCATCATCTTCTCACACACACTGCCCCACACACCACCCCCACAGTCACGCTCACCTGCACACCCTCCACCACAATCTCACAACCCTGCCCCACACCATCCCTACCACCATGTTCACACCCATACACTCCACCACCATCACACACCCTGCCCCACACCACCACACCGTCACGCTCAGCCCCACAAACTCTACCACCCTCACTCACACACATCCCCACACCACCCTCACGGTCATGCACACCCTCAAACACTCCACCACCATCACACACACTGCCAACCACCACCCTCACCCTCATGCTCATACCCACACATTCCAACACCCTCACACACACTGCCCCACACCACCACCACTGTCACTCTTAACCTCACACACACTACCATCACACACACACTTCCCCAAACCACACCTACCGTCACACTAACCCCCACACACTCCACCTCCCTCACATACACACTGGCCCACACTACCCTCGCCATCACGCTCACCCCCACACTCTGCACCATCATCACACGCACTGCACCACATCACACCTACCGTCACGCTCACCGCCACACAATGCACACCCACTGCCCCACACCAAACTCACCGTTAAGCTCACCACTACACACTCTACCACCATCACACCCATTGCCCCACACAACTCCCACTGTCACGCTCACACCCACACATTCCACCATCATCACACACTCAGTCTCACATCACCCTCACCGTCACTCTCACCCTCACACACTCCACCAACCTCACACGCTCTGCCCCACATCACGCTCACCCACACACATTGTCCCACACCACACTCACCCCCACACACTCCACGACCATCACACTCACTGTCGCACACCACCCTCACCATCATGCTCACCCACCCACGCTCCACCATTATCACATACCTCTGTCCCAAACCACCCTCACCGTCACGCTCACCCCCACACACTCCACCATCTTCACACTAACTGCCCGACACCATACTCACCGTCACGCTCATCCCCATACAAAACAACCCCCTCACACCCACTACCCCACACCAACCTCACCGTCACGCTCCACCGCCATCACACACAATGCCCCACAACACCCTTACCGTCGCGCACACTCCACAAACTCCACCACCATCACACACAGTGCCCCACACCACCCACACCGTCATGCTCATTCCCTCACACTCCACCATTTTACACACTGCCCCACACCATCCCCACTGTCACGCTCACACCCACACTCTCCACCACAATCACACACACTGCCCCACACCACTCTCTCCATAACACTCACCACCACACACTCCAACAACTTCACACACACTGCAGCACACCAACCTCACCGTCACAGATCACAACCACACACACCACCATATTCACAAACACTGCACCACGCCACCCCCACGGTCACGCTCACCCCTACACTCAACAGCCATCACACACGCTGCCCCACACCCCCCCCCACAAACACGCTCATCCGCACACACTTCTCCACCATCTCACACACTGCCCCTCACCACCCACACCGTCAAACTCACCCCCACGCACTCCACCACCATCACACACTGCCCCACACTACCACCACCGTCACACTCACCACCACAAACTCTACCACCATCACACTCACTGCCGCACACAACCCACGCTGTCAAACGCTCCACCACACACTCCCCCACCATCACACACTCTGCCCCATACCACCCCGACTATCACACTCACCCCCATACACTCAACCATCCTCACACACACTGCCCCACACTACCCCTACCGTCACACTCACCACCACAAACTCCACAACCAATCACACACACTGCCCCACATCACCCACGCCGTCAAACGCTCCACCACACACTCCACCACCATCAAACACACTGCCCAACGCCACCCCAATCGTCATAGTCATTCCCAGACACTCCACCACCATCACACACATTGCTCTCCACCACCCCCACCATCAAGATCACACCCACACACTCCAACACCCTCTCACACACATCCCTACACCTCGCAAACCGTCTCACTCACCCCTACACACTCCATCACCATCACACACACTGTCCCACACCACCCACGCCGTCAAACGCTCCACCACACACTCCACCACCATCACACACGCTGCCCCACACCACCCCGACTATCACACTCACCCCCACACACTCAACCACACTCACAAACACTACCCCACACTACCCTCACCGACATGCTGTCCCCAACAAACTCCACCACCCTCACACACACTGCCCCACACCACCCCCAACGTCACGCCCTCTTCCACACACTCCACCACCATCACACACACTCCCCCACACAACCCGCATCGTCTCACACACGCTGTCCCTCTCCATCACCATCACACACACTGCCCCACACCACCCCCACTGTCATGCTCATTCTCACATACTCCACCACCGTCACACACACTGCGCCACAACATCCTCACCGCCATGCTCCCCACCACACACTCCACCACCATCACACTCACTGCCCCGCACCACCCACACTATCACGCTCACCCCCACTCACTCCACCAGCATCACAGACACTGTCACAAACCACCCACAACATCACGCTCAAACCCATACACTCCGCCACCAGCACACAAACTGCCGTACAACACCCCCACCATCTGACTCACCACCATGAACTCGAACACTATCACACAAACTGCCCTATTCCACCCCCACCATCATCGTCACACCCACACACTCCAGCTCCCTCGCACACACTTCCTCACACTCCCCAGCGTCACACCGACACCCACGCACTGCACCTCCAACACACACACTGCCCACACCACCCTCACCGTCACACTCACACGCACACACTCCACCACAATCACACACACCGCCATACACCATCCCCACCATCACGCTCATATCCACACACGCCACCACCATCACTCACACTGTCCTACACCATCCCCACCATCACACTCACCCCCACACACTCAACCACCCTCACATACACTTTCCCACACCACCCCCACCCAATGCCCTCGCCCACACCTCCACCACCATAACACACACTGCCCCACACCACCCCCACTGTCATGCTCATACCCACACACTCCACCACCATCACACACACTGCGCCACAACATCCTCACCGCCATGCTCCCCACCACACACTCCACCACCATCACACTCACTGCCCCGCACCACCCACACTATCACGCTCACCCCCACTCACTCCACCAGCATCACACACACTGCCACAAACTACCCACACCATCACGCTCAAACCTACACACTCCACCACCAGCACACACACTGCCGTACAACACCCCTACCATCAGACTCACCACCATGCACTCGAACACTATCACACAAACTGCCCTATTCCACCCCCACCATCACGCTCACCCCCATGCAGTCCAACACCACCACACACACTGCCCAACACCACCCCCACCATCATCATCACACCCACACACTCCAGCTCCCTCACACACACTTCACCACACTCCCCTAGCGTCACACCGACCCCCACACACTGCAACTCCAACACACACACTGCCCACACCACCCTCACCGTCACACTCACACGCACACACTCCACCACAATCACACGCACCGCCATACACCATCCCCACCATCACGCTTATATCCACACACGCCACCACCATCACACACACTGTCCTACACCATCCCCACCATCACACTCACCCCCACACACTCAACCACCCTCACATACACTGACCCACACCACACCCACCCAATGCCCTTGCCCACACCTCCACCACCCTCACACACACTGCCCCACACCACCCCCACCGTCACTTTCACCCGCACACACTTCACCACCATCAGACACACTGCACCACACCACCCCCACCGTCACGCCCTCCCCCACACACTACACCACCATCACAGACACTGCCCTATACCACCCCCACCATTGCACTCACCGCCATGAACTCCAACACCATCACACACACTGCCCAACACCACCACAATCGTAATAGTCACTCCCACACACTCCACCACCATCACAAACACTGCCCTACACCAGCCCCACCATCACGATCACACCCACAAACTCCGACGCCCTCTCACACACATCCCTACACCTCGCAAACCGTCTCACTCACCCCCACACACTCCAGCATCATCACAAACACACTGCCCCACACCACCCCCACCGTCACGCTCACTCCCCCACACACAACCACCATCACGCACATGGCCCCACACCACCCTCACCGTCGCACTCACACGCACACACTCCACCACAATAACACACACTGCCATACAACATCCCCACCGTCACGCTCATATCCACACACTCTACCACATCACACACACTGACCTACACCATCCCCACCATCACACTCACCCAAACACACTCAACCTTCCACACATACACTGCCCCACACCACCCCCACCGTCACGCTGACGCCCCCCCACACCATCAACAACACACACACACGGCCCCACACCACCCTCAACGTCACCATCACCCCCACACACTCCAACAACCATCAGACACAGTGCCCCACAACACTCGAACTCTCACTCTCACCCCAACAGACTACACCACCTTTACACACATCGTCCCCATACCACCGTCAACGTCACGCTCACACCCACACACTCCATAACCCTCCGACACACTGCCCCACACAACCCCCAACTGTCACGCTTGCCCTCACATACTCCACCACCAACACACACACTGCCCCACACTACCCACACCACCACACTCACCCCACACACTACACCACCATACACACACTGTCCCACACCACCCCAAACTGTCAAACTCACTCCCACACACTGCACCACCCTCACACACTGACCCTCACCACCCCCACGGTCGCACTTGCCCCCACACACTTCACGACCACCACGCACACTGCCCTACACACCCCTCACCGTCACACTCACATCCACACACACTCCACCACCATCACACGCACTGCCCCACACCACTCTCACCGTCACACTCACGCCCACACACTCCATCATCATCACACACACTATCCCACTCCACCCCAACGTCATTCTCACACCCACATACTCCACCAACATCACACACACTGCCCCAGACCATCGTCACCGTCACGCCCACAACCACTCACTCCACCATCATCACACACACTGCCCCATACAACAACTCCCTCACCGTCACACTCACGCTCACACACCCCACCATCATCACACACATACACTGTCCCTCACCACCCTAACGTCACGCTCATGCACACACTCTCCACCACCATTTCATACACTGCATTACATCACTCTCACCGTCTCATTCACCCCCACTCACTCCACCATCATCACACACACACTGTCCCACAACACCCCCAACGTCACGCTCACGCCCACATACTGCACGAACATCACACACACTGCCCCAGACCATCCTCACCATCACGCCCACACCCCCACACACCACCACCATCACACACACTGCCCCATACCACAACTCCCTCACCGTCACACTCACGCCCACACACCCCACCATCATCACACACGTACACTGTCCCACACCACCCTAACGTCACGCACACGCCACACACTCCATCATCATCACACACACACACTCCACCACAACACAACCAACGTCACTCTCACGTCCACACTCTCCATCACCAGCAGACACACTGCCCCACACCACCCCCACCGTCACGCTCGAATCCCCCCACACCACCACCATCACTCACACGGCCCCACACCACCCTCACCGTCACACTCACACGCACACACTCCACCACAATCTCACACACTGCCATACACCATCCCCAACCTCATGCTCATATCCTCACACTCCACCACCATCGCACACACTGCCCTACATCATCCCCACCATCACACTCACCCCCACACACTCAACCACCCTCACGTACACTGTCCCACACCACCCCCTACCTGATGCCTTCGCCCACTCCCTCCACCACCCTCACACACACTGCCCTACACCATCCCCACCGTTACACTCATTCCCACACACTCCACAAACATCACACACACTGCCCCACACCACCCACACCATCACACTCACCACCACAAACTCCAACACAATCACACACACGGCCCCACACCGCCCACGCCATCACTGTAACCCCCAAACACTCCACCACCAACACGTACACTGCCCCACCCCAACCCTATATTAAACTCACCCCAACACAATCATCCCCCCGACACACTGCGCCACACCTCGCCCAACCTCACGCCCTCCCTTCCACACACCACCACCATCACACACTCTCCCCCACAACACCCGTATCGTCATACTCCCGCTCATACACTCTATCACCATCACACACACTGCCTCACGCCACCCCTACATGAAACCCAACCCCACACACTCATCCCCCTCACACACACTGCACCACACCTCCGCCACCATCAAACCCTCCCCCTCACACCATCACCATCACACACACTGCCCCACACCACCACCACAGTCACGCTCTTACCCACACACTCCACTACCATCACACACACTGTCCCACACCACCCCCACCGTCACACTCACCCCACACTCTCCACCACCATCACACACACTGCCCCACACCACCCGCACCATCACACTCACCCCCACGCATTCCACCACCATCACACACACTGACCCACACCACCCTCATCGTCAAACTCACCCTCACTCACTCCACCATCATCACATACACTGTCCCACACCACAACTCCCTCACCGTCACACTCACGCCCACACACTCCACCATCATCACACACACACACACTGCCACACACCACCCTACCATCACGCTCACCCCAAACTCTCTACCACCATTACATACTGCCCTACACCACCCCAACCAGCACGCTCACACCCAAACACTCCACCACCCTCACACACACTGCCCCCACACCACACCCACTATCACGCTCACCCCAAACTCTCTACCACCATTACACACTGCCCTACACCACCCCAACCAGCACACTCACACCCACACACTCCACTACCCTCACACACACTGCCCCACATCACCGCCACCGTCGTCTCTCACTCCCACACACTCCATAAACCACACACACTGCCCCACACCAACCCCACCGTCACTCTCATACCCACACACTCCACCACCATCACACACACTTCCCCACAACACCCTCATCGTCACAATCACCCTCACTCACTCCACCATTATCACATACACTGCCCCACACTACCCAGACCATCACACTCACGCCCACACTCTCCACCATCATCATCACACACACTGACCAAAACCACCCTAACGTCACGCTCACGCCCACACACTCCACCACCATCTCACACACTGCCCCCACACCACTCCCACCATCATGCTCACCCCAAACTCCCTACCACCATTACACACTGCCCTATACCACCCCAACCAGCACGCTCACACCCACACACTCCACCACTCTCACACACACTGCCCCACATCACCGCCACCGTCTCTCTCACTCCCACACACTCCACAAACCACACACACTGGCCCACAGCACTCCCACCGTCACGCTTAGCCCAACTCTCCATCACTGCCATACACACTGCCCCACACCAACCCCACCGTCACGCTGACCCCCCACACACCACCAACACACATAGGCCCCACACCACCCTGAACGTCACCCTCACCCCCACATACTCCACCACCATCACACACACTTCCCCACACCACACCCACCGTCACACTCACGCCCACACTTTCCATCATCATCACACACACTAGCCCACACCAACCCAATGTCACGCTCACGCCCACATACTCTACCACCATCACACCCACTGCCCCACAGCACCCCCACTGTCACTCTCATACCCACACACACCACCACCATCACACACACTGCCCCACATCGCCCTCATCGTAACACTCACTCCACTCACTCTCCCATCATCACACACACTGCCTCATACCACAACTCCCTCACCGTCACACTCACGCCCACACACTCCACCATCATCACACACACACACTGTCCCACACCACCCTAATGTCACACTCACGCCCACACACTGCACCACCATCTCATACAGTGCCCCGCACCACTCTCACCGTCACACTCACGCCCATACTGTCCATCACCATCATACACACTGCCCCACACCACCCCCACCGTCACGCTCACCCCCCCACACACCACCGCCATCACGCACACGGCCCCACACCACCCTCACCGTCACTCTCACACGCACACACTCCACCACAATCACACACACTGCCCTACACCATCCCCACCATCACACTCACCCCCACACACTCAACCACCCTTACATACACTGCCCCACACCACCCCCTACCTGATGCCCTCGCCCACTCCCTCTACCACCCTCACACACACTGCCCTACAATATCCCCACCGTTACGCTCATTCCCACACACTCCACAAACATCACACACACTGCACCACACCACCCACATCATCACACTCACCACCACAAACTCCAACACAATCACACACACGGCCCTACAACGCCCACGCTGTCACTCTCACCCCCACACACTCCACCACCATCACGCACACTGCCCAACCCAACCCTATATTAAACTCACCCCAACACACTCATCCCCACTGACACACTGCGCCACACCTCGCCCAACGTCACGCCATTCCCCCACTCACCACCACCAACACACACACTCCCCCACAACACCCGTATCGCCATACTCCCGCTTGCACACTCTATCACCATTACACACACTGCCTCACACCACCCCTACATTAAACCCACCCCCACACACTCATCCCCCCTCACACACACTGCACCACACCTCCCACCATCAAAACCTCCCCCTCACACCACCACCATCACACACACTGCCCCACACCACCACCACAGTCAACCTCTTACCCACACACTCCACCACCATCACACACACTGTCCCACACCACCCCCACCGTCACACTCACCCCACACTCTCCACCACCATCACACACACTGCCCCACACCACCCGCACCATCACACTCACCCCCACGCATTCCACCATCATCACATACACTGCCCCACACCACAACTCCCTCACCGTCACACTCACGCTCACACACTCCACCATCATCATCAAACACACACACACTGCCCCACACCACCCTACCATCACGCTCACCCCAAACTCTGTACCACCATTACACACTGCCCTACACCACCCCAACCAGCACGCTCACACCCACACACTCCACCACCCTCACACACACTGCCCCACATCACCGCCACCGTCGTCTCTCACTCCCACACACTCCATAAACCACACACACTGCCCCACACCAACCCCACCGTCACTCTCATACCCACACACTCCACCACCATCACACACACTTCCCCACATCACCCTCATCGTCACAATCACCCTCACTCACTCAACCATTATCACATACACTGCCCCACACTACCCAGACCATCACACTCACGCCCACACTCTCCATCATCATCATCAAACAAACACACACACACTGACCAAAACCACCCTAACGTCACGCTCACGCCCACACACTCCACCACCATCTCACACACTGCCCCCACACCACTCCCACCACCATGCTCACCCCAAACTCCCTACCACCATTACACACTGCCCTATACCACCCCAACCAGCACGCTCACACCCACACACTCCACCACTCTCACACACACTGCCCCACATCACCGCCACCGTCTCTCTCACTCCCACACACTCCACAAACCACACACACTGGCCCACAGCACTCCCACCGTCACGCTTAGCCCAACTCTCCATCACTGCCATACACACTGCCCCACACCAACCCCACCGTCACGCTGACCCCCCACACACCACCAACACACACAGGCCCCACAACATCCGAACCGTCACTCTCACCCCCACACACTCCACCACCGTTACACACATCGTCCCCACACCACCGTCAACGTCACGCTCGCCCCAAACTCTCCACCACCATCACACACACTGCCCCACAACATCCCCTTCGCACGCTCACATCCACACACTCCACAAACCACGCACACTGCCGCACACGACCCCCAATTACACAGTCACCACCACACACTCCACCATCATCACACACACCACCCCCACACCACATCCACGGTCACGCTCACCCCAAACTCTCTACCACCATCACACACTGCCCTACACCACCCAAAACATCAGCCTCACACCCACACAATCCATCACCTTCTAACACACTGCCCCACACCACCCCCACTGTCACGCTGACTCCCCACACACCACCACCAAAACAGACACACACACGGCCCCACACCACCCCCAACCGTCAATTTCGTCCCCACACACTCCATCCCCATCACACACACTGCCCCACACCACCCCAACCGTCACGCTCACCCCACACTCTCCATCACCAATATACGCACTGCCCCACACTACCCCCACCGTCACGCTGACTCCCCACACACCACCACAAAAACACACACACACAGCCCCATACCACCCTCAACGTCACCCTCATCTCCATATACTCCAACAACCATCAAACACACTGCCCCACAACACTCGAAACGTCAGTCTCACCCCCAGAGACCCCACCACCGTTACACACATCGTCCCCATACCACTGTCAACGTCATGCTCACACCCACACACTCCATCACCCTCCGACACACAGCCCCACACCACCCCCAACTATCACGCTTGCCCTCACATACTCCACCACCAACACACACACTGCCCCACACTACCCACACCATCACACTCACCCCCACACACTCCACCACCATCACACACACTGCCCTATACCACCCCATCATCACACTCACCCACACACTACACCACCATACACGCACTGTCCCACACCACCCCCAACTGTCAAACTCACTCCCACACACTGCACCACACTCACACACACTCACCCTCACCATGCCCACCATCGCACTCACCCCCACACACTTCACGACCACCACACACACTGCCCTACAAAACCCTCACCGTCACACTCACATCCATCACACACACTGCCCCACACCACTCTCACCGTCACTCTCACGCCCACACACTCCATCATCATCACACACGCACTGTACCACTCCACCCCCAACGTAACGCTCACGCCCACATACTGCACGAACATCACACACACTGCCCCAGACCATTCTCACCATCATGCCCACCCCCACTCACTCCACCATCATCACACACACTGCCCCCTACCACAACTCCCTCACCGTCACACTCACGCCCACACACTCCAACATCATCACACACAGTCCCACACCACCCTAATGTCACGCTCACGCCCACGCCCACACACTCCACCACCATCTCACATACTACCCTACACCACTCTCACCATCACACTCACGCCCACACTCTCCATCATCATCACACACACTAGCCCACACCAACCCAATGTCACGCTCACGCCCACATACTCTACCACCATCACACACACTGCCCCACAGCACCCCCACTGTCACTCTCATACCCACACACACCACCACCATCACACACACTGCCCCACATCGCCCTCATCGTAACATTCACTCCACTCACTCTCCCATCATCACACACACTGCCTCATACCACAACTCCCTCACCGTCACACTCACGCCCACACACTCCACCATCATCACACACACACACTGTCCCACACCACCCTAAGGTCACACTCACGCCCACACTCTCCATCACCATCATACACACTGCCCCACACCACCCCCACCGTCACGCTCTCCCCCCCACACACCACCGCCATCACGCACACGGCCAAACACCACCCTCACCGTCATGCTCATATCCACACACTCCACCAACATCGCACACACTGCCCCATACCTTCCGCACCATCACACTCACCCCCACACACTCGACCACCCTTACATACACTGCCCCACACCACCCCCTACCTGATGCCCTCGCCCACTCCCTCTACCACCCTCAAACACACTGCCCTACAATATCCCCACCATTACGCTCATTCCCACATACTCCACAAACATCACACACACTGCCCCACACCACCCACATCATCACACTCACCACCACAAACTCCAACACAATCACCCACACGGCCCTACAACGCCCACGCTGTCACTCTCACCCCCACACACTCCATCACCATCACGCACACTGCCCCACCCCAACCCTATATTAAACTCACCCCAACACACTCATCCCCAATGACACACTGCGCCACACCTTTCAACGTCACGCCAGCCCCCCACACACTACCACCAACACACACACTCCCCCACAACACCCCCACTGTCACTCTCATACCCACACACACCACCATCACACACACTGCCCCACATCGCCCTCATCGTAACACTCACTCGACTCACTCTCCCATCATCACAAACACTGCCTCAACCACAACTCCCTCACCGTCACACTCACGCCCACACACTCCACCATCATCACTCACACACACTGTCCCACACCACCCTAAAGTCACGCTCACGCCCACACACTCCACCACCATTTCATACAGCGCCCCGCACCACTCTCACCGTCACACTTACGCCCACACTCTCCACCACAATCACACACACTGCCGAACACCATCCCCACCGTCATGCTCATATCCACACACTCCACCACCATCGCACACACTGCCCTACACCATGCCCACCATCACACTCACCCCCACACACTCAACCACCCTCACATACACTGCCCTACACCACCCCCTACCTGATGCCCTCGCCCACTCCCTCCACCACACGCACACACACTGCCCTACAATATCCCCACCGTTACGCTCATTCCCACACACTCCACAAACATCACACACACTGCCCCACACCACCCACATCATCACACTCACCACCACAAACTCCAACACAATCACACACACGGCCTTACCCCGCCCACGCCGTCACTCTCACCCCCATACACTCCACCTCCATCAAGCACACTGCCCCACCCCAACCTTATATTAAACTCACCCCAACACGCTCATCTCCACTGACACACTGCGCCACACCTCGCCCAACGTCACGCCATCCCCCACACACCACCACCAACACACACACTCCCCCACAACACCCGTATCGTCATACCCCCGCTTGCACCCTCTATCACCATCACACACACTGCCTCACACCACCCCTACATTAAACCCACCCCCACACACTCATACCCCCTCACACACTGCACAACACCTCCCACCATCAAACCCTCCCCCTCACACCACCACCATCACGCACACTGCCCCACACCACCACCACAGTCACGCTCTTACACATACACTCCACCACCATCATACACACTGCCCTACACTACCCACACCATCCCACTCTCCACCACCATCACACACACTTTCCCACACCACCCCCACTGTCACGCTCACCCCACACTCTCCATCACCATCATACACACTGCCCCACACCACCCCCACCGTCACTCTCACCCCCACGCTCTCCACCACCATCACACACACAGCCCCACACCACCCTCACCGTCACACTCACCCACAATCACTCCACCATCATCACATACACTGCCCCACACAACTCTCACCGTCACTCTCACGCCCACACACTCCATCATCATCACACACACACAGTGTCCCACACCACCCTAACATCACGCTCACGCCCAAACACTCCATCACCATCTCACGCACCGCCCCCACACCACACCCACCATCACGCTCGCCCCAAACACTCTACCACCATTACACACTGCCCTACTCCACCCCAACCAGCACGCTCACACCCACACACTCCACCACCCTCGCACACATTGTCCCACATCACTGCCACCGTCTCTCTCACTCCCACACACTCCACAACCCACACACACTGTCCCACACCACCACCACCGTCACGCTCACCCCACACTCTGCATCAGCATCATACACACTGCCCCACACCAGCACTCCATCCCGCTCACCACCCCCACATACCAACACCATCACACACATGGCCTCACACCACCGTCAAAGTCACCCTCACCCCCACACACTCCAACACCATCAGACACACTGCCCCACATCACCCGAACATTCACTCTCACCCCCACACACTCCACCACCATTACACTCATCGTCCCCACACCAACGTCAACGTCACGCTCACACCCACACACTCCATCACCCTCTGACACACTGCCCCACACCACCCGCAACTGTCACGCTCGCCACCACATACTCCACCAGCAACACACACACTCTCACCCACACGACCCACATCATCACACTCACCGTGACTCACTTCATCACTCTCACACACACTGCCCTACACCACCCCCACCATCACACTCACCCACACACTACACCACCATACACACACTGTCCCACACCACCCCCAACTGTCAACCTCACTCCCACACACTGCATCGCCCTCACACACACTGACCTTCACCACCCCCACCGTCGCACCCACCCCTACACACTTCACGACCGCCACACACACTGCCCTACACACCCCTCACCGACACACTCACATCCACACACACTCCACCACCATCACACACACTGCCAGACACCACTCTCACCGTCACACTCACGCCCACACACTCCATCATCATCACACACACACTGTCCCACTCCACCCCCAATGTAACGCTCACGCCCACATACTCCACGAACATCACACACACTGCCCCAGACCATCCTCACCATCACGCCCACCCTCACTCACTCCACCATCATCACACACACTACCCCATAACACAACTCCCTCACCGTCACACTCACGCCCACACACTCCACCATCATCACACACACTGCCCCATACCACAACTCCCTCACCGTCACACTCACGCCCACACACTCCACCATCATCACACACAGTTCCACACCACCCTAACGTCACGCTCACGCCCACACACTCCATCACCCTCCGACACACTGCCCCACACGACCCCCAACTGTCATGCTCGCCCCCACATATTCCACCACCAACACACACACACTGCCTCTCACTACCCACACCATCACACTCACCCCCACACACTCCACCACCATCACACACACTGACCTCCACCCCCACCATCACACTCACCCCCCACACATTACACCACCATACGCACACTGTCCCACACCACCCCCAACTGTCATGCTCGCCTCCACATACTCCACCACCAACACACACACTGCCTCTCACTACCCACACCATCACACTCACCCCCACACACTCCAACACCATCACACACACTGACCTCCACCCCCACCATCACACTCACCCCCCACACATTACACCACCATACACACACTGTCCCACACCACCCCCAACAGTCAAACTCACTCCCACACACTGCACCACCCTTACACACACTGACCCTCATCACCCGCACCGTCACACTCACGCCCACACACTCCACGACCGTCACACACACTGCCCTATAGTCCCCTCACCGTCACACTCACATCCACACACTCCAGCACCATCACACACAGTGCCCCACTGCACCCTCACTGTCACGCTCACCCACACTCTCCACCACCATCGCACACACTGCCCCACACCACCCCCACTGTCACTCTCACACCCACGCATTGCTGCACACCACTACAGTTACGCTCTTACCCACACACTCCACCACCATCACACACACTGCCCCACACTACACACACCATCACACTATCCTCACAGTCACGCCCACTCCTGCACACACCACCACCATCACTTAGCTTGATCCACACCACCCCCAAGTCACGCTCACTCCGAAACACTCCACCACAATCACACACACAGCCCCACACGACCCCCACTGTCACAGTCACCACCACACACTCCACCACCATCACATACACCGCCCCCATGGCACACTCATCCAAAACTCTCTATCGCCATCCCATACTGCCCCACAATACCATCACCATCATGCTCACAACCATGCACTCCACCACTCTCACACACACCGCTCCACATCACCCCACCGTCACTCTCACTCCCACACACTCCAAAAACCACACATACTGCACCACTCCACCCCCACCGTCACGCTCACCCCGCAGTCTCCATCACCATCATACACACTGTCCCATACCACCTCCACCGTCACTCTCAACACCCCCACACTCCCACCATCACATACACCGCCCCACACCACCCGCACACCACCACCATCACACACACCGGCCCACACCACCCTCAACCTCACGCTCGCCCCCACACACTCCACCACCATCACACACACTGCCCCACAACACCCCCTCCGTCACGCTCACGCCACACTCTCCATCACCATCATATACACTGCCCCACATCACCCCCACCGTCACGCCCAACCCCCACACACCACCACCAACACACAAACTGCCTCTCACTACCCACACCATCACACTCACCCCCACACAGTCCACCACCATCACACACACTGACCACCACCACCCCCACCATCACACTCACCCCCCACACAATACATTACCATACATACACTGTCCCACACCACCCCCAACAGTCAAACTCACTCCCACACACTGCAGCACCCTTACACACAATGACCCTCACCACCCTCGCCCACATACTCCACGACCGTCACACACACTGCCCTATAGTCTCCTCACCGTCACACTCACATCCACACACTCCACCACCATCACACACAGTGCCCCACTGCACCCTCACCGTCACGCTCACCCACACTCTCCACCACCATCGCACACACTGCCCCACACCACCCCCACTGTCACTCTCATACCCACACACTCCACCACCATAACACACACTGACCCACATCACCCTCATCGTCACACTCACCCCCACTCACTTCACCATCACACACACACATCCTCACACCACAACTCCCTCACCGTCACACTTACGCCCACACAGTCCACCATCATCACACACACACTGTCCCACACCACCCTAACGTCACGCTCACGCCCACACACTCCACCACCATCTCACACACTGCCCCACACCACTCTCACCGTCACACTCACGCCCACACACTCCATCATAATCACACACACACTGTCCCACACCACCCCAACATCACGCTCATGCCCACATACTCCACCACCATCACACACACTGGCCCACACTATCCTCACCGTCACGCCCACACCTGCACACTGCACCACCATCACACACACTGTCCCACATTATTCCCAAAGTCACACTCACACCCACACACTCCACCACCATCACACACACTGCCCCACAACACCCCCACCGTCACGCTCACAACACCCACACCACCACCATCACACACACGGCCCCACACCACCCTCAACGTCACCCTCACCCCCACACACTCCAACACCATCAGACACACTGCCCCTCATCACCCGAACCGTCACTCTCACCCCGACACACTCCACCACCATTGCACACATCGTCCCCACACCACCGTCAACATCACGCTCACACCTACACACTCCATCACCCTCCGACACACTGCCCCACACCACCCGCAACTGTCACACTCGCCACCACATACTCCACCACCAACGCACACACTGCCTCACACTATTCACACCATTACACTCACCCCCCCACACTCCACCACTATTACACACACTGACCTACAGCACCCCCACCATCACCCTCACCCCCCACACATTACACCACCATACACACACTGTCCCACACCACCCCCAACAGTCAAACTCACTCCCATACACTGCACAACCCTCACACACACTGACCCTAACCACCCCCACCGTCACACTCTCGCCCACACATTCCACGACCGTCACACACACTGCCCTATAGTCCCCGCACCGTCACACTCACATCCACACACTCCACCACCATCACACACAGTGCCCCACTGTACCCTCACCGTCAAGCTCATCCACACTCTCCACCACCATCGCACACACTGCCCCACACCACCACAGTCACGCTCTTACCCACACACTCCACCACCATCACACACTGCCCCACACTACACACACCATCACACTCACCCACAAACTGTACACCACCCTCACACACATTGCCCCACACCACCCCCACTGTCACTCTCATACCCACACAATCCACCACCATCACACACACTGACCCACATCACCCTCATCGTCACACTCACCCCTACTCACTCCACCATCATCACATACACAGCCTCATACCAGAACTCCCTCACCGTCACACTCACGCCCACACACTCCAAAATCATCACACACACACACTGTCCCACACCACCCTAATGTCACGCTCACGCCCACACACTCCACCACGTCACACACTGCCGCACTCCACTCTCACCGTCACACTCATGCCCACACAATCCAAAATCATCATCACACACACACTGTCCCACACCACCCTCAACGTCACGCTCGCGCCCACATACTCCACCACCATCACACACACTGGCCCACACTATCCTCACCATCACGCCCACCCCTACACACTGCACCACCATCCCACACACTGCCCCAGACCATTCCCAAAGTCACACTCACAACCACATACACACCACCACCATCACATAGCTTGCCCCACACCACCCCCACCATCTCGCTCACTCCCAAACACTCCACCACAATCACACACACAGCCCTGCACGACCCCCACTGTCACAGTCACCACCACACACTCCACCTCCATCACACACACACACTGGCCCACACCACCCTCACCATCATGATCACAACCACACACTCCACCATCCACACAGACACTGCCCCACATCACCCCCACCGTCTCTCTCACTCCCACACACTTCAAAAACCACACATACTGCACCACAACAGCCCCACCGTCACGCCCACCCCACACTCTCCTTCACCATCACACTGCTCCACACTACCCACACCATCACACTCAACCCCCACACACTCCACCACCATACACAAACTGTCCCACACCACCCCCAACAGTCAAACTCACTCCCACACACTGCACCACCCTCACACACACTGACCCTTACCACCCCCACCGTCGCACTCACCCCCACACACTCCATCACCATCACACCCACTGCCCTATACTCCCCTCACCGTTTCACTCACATCCACACACTCCACAACCATCACACACAGTGCCCCACTGCACCCCCACCGTCACGCTCACCCCCACACACTCCAAACCATCGCACACACTGCCCCACACCACCACGACAGTCACGCTCGTACCCACAGACACCACCACCATCACACACACTGCCCCACTCCACCCCACGATCGCACTCACCGTCACGCACTCCACCACCAACACACACAGCCCCAAACCACACACACCATCACACTTACCCCACACACTCCACCACCATCCCACACACTGCCCTACCCCACCCCCACCATCACACTCACCCCCCCACACATTACACCACCATACACACACTGTCCTTCACCACCCCCAACAGTCAATCTCACTCCTACACACTGCACCACCCTCACACACACTGACCCTCACGACCCTCACCATCACACTCACCCCCACACACTCCACGACCATCACACACACTACCCTACACCACCCCCAAAATCACTCACCCCCCACACACTCCACCACCATACATACACTGTCCCACACCAACCCCACCGTCACGCTCCACCCACACTCTCCGTCACCATAATGCACACTGCCCCACACCACCCCGACCATCACACTCACCCCCACACACTCCACCACCATACACACACTGTCCCACACCACACCCAACAATCACACTCACTCCCACACACTGCACCACCCTCACACAAACTGACCCTCAACACCCCCACCGTCGCACTCACCCCCACACCCTCCATCACCATCACACACATTGCTCTACACTCCCCTCACCGTCACACTCACATCCACACACTCCACCATCATCACACACACTGCCGCACACCACTACAGTCACGCTCTTACCCACACACTCCACCACCATCACACGCACTGCCCCACATTACCCACACCATCACACTCACCCACACACTTTCCCCACCATCACAGACACTGCCCCACACCACCCCCACTGCCACTCTGATACCCACACACTCCACCACCATCACACACACTGCCCCACACCACCCCGACCGTCGCGCTCACCATCCTGCACACCACCATTATCACACACACAGCCCCAAACCACCCTCAACGTCACACTCACCCCACACACTCCAACACCATCTGACACACTGCCCCACAGCACCTCCACCGTCACGCTCACCCCACACTCTCCATCACTGTAATGCACACTGCCACACACCATCCCCACGGTCACGCTCATGCCCCCACACACCTCTACCATCACACACACGGCCCCACACCACCGTCAATGTCACGCTCACCCCCACACACTCCATCACCATCTGACACACCGCCCACACACCACCGTCAATGTCACGCTCACACCCACACACTCCATCACCATCTGACACACTGCCCCGCACCAACCCCAACAGTCACACTCGCCCCCACACACTCCACCACCAACACGCACAGTGCCCCACTGCACCCTCACCGTCACGCTCACCCCCACACACTCCAACACCATCCCACACATTGCCGCACACCAGTACAGTTATGCTCTTAACAACACACTCCACCACCATCACAGACACTGCCCCACATTACCCACATCACCCTCATCGTAACACTCACCCCCACTCACTCCACCATCATCACACACACACACTGCCTCATACCACAACCCCCTCACCATCACACTCACGCCCACACACTCCATCATCATCACACACACACTGGCCCACACCATCCTCACCGTCACGCCCACCCCTACACACTCCACCACCATCACACACACTGCTCCACACCATTCCCAAAGTCACACTCACACCCACACACACCACCATCATCAGATAGCTTGCCCCACACACACCCCCACCATCACGCTCATTCCCACATATTGCACCACAATCACACACACTGCCCCACACGTCTCCCTCTGTCGCAGTCACCACCACAAACTCCACCACCATCACGCACACTGGCCCACACCAACCTCACCATTATGATCACCACCACACACTCCACCAAACCTCACACACACTGCCCCACATCGCACCCACCGTTTCTGTCAGTCCCACATACTCCAAAAAACACACATACTGCACCACACCACCCCCACCGTCACGCTCAACCCACACTCTCACTCACCATCATACCCACTGCCCCACACCAACCCGACCGTCACGCTCACCATCCTGCACACCACCATTATCACACACACAGCCCCAGACCACCCTCAACGTCACACTCACCCGCACACACTCCAACACCATCCGACACACTGCCCCACAGCACCTCCACCGTCACGCTCACCCCACACTCTCCATCACTGTCATGCACACTACCCCACACCACCCCCACCGTCACGCTCATCCCCCCACACACCTCTACCATCACACACACGGCCCCACACCACCCTCAACGTCACCCGCATCCCCACACACTCCAACACCATCACACTCATTGCCCCCACCCAACCGTCAATGTCACACTCACACCCACACACTCCACCACCATCTGACACACTGCCCCGCACCACCCCCAACAGTCACACTCGCCCCCACGCACTCCACCACCAACACACACACTGCCCCACTGCACCCTCACCGTCACGCTCACCCCCACACACTCCAACACCATCCCACACATTGCCGCACACCACTACAGTTATGCTCTTACCCACACCCTCCACCACCATCACACACACTGCCCCACATTACCCACACCATCACACTCTCCCACACACTTTCCCCCACCACCACAGACAGTGGCCCACACCACCCACACTGACACTCTCATAGCCACACACTCCACCACCATCACACACACTGCCCCACATCACCCTCATCGTAACACTCACCCCCACTCACTCCACCATCATCACACACACAATGCCTCATACCACAACTCCCTCACCATCACACTCACGCCCATACACTCCACCACCATCCCACACACTGCCCAACACCACTCTCACCGTCACACTCACGCCCACACACTCCATCATCATCACACACACACAATCTCACACCAACCCCAACGTCATGCTCACGCCCACCTACTCCACCACCATCACACACACTGCCCCACACCATTCCCAAAGTCACACTCACACCCACACACACCACCATCATCACATAGCTTGCCCCCCCCACACACACACCCACCATCAAGCTCACTCCCACACATTCCACCACAATCACACACGCTGGCGCACACCACCCTCACCATCATGATCACAACCACACCCTCCACCACCCTCACACACACTGCCTCACATCACCCCACTGTCTCTCACAGTCCCACATACTCCAAAAACCACACACACTGCCCCACACCACCCCCACCGTCACGGTCACCACCCTCCACACCACCACCATCACACATACAGCCCCAAACCACCCTCAACGTCACCCTCACCCCCACACACTCCATCACCATCCGACACACTGCCCCACACCACTCCCAAACGTCACGCTCGCCCCCACACACTCCACCACCATCACACACACTGCCCCACAGCACCTCCACCGTCACGCTCACCCCACACTCTCCATCACTGTCATGCACACTGCCCCACACCACCCCCACCGTCACGCTCATCCCCCACACGCCTCCACCATCACACACACTGCCCCACACCACCCTCAACGTCACCCTCACCCCCACACACTCCAACACCATCACACACATTGCCCCCACACCACTGTCAATGTCACGCTCACACCCACACACTCCATCACCATCTGACACACAGCCCCGCACCACCCCCAACAGTCACACTCGCCCCCACACTCTCCAACACCAACACACACACTGCCCAACACCACCCCCACCGTCACGCGCACCCCCACACACTCCACCACCAACACACACTGCCCCACACCACCCCCACCGCCACGCTCACCTCCAAACACTCCATCACCATCACACACTCTCCCACACAACAACCACCATCACACTCACTCCCGCACACTCCACCACCATCACAAACACTGCCGGACATCACCCCCAACGTCACGCTCGGCCCCACACACTCCACCACCATCACACACACTGCCCCACACTACCAAACCATCACACTCACCCCCACACAAACCACCATCATCACACACACTACCCTACACCACCCCCAAAATCACACTCACCCCCCACAAACTCCACCACCATACATGCACTGTCCCACACCACCCCCACCGTCACGCTCCACCCACACTCTCTGTCACCATCATGCACACTGCCCCACACCACCCCCACCATCACACTCACCCCCACACACTCCACCACCATACACACAGTTTCCCACACCATCCCCAACAATCAAACTCACTCCCACACTCTGCACCACCCTCACATACACTGGCCCTCAACACCCCCACCGTCGCACTCACCCCCACACACTCCATCACCATCACACACATTGCTCTACACTCGCCTCACCGTCACACTCACATCCACACACTCCACCACCATCACACACACTGCCGCACACCACTACAGTCACGCTCTTACCCACACACTCCACCACCATTACACGCACTGCCCCACATTACCCACACCATGACACTCACCCACACACTTTCCCCGACCATCACAGACACTGTCCCACACCACCCCCACTGTCACTCTCATACCCAAACACTCCACCACCATCACACACACTGCCCCCACACCACCGTCAATGTCACGCTCACCCCCACACACTCCAACACCATCCCACACATTGCCACACACCACTACAGTTATGCTCTTACCCACACACTCCACCATCATCACACACACTGCTCCACATTACCCACATCACCCCCATCCTAACACTCACCCCCACTCACTCCACCATCATCACACACACACTGCCTCATACCACAACTCCCTCTCCATCACACTCACGCCAACACACTCCATCATCATCACACACACACTGGCCCACACCATCCTCACCGTCACGCCCACCCCTACAAATTCCACCACCAACACACACACTGCTCCACACCATTCTCAAAGTCACACTCACACCCACACACACCACCATCAGATAGCTTGCCCCACACACCCCCCCACCATCACGCTCATTCCCACATATTCCACCACAATCACACACACTGCCCCACACGTCTCCCTCTGTCGCAGTCACCACCACAAACTCCACCACCATCACACACACTGGCCCACGCCACCCTCACCATCATCTTCAGAACCACACACTCCACCACACCTCACACACACTGCCCCACATCACACCCACCGTTTCTGTCAGTCCCACATACTCCAAAAAACAGACATACTGCACCACACCACCCCCACCGTCACGCTCACCCCACACTCACACTCACCATCATACCCACTGCCCAACACCACCCCGACCGTCACGCTCACCATCCTGCACACCACCATTATCACACACACAGCCCCAAACCACCCTCAACGTCGCACTCACCCCCACACACTCCAACACCATCCGACACATTGCCCCACAGCACCTCCACCATCACGCTCACCCTACACTCTCCATCACTGTCATGCACACTGCCCCACACCACCCCCACGGTCACGCTCATCCCCCCACACACCTCTACCATCACACACACGGCCCCACACCACCGTCAATGTCACGCTCACACCCACACACTCCATCACCATCTGACACACTGCCCCGCACCACCCCCAACAGTCACACTGGCCGCCACACACTCCACCACCATCACACACAGTGCCCCACTGCACCCTCACCGTCACGCTCACCCCCACACACTCCAACACCATCCCACACATTGCCGCACACCACTACAGTTATGCTCTTACCCACACACTCCACCACCATCACACACACTGCCCCACATTACCCACACCATCACACTCTCCCACACACTTTCCCCCACCATCACAGACACTGACCCACACCACCCCCACTATCACTCTCATAGCCACGCACTCCACCACCATCACACACACTGCCCTACAGCACCCTCATCGTAACACTCACCCCCACTCACTCCACCATCATCACACACACAATGCCTCATACCACAACTCCCTCACCATCTCACTCACGCCCATACACTCCACCACCATCTCACACACTGCCCCACACCACTCTCACCGTCACACCCACGCCCACACACTCCAAAAACCACACATACTGCACCACACCACCCCCACCGTAACGCTCTCCCCAGACTCTCACTCACCATCATACACACTGCCCCACACCACCCCCACCGTCACGCTCACCACCCTCTACACCACCATCATCACACACATAGCCCCAAAACACCCTCATAGTCACCCTCACCCCCAAACACTCCATCACCATCCGACACACTGCCCCACAACACCCCCAAACGTCACGCTCGCCCCCACACACTCCACCACCATCACACACACTGCCCCACCGCACCTCCACCATCACGCTCACCCCACACTCTCCATCACTGTCATGCACACTGCCCGACACCACCCCCACCGTCACGCTCATCCCCCCACACACCTCCACCATCACACACACTGCCCCACACCACCCTCAACGTCACCCTCACCCCCACACACTCCAACACCATCACACACATTGCCCCCACACCACCGTCAATGTCACACTCACACCCACACACTCCATCACCATCTGACACACAGCCCCGCACCACCCCCAACAGTCACACTCGCCCCCACACACTCCACCACCAACACACACACTGCCCAACACCACCACCACCGCCACGCTCACCTCCAAACACCCCATCACCATCACACACTCGCCCACACAACAACCACCATCACACTCACTCCCGCACACTCCACCACCATCACAAACACTGCCCGACATCACCCCCAACGTCACGCTCGCCCCCACACACTCCACCACCATCACACACACTGCCCCACACTACCAAACCATCACACTCACCCCCACACAAACCACCATCATCACACACACTACCCTACACCACCCCCAAAATCACACTCACCCCCCACACACTCCACCACCATACATACACTGTCCCACACCATCCCCACCGTCACGCTCCACCCACACTCTCTGTCACCATCATGCACACTGCCCCACACCACCCCCACCGTCACACTCACCCCCACACACTCCACCACCATACACACAGTTTCCCACACCATCCCCAACAATCAAACTCACTCCCACACTCTGCACCACCCTCACACACACTGACCCTCACCACCCCCACCGTCGCACTCACCCCCACACACTCCATCACCATCACACACATTGCTCTACACTCGCCTCACCGTCACACTCACATCCATACACTCCACCACCATCACACACACTGCCGCACACCACTACAGTCACGCTCTTACCCACACACTCCACCACCATTACACGCACTGCCCCACATTACCCACACCATCACACTCACCCACACACTTTCCCCGACCACCACAGACACTTTCCCACACCACCCCCACTGTCACTCTCATACCCAAACACTCCACCACCACCACACACACTGCCCCACATCACCCTCATCGTAACACTCATTTCCACTCACTCCAACATCATCACACACAGTGCTTCATACCACAACTCCTTCACCATCACACTCACGCCCACACAATGCATCATCATCACACACACACTGGCCCACACCATCCTCACCGTCACGCCCACCCCTACACGCTCCACCACCATCACACACACTGCCTCACACCATTCCCAAAGTTACACTCACACCCACACACACCACCATCATCAGATAGCTTGCCCCACACACACCCCCACCATCACGCTCATTCCCACACATTCCACCACAATCACACACACTGCCCCACACGTCTCCCACTGTCACAGTCACCACCACAAACTCCACCACCATCACACACACTGGCCCACACCACCCTCACCATCATGATCACAACCACATACTCCAAAAAACACACATACTGCACCACACCACCCCCACCGTCACGCTCACCCCACACTCTCACCCACCATCATACCCACTGCCCCACACCAACCCGACCGTCACGCTCACCATCCTGCACACCACCATCATCACACACACAGCCCCGAACCACCCTCAACGTCACACTCACCCCCACACACTCCAACACCATCACACACACTGCCCCACAGCACCTCCACCATCACGCTCACCCGACACTCTCCATCACTGTCATGCACACTACCCCACACCACCCCCACCGTCACGCTCATCCCCCCACACACCTCTACCATCACACACACGGCCCCACACCACCCTCAACGTCACCCTCACCCCCACACACTCCGACACCATCACACACATTGCCCCCACACCACCGTCAATGTCACGCTCACACCCACACACTCCATCACCTTCTGACACACTGCCTCGCATCACCCCCAACAGTCAAACTCGCCCCCACACAATCCACACCAACACACACAGTGCCCCACTGCACCCTCACCGTCACGCTCACCCCCACACACTCCACCACCATCTAACACATTGCCGCACACCACTACAGTTATGCTCTTACCCACACACTCCACCACCATCACACACACTCCCCCACATTACCCACACGATCACACTCACCCACACACTTTCCACCGCCATCACAGACACTGCCCCACACCACCCCCACTGTCACTCTCATAGCCACACACTCCAGCACCATCACAATCACTGCCCCACATCGTAACACTCACCCCTACACACTCCACCATCATCACACACAATGCCTCATACCACAACTCCCTCACCATCACACTCACGCCCACACACTCCACCACCATCTCACACACTGCCCCACACCACTCTCACCATCACACTCACGCCCACACACTCCATCATCATCACACACACAGTCCCACACCACCCCCAACGTCACGCTCACACCCACATACTCCACCACCATCACACACACTGCCCCACACCATTCCCAAAGTCACACTCACACCCACACACACCAAGACCATCACATAGCTTGCCCCACACACCCACCCCCACCATCACGCTCGCTTCCACACATTCCACCACAATCACACACGCTGCTCCACACCACCCTCACTATCATGATCACAACCACACACTCCACCACCCTCACACAAACTGCCCCACATCACCCCACCGACTTCTCAGTCCCACATACTCCAAAAACCACACATACTGCACCACACCACCCCCACCGTCACGCTCTCCCCACACTCTCACTCACCATCATACACACTGCCCCACCGCACCTCCACCGTCACTCTCACCACCCTCCACACCACCATCATCACACACACAGCCCCAAACCACCCTCAACGTCACCCTCACCCCCACACACTCCATCATCATCCGACACACTGCCCCACACCACACCCAAACGTCACGCTCGCCCCCACACGCTCCACCACCATCACACACACTGCCCCACAGCACCTCCACCGTCACGCTCATGCCACACTCTCCATCACTGTCATGCACACTGCCCCACACCATCTCCACCGTCACGCGCATCCCCCCACACACCTTCACCATCACACACACGGCCCCACACCACCCTCACGTCACGCTCACCCCCACACACTCCAACACCATCACACACATTGCCCCCACACCACCGTCAATGTCGCGCTCATTCCCCCACACATCTCCACCATCTGACACACTGCCCCGCACCACCCCAACAGTCACGCTCGCCCCCACACACTCCACCACCAACACACACACTGCCCCAAACCACACCCACCGCCACGCTCACCTCCAAACACTCCATCACCATCACACACTCTCCCACACAAAAACCACCATCACACTCACTCCCGCACACTCCACCACCATCACAAACACTGCCCGACATCACCCCCAACATCACGATCGCCCCCACACACTCCACCACCATCACACACACAGCCCCACACTACCAAACCATCACACTCACCCCCACACAAACCACCATCATCACACACACTACCCTACACCACCCCCAAAATCACACTCACCCCCCACACACTCCACCACCATACATACACTGTCCCACACCATCCCCACCGTCACGCTCCACCCACACTCTCCGTCACCATAATGCACCCTGCCCCACACCACCCCCACCATCACACTCACCCCCACACACTCCACCACCATACACACAGTTTCCCACACCACCCCCAACAATCAAACTTACTCCCACATACTGCACCACCCTCACACACACTGACCCTCACCACCCCCACCGTCGCACTCACCCCCACACACACCATCACCATCACACACATTGCTCTACACTCCCCTCACCGTCACACTCACATCCACACACTCCGCCACTATCACACACAGTGCCCCACTGCACCCCCACCATCACGCTCACCCCCACACACTCCATCACCATCACACACACTATCCTACACCTCCCCCAAAATCACACTCACCCCCCACACACTCCACCACCATACATACACTGTCCCACACTACGCCCACCGTCACACTCACCCCCTCACACTCCACCACCATACACACACCACCCCCAACATTCAAACTCACTCCCACACACTGCACCACCCTCACACACACTGACCCTCACCACCCCCACCGTCGCACTCACCCCCACACACTCCATCACCTTCACACACATTGCTCTACACTCCCTTCACCGTCACACTCACATCCACACACTCCACCCCCATCACACACACTGCCCCACACCACCCCAGGATCACACTCACCCTCACGCACTCCACCACCATCAAACACAGCCCCACACCACCCCCACCATCACACTCAAACTCCCCACACCACCCTCACCATGACACTCACCTCCACACACTCCACCACCATCACACACAGTGCCCTACACCACCCCCACTATTGCACTCACCCCCCACACATTACACTACCATACACACACTGTCCCACACCACCCGCAACAGTCAACCGCACTCCCACACACTGCACCACCCTCGCACACACTTACCCTCACCACCACAGTCACTCTCTCACCCACACACTCCTCCACCCTCACACACACTGCCCCACACCACCCCCACCGTCACTCTCACCACCCCCCATACCACCACCTTCACACACACGGCCCCAAACCACCCTCAACGTCACCCTCACCGCCACACACTCCATCCCCATACGACACACTACCCACACCACCCCCAAACGTCACGCTCGCCCCCACACACTCCACCACCATCACACACACTGCCCCACACCACCCCCACCGTCACGCTCACCCCACACTCTCCATCATTGTCATACACACTGCCCCACACCACACCCACCGTCACGCTCAACCCCCACATGCCTCCACCATCACACATATTGCCCCCACACCACCGTCAATGTCACACTCACACCTACACACGCCATCACCATCTGACACACTGCCCCGCACTATCCCCAACAGTCACACTCGCACCCACACACTCGTGCACAAACACACACACTGCCCCACATCACCCCCACCGTCACGCTCGCCCCTACACACTCCAGCACTAACACACACACTCCCCCACACCACCCCCACCATCACGCTCACACCCACACACTCCATCACCATCTGACACACTGCTCCGCACCACCCCCAAACGTCACTCTCGCACCCACACACTCCACCACCAAAACACACACTGCCCCACACCACCCCCATCGTCACGCTCACACCCACACATTCCACCACCAGCACAAACACTTCCTACACCACTCGCACAGTCACGATCGCCCCCACACACTCCACCACCATCACACACACTGCCTCACAGTACCCACACCATCGTACTCACCCCCACACACTCCACCATCATCACACACACTACCCTACACCACCCCCACCATCACACTCACCCCCCACACACTCCACCACCATACCTGCACTGTCCCACACCAACCCCACTGTCACGCTCCACCCACACTCTCCGTCACCATTCTGCACACTGCCCCACACCACCCCCACCATCACCCTCACCCCCACACACTCCACCACCATACACACACTGTCCCACACCACCCCCAACAGTCAAACTCACTCCTACACACTGCACCACCCTCACACACGCTGACCCTCTCCACCCCCACTGTCGCACTCACCCCCACACACTCCGTTACCATACACACACTGTCCCACACCTCCCCCAACAGTCAAACTCACTCCCACACACTGCACCACCCTTACACACAATGACCCTCACCACCCCCACTGTCACACTCACCCCCACACACTCCATCACCATCACACACACTGCCCTACACTCCCCTCACCGTCACACTCACATCCACGCACTCCACCACCATTACACACAGTGCCCCACTGCACCCCCACCGTCACGCTCACCCCCACACACTCCAACACCATCACACACACTGCCCCACACAACCAAGACAGTCACGCTCTCACCCACACACTCCACCATCATCACACACAGCCCTTTACCACCCACACCGTCACACTCACCCCACACACACCACCAACATCCACACACTCCCCCACACCACCGTCACCGTCACACTCACCCCCACACACACCCCCACCATCACACACACTGCCCTAGCCACCCCCGCCATCACACTCACCCCCACAGACTCCATCAAAATTATTCACACTGCCCCACACAACCCTCACAGTCACACGCACCTCCACACACACTACCACCATCACACACATTGCCCGACACCACCTCCGCCATCACGGTCACCCCACACACACCACCAACATCACACACACTGCCCCACAACACCCCCGTCGTCATACTCACCCCCACATACTCCATCAACATAATTCACACTGCCCAACACAACCCTCACCGTCACACTCAACACCACACACCCCATCACCATCACACACACTGCCCCATACCAGCCTCACCGTCACACTTATCCCCACACACTCCACCATCACACACTGCCCCACACCACACCCACCGTCAGACCCTCCCCCACACATTCCACCACGCTCACACCCACTGCCCCAAAACCACCCTCACCGTCACGCTCAACCCCACACACTCCACCACCCTCACACACACTGCCCCACACCACCCTCACTGTCACACTCATCCCCATTCTCTCTACCACCCTCACACACTCTGCCCCACATCACCCCCGCCATCATACTCACCCCATCACACTCCATTAACATTACTCACACTGCCCCACACCACGCTCACCGTCACACTTACCACCACACATCCTACCACCATCACACACACCGCCACACACCACCCTCACCATCACGCTCACCACCACACACCCTACCACCATCACGCACACTGCCCCACACCACCCCCACGATCACGCTCACCCCACACTCTCCACCATTCTCCCACACACTCCCTGCCTTCACGTTCACTCTTCCACACAGTCGCCCACCATCACACTCTCCCCAACACACAATGCACCACTGTCATGCTCCCTCACCCTGCAAAAAGCGTCACCATCAGACTCGCTCAAACACATCCCCCCCATTGTATCGCTCACTCCTCCACACACAGCTCATTCTGATTCTCAGACCCCGTGAACTTACTTACCATCAGTCTCACTCTGCCACTCATTGCCATTGTCCCGTTCACTCCTCTGCACACGCCCCCAACGTCACTCTCACTTCACCACATTCTCCCCCACCGTCACTGTCTCTCCCACGTACACCTCCCTACCATCGCACTCACTCCCCGCACAATCTCTCATCATCACGCTCACTATCAACTCACTCCCATTGTCCCGTTCACTCCCCTGCACACGCCCCCACCGTCACTCTCACACCCTCTCACAATCCCACACCATCATGCTCACTCTCCCACCCACTCCCATTGTCCCATTCACTCCCCTACACCAACCCCACTATCACACTTACCCCAACACACTCCACCACCATACACACACTGTTCCACACCACCCCAAACCGTCAAACTCACTCTCACACACTGCACCACCCTCACACACACTGACCCTCAGCACCCCCACCGTCACACTCACCCCCACACACTCCACGACCAACAGACACACTGACTCACACTCCCCTCACCGTCACACCCACATCCACACACTCCACCACCATCACACACAGTGCCCCACACCAACCCATCACGCTCGTACACACACTCGAACACCATCACACACACAGCCCCACACCATCACCACAGTCACACTCACAACCCCACACACTCCAACACCATCACACACAATGCCCCACACCACCCACACCGTCACACTCACTCCCTCGCACTCATCCACCCTTATACACAATGACCCACACTACCCTCACGTCACGCTCACCCCCACACACTCCATCACCAGCACACACACGCACACTGCCCCACACCACCCTCACCGTTACACTCACCCCGTCACACTCCACCACCATCACACACGCTGCCCCACATCACCCTCACCATCACGCTCACCACCACACACTCCACCATTCTCCCACACACTCCCCTGCTGTCACGTTCACTCTCCCACACAGTCGCCCACCATCACACTCACGCCACCACACAATGCCCCACTGTCATGCTCACTCACCCTGCACAAAGCCTCACCATCACACTCGTTCAAACACACTCTCCCCCACTTTATCGCTTACTCCCCCACACACAGCACTTACTTACCATCAGTCTCACTCTGCCACACACACCCATTTCCCGTTCACTCCTCTGCACACGCCCCCAACGTCACTCTCACTTCACCACACTCTTCCCCCACCGCCACTGTCTCTCCCCGTACACCTCTCTACCATCACCCTCACTCCGTCGCACATTCTCTCATCGTCATGCTCACTATCAACTCACTCCCATTGTCCCGTTCAATCCCCTGCACACGCCTCCACCGTCACTCTCACTCCCCCGTACACCTCCCTACCATGACACTCACTCTCCCACACACTGATATTTTCCCTTTAACTCCCCTGCACACGCCCCCACCGTCAATCTCACTCCCTCTCACACTCCCCCAGCATCATGCTCACTTTCCCACACACTCCCATTGTCCCGTTCACTCCCATGCACACGCCCCCACCATCATCCTCACTCCCTCGCACACTCCCCCACCATCAGGCTCACTCTCCCACATATTCCCATTGTCCCTTTCACTCTCCTGCACACGTCCCCAACGTTACCCTCACTTCCTCGCACACTCCTCCATCGTCACGCTCATTCTCCCACACACTCCCATTGTCCCTTTCACTCTCCTGCACACGTCCCCACCATCACCCTCACTCCCTCGCACACTACCCCACCATCACATAACCCACCATCACATACCCCAACATCACACCCACTCCCCCACACACTCCAGTTGTCACATTCACTCCACTGCACACGCCCCCACCGTCACTCTCACTCCCCCGTACACTTCCCTACTACCACACTTACTCCCTCGCACACTCCCCCACCATCACGCTCACACTCGCACACAATCCCATTGTCCAGTTCACTCCCCTGCACACGCCTCCACCGTGACCCTCGCTCCCCCGTACACTTCCCTACCATCAGGCTCACACTCCCACACACTCCCATTGTCCCGGTCACTCCCCTGCACACGCCCCCACCTTTACCCTCACTCCCACGCACACTCCCCTACCATCACACTTACTCTCCCATACTCTCCCATTGTCCCGTTCACTCCCGTGCACACACCCCCACCATCACCCTCACTCCCTCGCACACTCCATCACCATCACGCTCACTCTCCCACACACTCCCATTGTCCCGTTCACTCCCGTGCACACGCCCTCACCATCACCCTCACACCCTCGCACACTCCCCCACCATCACATTCACTCTCCCACACCCCCCCATTGTCCCGTTCACTCCCATGCACACGCCCCCACCATCACTCTCACACACCCCCGTACACTTCCCCACCATCCGGCTCGCTCCCTCAACCACTCCCCCAGCATCACGGTCACTATCACACACATTCCCATTGTCCCGTTCACTCACCTGCACACGCTCCCATCGTCACTCTCACTTCCCTACACTCTACCCCACCATCACACTCATTCTATCGCACCCTCTCCCTGCATCACACTAACACGCCCACACAGTCTCCTACCATCACATTCCTCACAGAAGTTAAACTGTCTGTGAATACCGACCCAGCTGATTCCCTCTAAATGGCCTTTATCGCAGCTCCATTCTATTCCCTGAGTAACAGACAGTGGGTCCCACGGAGTGTGTTCTGTTTGTGAGACACTGCACCAGTCTCAGCTACAGCCTACGGTGCCACACCACCTGTTACCCTCTGGTAATGGCTGGTGTTCTCACACCCACCAAATTCCCGAGCAATGGCGTTTGATCCAATCTCCATATTGTTGCCCTAACAATGGCCTGACATGCCGTCCCAATCTCTGTTCCCTAACATCGGCCAGATGATCGACAACCCTTTTATGTTCCCCCAGCACAGAAGGATTTGAGGAAGATAGTAACATTGGGAGACAGAGTGGATGAGATTGGAGAAGGCAACGAGAGTGGAATTGAGTGTGTAAATGGGAAAAGGAGAGAGAAATAGCAGCACAGTGTGAGAGTGGGAGGGATATATGGAGGGAGAGTGAAAAAGAGAGCAAGGTGAATTCTGCTGAGTGCCAAGTTAGAGTGGGAGACCCAGAGGGGAAAGTAAGGACAAAGGGAGTTAAACCCAGCTCCTGATCTCAGGGCGCAGTGACCTCGCCTTCCCTGAGGACCAGGACTTGGGGCTGAGTCTGTCTCTCTCCAGCTCAACTTCTCCAACACAAAGAGACACAACATCATTGTTCACTATGCTGCTCGGCACACTTTAATTAACATTTTTTATTGTTTACAGATGGATGTGATGGATACAGTCAATGGGATGGTGCCTTTTCTCATTGGCCCCTGAGTTGTGAGAAATGTTGAAATGTTTTCCTGGAACACCACTGTGGAATAAGGATGGAGAAACCTGCGCTACCCTCAGTCTGTTACCACAGCGACAGGCTGCTCCATCTCTGGGAACACTGAGCTGAAATGAGAAAATCTCGGATTGATTAATTATTGAGGGAATTTGATGGCTGGATGTATTTGGGTGAAGGGATATTTCAGCACATTCTTCAGCTGCTGCTTGAACTTAGTCTGGGTCACGGCATAAATCGCGGTGTTTGTGCAGCAACTGAGGAGTTGCAGCATGAAGCCCAATTCCCGCCAAAAGGGATGGAGATACACAGACCGATACCCAGTCAACCACATCCGGGCCCATATAGAATACAGCATGAACGTTGACCATAACAGGATGAAATTGGCCGAGATCACAAACAGTAAAATTATGGATTTTTTTCGGGTTCTCATTTCTGTGTCAGACTGAGCGTCTCCATTGGTCTGAGCACGGAGTCTCCTGCGGGCTCTGCTGGTCACTAAAATGTGTCTGACGGTGAGAACATTGAGCAACAGAATCAGGAGAAATGGGACACACGGAGTTAGAATGTGGTGGAGGGACTCGATTGTGACCCAGACATTGGAGTAACGAACAGCGTCTGTTACATCACAAAACCAAGGATTGTTAGCCAGCCAATACCGAGCCGTGAGCATAAAATACCAGGAAATGTTCTTTAAACAGTTCAGCACAGTCACTGCTCCCAGAACCACAGCCACCGTTTTCTCACTGCAATATTTACTTTTCAGCTTCTGGCAACAAATGGCCACAAACCGATCAAAGGTGAAAGTGACGGTGAACCAGACAGAGCAGTCAGTGGCTGCATAAAGCAGGATGGCGTGGATGTTACACACGGGGACGGAGTCCATCAGGAAATAAAACTGCTCCCAATAAACAATGGGAATGTGTCTCAGTATCAGGCCGAGGATAATGACTAGGAGATCCGCCGCTGCCATGGCCCCCAGGTAACGTCTGACACATGGAGACAATCCACAATCTTTATAAAGCAGGACGTAGATGGTCACTACGTTAACTGTGAGGAAGGAAAACAAACCCATTATCCATCCTCCTGGAGGCAAAGGGACCCGTTTGATTGGGGACACTGTGAGATTTTCAAATGTGTCCCTGTATTCAGGGATTTATTAAAATAATTGTAGGTGGTATAACAAATGGGAAATTCGGAATTACTGACAAAAATGTGACATAAACCACAAGAAACCCTCCCTCCTCAAACACACAGAGACACTTCCATAAGGACAGATGGTTTCTAGAACATTCCCACACAAACACATCACTCGAGAGCAGACACAGGTCACTCCTTCCCAGTTCCTAATATGGAGGATGGAAATGTTGCTGTCCTGAAGAATTCTCTCCCAGTTTCCTGAAGACAAATGGATGTTGAGAATTTCTGTATTTTGGTCTAAATTGTGGTCAATCCTGTGTGGTGAAGAAATGCAAACGTAGGAAAAACGTATTCACCCCTTTAACTGTTTGAGGGGCCTTCGGAACATTGTGTCCTTCTCCCTGGAACGGGAACTCTTCCTTGGGATCTTATCGTTTGTTCAGTTCACTGACGTCCGGCCGTTCACAAACAAACAACGTCAGGGACGGAACGTTCCGGGGAATGTCAGTTATAGAATGTCGGGGACAGCACGTTCCGGGGAACCCCTTGACCTTTCCATTACCCTTCCCCCCCATCCACCCCACCAACAGGATGTACTGTGCCTGGACACACTGTAAGATTAATGGGGTGAGAGACGGAGGGTCCAATCACAGGAATGAGAAATGCTTAGATATACCACATTTTCAATCCACCTCACAGAACCAGCCCAGACACCATAAATCCAGGGGCGATATCTGTTCACCGTGGTACACTGTGCAGACCAGGCCAGTGTACTGTTCAGTACAACCCAGCAATCTGTCCAGATTCATCAATTGCACTGATCAATACAATCCAGCAATCTGGCCAAGTGTTGATCAGGGCATTGATCTATAAATCTAGACAATATATCTGTCCAGCACGGGGAGCAGTGGAGAACACAGCAGGGCACTAATGTGTGAACCTGAAACAAATATCCAACCAGAATAAGGTGCTACACAAACCACATCATTGCATTATCTATAAACCTCAACCAGATAGTCTGTCCAGCACAGGGAACGGTGCAGTGATCTCCTGAGAATTAATCTGTAAAGCAGGAGCAGTTATCATTCCGGCGTGTAGGACTGTGTACACCACCCCAGTGCATTGATCTGTAAACCAGCAGTTACCTGCCCAGCATGTAGTGCTGTGTACACCACCCCAGTGCATTGATCTGTAAACCAGCAGTTACCTGCCCAGCATGTAGTGCTGTGTACACACCACCCCAGTGATTTTATCAGTAAACCAGGAGCAGTTACCTACCAGCATGTCGAGCTGTGTACACAACACCAAAGCATTGATCTGTAATACAAGAGCAGTTACCCTCTCAGCGTGTACTACTATCTACACCACCCCAGTGCATTGATCTGTAAACCAGGAGCATTTACCCTCCCAGCATGTAGGACTGTGTACCCCACCCCAATGCATTGATCTGTAAACTCGGAACAGTTACCCTCCCAGCATGTCGGACTGTGTACCCATCCCCAGTGCATTGATCCATAAACGCAGAGCAGTTACCCACCCAGCATCTGGGAATATTTAACTGTCAACAGGGGTGGCACCAGGGTACTGGAGAGTGGCGAATGTTTTGCCCATGTTGAAAAAAGGGAATAGGAATAACCCCGGGAATTACAGGCCAGTTAGTCTTACGTCCGTGGTAGGCAAAGTAATGGAAAGGGTACTGAGGGATAGGATTTATGAGTATCTGGAAAGACACAGCTTGATTACGGACAGCTAGAACGGATATGTGAGGGGTAGGTCTTGCCTTACAAGTCTTATTGAATTCTTTGAGGAGGTGGATGAGAGTAGAGCAGTGGATGTAGTGTACATGGATTTTAGTAAGGCATTTGATAAGTTTCCCCATGGTAGGCTTATGCGGAAAGTCAGGAGGCACGGGATAGAGGGGAATTTGGCCATTTGGATAGAAAACTGGCTTACTGGTCGAAGTCAGTTCTGGGTCCTCTGCTGATTGTAATTTTTATTAATGACTTGGAAGAGGGAGTCGAAGGGTGGGTTAATGAATTTGCAGATGATACGAAGATTGGTGGAGTTGTGGATAGTGAGGAGGGCTGTTGTCGGCTGCAAAGAGACTTTGATATGATGCAGAGCTAGGCTGAGGAGTGGCAGATGGAGTCCATCCCTGTCAAGTGTGAGGTTGTCCATTTTGGAAGGACAAATAAGAATGCGGAATACAGGGTTAACGGTAGGGTTCTTTGCAAGGTGGAGGAGCAGAGTGATCTTGGGGTCTATGTTCATAGATCTTTGAAAGTTGCCACTCAGGTGGATAGAGCTTGTAAGAAGGCCTATGGTGTATTAGCGTTCATTATCAGAAGGATTGAATTCAAGAGTCGTGAAGTGATGTTGCAGCTGTACAGGACCTTGGTTAGGTCACGTTTGGAGTATTGTGTGCAGTTCTCGTCGCCTCACTTTAGGAAAGATGTGCAAGCTTTGGAGAGGGTGCAGAGAAGATTTACCACGATGTTGCCTGGAATGGAGAATAGGTCGTACGAGATGTATTGAGAGTGCTAGGCCTTTTCTCATTGGAATGGCGAAGAATGAGGGGTGACTTGATAGAGATTTATAAGATGATCAGAGGAATAGATAGAGTAGACAGTCAGAAAATTTTCCCCCGGGTACAACAGAATGTTACAAGAGTACATAAATTTAAGGTGGACGGTGGAAGGTATGGGGGGATGTCAGGAGTAGGTTCTTTACCCAGAGAGTGGGGGGGGGGGGGGTCATGTAATGCGCTGCCTGTGGGAGTGGCAGAGTCAGAATCTTTGGTGACCTTTAAGCGGCAATTGGATAGATGCATGCATGGGTGCTTAAACTAGGTCAAATGTTCGGCACAACATCGTGGGCAGAAGGGCCTGTTCTATGCTGTATTGTTCTATGTTCTATGTTCTGTGTACACCATCCCAGTGCATTGCTCAGTAACACTGTGTTAGATCACTGCCCAGTGTGGGGAAACTTGCAGCCCATGCTAGAAGTGACAGGATGTACAGCTCCCATCCATTTACAGCTCCATATCTCTATTGCGTCATGACAAGGGGGTGCTGTGGGTGTGAACATCACTGCCAGAGAGAGATGGCGGGGGAATCAGTTTAAATATCACCACACGGGAGGGGTTTGGGGAATAGACAGAGACGGGAAGACTGAGAAACAGTGTCATGAAAGGATGTGTTCCAGGTTGCAGAGTGCTGAAATGTAGACACTTCGATAGCATCCTGTAACATGAGCCAGTCTTCCCAGGAAAGATGGGAAAAAGATATAGTGATGTGACGTCAGATGCGCGTTTGTCCTGCAGCTTTGTAATTGGAACTGGTTTCAACAGAATCTATGTCTCATTGGGCAGGTTATAACAATAATTTTTCTCGTTGACATTTTTTATTGACTTTGACAGAGGGATCGTCCACACGAGGCTGAGCTAATTTCCTGGTGCTATCTTATCCGACTCACCTCATTAACCACCCACCCCACCCCATGGTGTCCCTCTAATTCAATGCCAGCCCGATTCTTCCACGCATCATGGCTTGAGGTACTCACCATCGCCCGGTACCCCTGGGATATTCCGTAATTGCTAACACTGGTGCCATCTTTAACAGGCTAATGGGCACATGTTTGAATTTTTAAAGCTTCCCTGCACAGTTTACCCTGAACATGGCAGATAAGTGGCAATTACACCATGGTTTGTCAACAGGGACACGGCGGTCCTGGTGGATGGGCTAGTACAGAGGGGGACCATTCTTTTCCCATAGGGGCCACACCATCAAACCCACCGAGCATGGTACGAGCTCACCATCCAGCTCAGTGCAGTATCTGCGGTCTGAGGAAATGTCAAGCAATACAGGACAAGCATCAACAACCTTCCCCGCTCTGTCAGGATAAGGATTACCATATTCTCTCATCTTCCTCACACTCACCTTATATCTGTTATAGCACCTACCCCCGAACAAGTCTCAAGGTTAATCACTCTCACTACTGCATACAGCACCTTCTCTCTCCACCCTCATCTCTCTCTCCCCCTCTTCCTCTCTCTCGCTCTTCCCTCCACTTTATCCCATTCCCACAACAATACCACTGCATGGATACAAGATTGTGGACTGACTGCCTCCAGACACCTCACCATATCCTCCCCCACTCCCTCCACAGCACTAACAGAAGGGCCACCCACTCCCACCCTCGCTCCCTCCTTCCCCTTCTACCGTTCCAGGAGAAACAGCCTGGAATAGGACAGAAAGGGGCAAGCCGGTAGGTGGAGTGGCCGATATCCATTCCCTCACAACCCCGCCCCTCCCGCAATGTGGGGAGGACCCTGGTACGAGCCAGGGTGGACAGGGACACTCCTCATGGAAATTCTGAAACATCCACGTCCTGCCGACCGAGTAATGAGCAATGTTCAGTGAAGGGCAATTCTCACTTTAAACCCACTGCAGCTCCGTTTTCCCCAGCACAACTTAGAAGCTGTAGCTCTGATGACATCTCCCTTTTGTCTTAAGACATCTCCCTTTTGGTACAAATGGAATTCCCACGGTCTGGGTGGGCAGGAAGGTGGGGTCGCAACACATCGTCAGCACCACCTCCCAGGAAGGGAGCACGGTGACTCCCTCCTACACCTCCCCCTGTAAACAGCTCAGACACCAAAACTAATCTGTTATCTTTACTGCTCTCCCCACTTGTCCTGACATCTTCAATAATCTGTGCTTATACACACGCAACACTCTCTGTTCTGTACCTTGTTTATAACGGTGCAGACTGTTTAATTTTGTCTTTCACTGTCCTTCCTTCCAAAGTGCATTACCTCACACTGCTCTGCATTGATCCCCATCTGCTCGAAAACTACACCAACGTGTCACTGTCCTGTTAGAGTTCCACACTGTCTTCCAGTTACAAACATTGAAATTGTCATCGCATCACAATCCCCAAGAAACAACGGAAATCCTGTCCCACTCACTCGTGTGAGCAAATGAAAAACTGCTATATTCCCACCGAATTGAAAGCTGGCACTTAAAATGTGACCTAAAGTCTGGGCATAGTTTAGATCTTGTGGCATGAGTAGTAGCCGTGCATCTGAGCCAGAAACCTGGATTTGATTCCAAATCCAAACTTCTGTTGTCGTTTTCCGTAGCTCTGGATAAAACGGTTTGGATTCATGTCTTGCCTATTGCGGCGGTGTGTCACAGCATGTCAGAACAGTCTGATGAACAAACACACAGAAGAATCATGTTGTACCTTTAGGGACTACTGCTGAGTCGTGCTCGTGTCCCTATCTCCGGGCACAAATTTTCAGGTACAAATTCCACAGAGATGTTTCATAATACGTCTAGACAAACTGATGAAAATGGTGTTCGAGTTGTGTCTTGATGGAGAAGGAAGAGTGTCAGTGTTGAATTTCAGAATTTAGGCCCAGGGAAGACTGAGAGCACAGCCATTCGTGTTGGTTGGAATCACATGTCGCAGCAGTAGAGGATAATAAAATCATAAAAGCCATGGATAGCGTGAGTAGTCAAGGTTTCTTCCCAGGGTAGGGGCGTCCAAACGTAGAGGCCGTTGGTTGAAAGTGAGAGCGGCAAGATTTAGAAGAGGCCTAAGCGACACCATTTCACGCAGAGGAATGAGCTATCAGAGGGAGTGGTGGACGCTGGTCCAATTACAACATTTGAAAGGCATCTGGATGCTGACAGACCTGTTGAGTTTTTTGCAGCAATTTCTCCATTTGTTAAAAAATAAGATGCCTTTATTTTAACACAGGTACTCTAAATGCATAAACGTTTAAGCATTTTTAAATGGCGCAGGCACACGAAAACACATTTCAAATTGACTATTTTCTGCTAAGGAAAAAGCAGTAACGATGTACCCACATGGAGCAGGGAATGTGATGTAGAAATAGTTTGGACAATGTTCAAGGAAACTTCATATGGTCCAGTTTGGGCGGGGATGATATTATTGTGTTACTCAACACAGCGAGGAAGAAAATGTCATCTGTGCTCTCTCTCAGTGTTTCTCCTCACAGCAATGTGTGCAAGCCAAAAAAAAAAGTGTGCATGGATGGTCTAAATAGTCACAGTCTGTTTCCCAGGATAAGGAGTCCAAAACAAGAGGGCATAGGTAGAAGGCGAGGGGGAATAATTTAGAATGGACCTTAGGGGCGAGTGTTTCACGCAGAGAGTGATGTGTGTACAGAAAGTGCTGTCAGAGGAAGTGATGAAGGCGGTACAATTACACATTTTAAACGCGTCTGAAAGACGAGGGATACTGGCCACATGGTGGCAAATGAGACTAGATCAGATTTGGTTATCTGGTCCGAGTGGACAAATTGGACTAACGGGTCTGTTTCCATGCTGCATGACTCTTTGATTCTATAAGAGGAATGAGGAGAAATTCTGAAACGGCCTGTCAAGTCAGAATTCTCTTCGCTGGAAGTTTATCATGCCTCTATGTTCACCTTGATTCTACGCTGAGTTAGTTAAACACTTGACAGGGAATTATGCACGGATAATAGGATACAGACAGGGAAGTGGGGCTGAGTCCGCAACTTGATCAGCTACAATCTTAGCGCCTGATAGAGAAGGGTCAAAGTGTCTAATGACCCATTCCTGCTCTTCACTCCCCTGTTTCTGTGTTCCATTCAGCCCCTCAAACCTGCCAGACAGTAGCAGTTGGAGGCCACTTATTGCTACCACCTGTTGCAGAGAAACAAGGAAGACCATTCAGCCCCTCAGTATTGTCACACAGGGTTTGAAGGGACCTGGGAAATGTAATTTGAAAACCCAGGCTGGGTATGAAAGAGGCCCCTCAACTCTCTTTACATAGCTTCCCCTCTCTGCAAATTGTGCTTCATTTGTTGGTCATGTTGTAGACCCAGATTAACTGTGAATACAGCCCCTATATCTCAGACAGATATGGCTCACATCGCTGACTGCAACATTCATTAACAGAGCTTCCAGGAAAATAACACCCACTAACCTTCCAATTACAGAATGTGATAACATCAGAAACTAGGGCAGGACGTTCATTCCTCTCAAGCCTGCCTTGCCCTTCATCTGCTCTAAGTCTGAAATCCTCTTCAATGTCTAAATCTTCATAGCCCTTAACTCTCTGTCAGGACAAATCGAACTACCCCTTCTTTAAATACTTTGTCATCTAGCTCGCCTAACATGATGGAAAGGCAAATTGCTGACATTCAATACCCTCTGTTTGAAATAAGCACTTCCTGCTCCTCTACCATGACCTGTTGCTATGAACATATGATGTGAGCACAAAGTTTCAGACAACAGTGACTGGCCCTGAAATCAAGGCAGTGCTTGACTGAGGATGACGTCAAGGAGTTAAACAAAATATGGATTTGTTTGGGAATCAGCGTAAACTCCCCCTGGTTGGAGTCAATCACAGGAAAATGGAAGGTGTTTCTTTTGTGTGGATGTCCATTATCTCAGTCCCGGGACATCTCTGTGGTAGATCGTTAGGTTAGATTCCTCTTCGCAAGCAGCAGCTGCTTCATCAATGTCATTCCCCCAATCATTAGAACAGAAGAGGGGATGTTTCTTGAAAATTTTTCAAGTTCACAGCAATGTGTCCTCCCGTCAGCTCCTGAAGCAGTCTGTGTCAATGTGCACCAAGTCCTGGACAATATACTGTGAAAGCATATGTAACATTCACTTAACAGTACCACGAGATGCTGCTTAATCCCACAGGGACCGGAGGAACTGACTTAGCATCTCAAGCTCACAGGAATATGAGGAAGCCATTCAGCCCATTGAAACTACTGAACAAGAAGAGGGATACCCCATTCAGACCCTCCTGCCTATTACACAGGAAGCAAGGAGTCCAGTATTATGGACCAGGCCAGAGCCCCTTTAAAATATTTTGACGTGGTAGTTTAAATCCAACCATTAAGTTATTCGAAAGGAAAATATAACAATTGGTTCAGATGTAATGTGATTGGTGAAACTACTCGATGGTTAAAAAAACAGTTTATTTGAGCACTGTCATTAAAATATAATCAAAGAAAGAGTAAATTACAATAACAACACGATTCAAAAACATTTTATGTGTAGATATTTTTATTGAAAATTTAAAATATTTTTACAAGTTTACAAATAAAAAAAACAAGTATAAACATTGATATACAATTAAATCTTAAACACATAGTAGCCAAAATCTATCAAACAAAAGAAAAGAAACCGAAAAGGAAAAAAAGAAGACAAAACTCAACTAACTACTAATCTAACCTACAAATAACCAGAGTGTCTGATTAAATCTCTTACATTACTCAAGAAAAGAATAAACGATGGATAGCACAGAAATTAAGTAGTAAAGTACATGCTCGGAATGTGTTAACGTCAGATCGTAACACAATCCGTATTCATGAGGTATCCCTCTCCCAATGGCCTCCGGGCCAACCAGGTTCGTTATCTTAATTAAATAAAAGCCCTTTATAGAATGTCCGAAATATCTGCATCTGTGTAATTCAAGAAGGGCTGGCAGATTTTATGTTTGTAAGGAAATCAAGGGGAATATGTTCCAGGATTATTCTGTGCCAAATCGAAAGTCCAGGAGGGTCCTCAGCCACCCAATTTACCGAAATATTTTTCCTTGCACAGAAAGAGAGAATGGAAATTAATCACTTCCCGTGCACATCTAGGGAAGGTAAGCTCGAAAAGCCCAAAAGGAGAACAGAATAGTAGATACAATCCTATTACTAACTAACTGTACCAATATAGTCAGATCCTATAAACACGACCACTTGGCAAAAATGCAAATTCGCACACACAGTTCTCCAGGAGGGAAAAAAATATCATCCATTATAAAAGGTCAGAGAGAGTAGCAGCCAGGAGATAGTCACTGCAGCTTATAACTCTGTGGAGAACCCAATAGTCTCTGATGTTACTGAGAAACCAAAACCCAGAGAACCTAATCTGTGTCAGATGGTCCACACCAATTCAGGCTGCATTAAAATAAACGCAAGGTCTCTCTCGCTGTTTACTCAGTTTCCTCAACTGACCATCTTGGCAATGATCGTTCAATCTGTCTCTTAAAAGAAATCAGGGCAAAATAATGTCTTATAGCTGCAGCATCATCACACTAGTCGGCACATCGAGCTGTCAAACAGGAACCGGGGTAAACCAATCAGATCCTTTGCCATGTCCAATCGGACGAGGAATAAGCCGTTCAGCCCCTTGACTCAATGACTCAGGAACATGAAGAGGCCATTCAACCCCTTGAGTCACTTCCACCAGAAAAGGAGGAAGCCATTTTGCCCCTTGAGTCACTTACACAGGGACAGCAGGAGGAGACCATTCAGCCACTCAACACTCTTGCACAGGGAGAGAATGAGGTAATCAATGCTGATTCCTGATGAAAATCTTATGCCCAAAACATCGATTCTTCTGCCTCTCGGATGCTGCCTTACCTGCTGTGCTTTTCCAGCACCACAATCCTACCTCTGATTTACAGCATCTGCAGACACTGTCTCCTAATTGCTGCTCTAACATGATGACCAAGTGGAACAGAGGCTGCACAGACAGACGGCTCCACGTTGTTCCTCATGGCTCCATTGCTTATGATACACACGTGGGACTTTAACGTGGTTTTCTAGTGGCGAGCAGGGAGATTTGTGTGAAATCTCAAGGAGGCACCTTCCATCTGAGAAAAAAAGCCCGGTATTCTCTATGTAGGACGGAAGCTGGTGGGAAAAGCTACCTGTTTCAGAAGGATGGTATTGTGGGTGCTGTTGAGGAGAGTGAATAACCTGACGTTCAGTGCAGGGTCACACACTGACTGCTTGTTAATGTGGGGAGAGTTAAGTAAGGCTTAGAAAAAATAGGAAATCCATATTAAACTGAATAATGGATTCTCCATGTTCAAATAATACTGATCTTGTTCATGTTGATCTTGTCTAGTTCATGTCCTGTTCAGTGTAACCTGTATGCCTTACTCCGTCCAAGTCTATTTCCACCCTATGATCTGTCTGGTCATGCTTACTATGAGCTGCCTCCACTGTTCATAAATAAAGTGTTTCCCTGTGCTGATGTACACATGACAATAATTCAAACCTATCAAACCTGGGTAAAGCTTGGAATTTCTCACCCTAATAATGTATCTTCTGGAAATAAATGATTGCAACCAGTCCTCAAGTTTCAGTGCAATCATCTCTATTCTCTCATAGCTCTACAGATTAAACAATCAGCTACGTCCCTCTCAATTCATGATACAAACATCTGTGTCTGTGGTAAGGAGATTATTCCTTACAAAGGAGATTAAATCTGTAGAGATTGCCTCAAATATTCTCTCAGCAAGATTCATAATTGTAGGAAGATGGCTTTATTTAGATTCTTGAATCAGTAGACATAGAGAGCAGTAGACGCAGTCTGTAAAGATTTCAGTAAGGCATTTGATTAGGATCCACATGATAGACTGCGCTGGAAGATCCGATCGCATAGAATGCAGGGGTGGCAGGCAAATTGGATACACAATTGGCCTGATGTTAGGAAGGAGAGATTAATAGTGGAAGTATGCTTTTAGGACTGGAGGCCTGTAACTTTTTATTCATTCTCTGGATGAGGACATTGCTGGATAAGCAGCATTTATTGCCCATCTTAATTGCCCACAGCGCAGATAAAGGTCAAGCACATTGTTGTGGGCCTGGAGTCACATGGATGTCAGACCAGGTAAAGGATGGAATTTTCCTTACCTGAAGGATATTAGTGAACTCGTGGAGAATCTCCGGGGTTCGTGCTGGGCTCATTACTGTTTCCTATCTCTTAACAGTGATTGAAATGAGATTGGAACAAGCATGATGATTAAATGTGCAGATGACACGAAAATATTCAAAATCGTGGACAGTGAGGAAGGTTATCAAAAAATGCAGCAAGACCTTAATCAACTGGGGAAGTGGACCGAGAAATGGAAAATGGAGTTTAACATAGATAGGTGTGAGGTATTGCATTTTGGAAAGTCAAATCAAGGTAGCTGTTTCATGGTGAATGGTAGGGCCTTAAAGGGGTAGTGGACGGAGAGACTTTGAAGTTCAGGTTCACGATTCTCTGAAAGTGGAGTCACAGGTAGACAGAAGGCATTTGGCACACTGTCCTTCATCAGTCAGGTCACTGAGTATGGAAGTTGGGCTGTTATGTTGCAGATATACGAACATTGGAGAGACCGCACTTGAAGTATTGTGTTCAGGTTTTGTCATTTTGTTATAGGAAGGATGTTATTAAACTAGAAAGAATGCAGAAGAAATTTACAAGGATGTTGTCACAACCCAATAGTCTGAGTTAAAGGGAGAGTTTGGATATTCTCGGAGTTCATTAGAGCAGAGGAGACTGAATGGGGAACTAATGCAGGTATATAAGATCATGAGGGGCATGGATATGGTGATTGCTCTCAGTCTCTTTTCAAGATTTGGAGAATCAAGGACAAGAGGGCATCAGTTTAAGGTTAGATGGAAGGAAAAAAGAGAACTTGAGGGGCAACGTTTTTACACAGAAACTGGTACGCAGATGTAAAGAGCTGCTAGTGGATGCGTTTGAGGGGGGTACTTCAACAACATTAAAAAGGCATTTGGACAAATATACGGATAGGAAAGTACTCGAAGGATATGGACCAAGTCCAAGGAAATGGGGTTTACGATGTGGAGTTCGAACCCTTTGTTATTTAAAGCAAACACCCAGAAAAGCTCACTTTGCCACACAATTTGTTAAACTATGAGTGACAAAACTCCGACATTCCATTATTTTAAAAAATAACAATTTAGTTTCTTAAGTTTTATAGTGATCACTAACAGCAACTGTTGACAAATACAAGACCCCTGTTCCTTAACTGCTGACTATCTGACTCCAACTCGAAAAAAAACACTGTTCTTGTAACCCACGAATGAAACATTACATTCAGTTAATCTCAAGACCACAACAGTCTCTGTCTCCTCCGCTGTCTTCACTATTCCACCTGCTGATATCCATGGGTAACCTTCCTTTTTTTAACTGCAACTAGGTTTTACATGAAAAGGTATCTTTGATAGAGAATGTTTTAGATGGCCAGTTACCTCTCCGGCTCTACATCAGTTCCTCTCTGTTTAGTATTCAAAGTGCTAAGTGTATAATCTCCCCATGACACATTAAATTACCATAATTTTATTGGTTTCCAAGCGCCAAAACAATGATATTCAAATTTCATTGGCTTCTGTTATCCTGGGCATTATTTAAACTAAATAGCAACCAAAAGTCAGGTATCTATTTACCAGTCAATTGTTACATTTGGAAAAAAGTTTACAATTAGCTGGCAGCTCTGGCTATAAATTATATTCAGCAAAATCTGTTCTGTCTTAAAGTGACCAGACATGCTTTCAGCTGCATAACACCTCCACCCTTCAAGAAAAAAAAATGAAGCATAGTATGAAAAGATGGCTTCATTTCTTTTCCTGTAATTCTGAATCCCAAAACTACGAAACGCAAAAGTAATTAATCTAACTTATACCTTTCATATTAATTCTGTACACATTTTGAACATTGGAATATGTCAAATATTATCTAAACTTTTTCCTTTAAATCTGCGATAACACATCTGCTATCACAATTTTACTGAAAACAACATGTATATTTTGGCAGTTACAAGTCGGTAACATCAGACTCCAATGAAATATGCTCAAACTTTAGTCTTCAAATCTTTAAAAAAATGCAAAACAATTATAGTTTTATACATTCATCTCCGACAACTCGTTTCTCACATAAACAATAAAATATTGTCAGGCTAGTACCAAACTCAATAATCCTTTTTCAATAGTGGAGCATTTTCTTTCCGGTGTGTGTTCAGTCACTTTTTGACAGGTAGACAATTGGCCATTCCATTCTATTATCACGTTCCTGCATCAATATATCTCTAACCCCTATATCATAACAACAATCGCAATTTTGAAGTTTTTCAAAATATTTGGTGTCACTAAAATGGTGCGGTAGTTAATGCTGGAATTTGAGTTCTCAAATGCCTGCTGAATTTTTTCTATACGCCAAAAGTTTTTGTCCTTTTTTAATAAATCCATCAGTGGTTCCACGACGCTAGTGAAGTTTGGAACAAACTTCCAATGGAACCCACTCAGTCCCAAAAATCGAAGCTCCTCTTTCATTTTCTTATCGTCGTCGCAGTGACCTTCACGCTCGCCCCACCTCTCCGCTCCTATTTATCTTTTACCCCCCTTCTCCCCTCCCCGCCACTTTCCAGATGAAGGGCTTGTGCCTGTTATGTCGATGTTCAGATACTGCCTGACCTGTTGTGCTTCACCAGCGCCAGACTTTTCGAATATTAGAGACTGAGCAGATCCCATAACTCGCAAAATCATACCTTGTTGTCCTTCTCCCTCTGTTCTTTCTGAGTAAACGTTACCCACTGAAGTGAATTCTTCATAGAAATCAGATACTAACTCCATACCCAGTCCTTGCCTAAGCTGTGCACACTCCTGCAGCTCCTCAACTTTGCTTGGGATTTCCTTTAATACTTCCACTGATGCCACTGGCTTAGCCCGTTTTACCACATCTTTTCCCACAGTGCATTTGTTCCACGACTAGCATTGTGACTTTGTGTTATGGCAATGAGGACACCTTTTCCCTGTGCCCTTCTTAAACCACAGGCACTGTAATTCCATATATTCCACTCTGGTACTGTGAAAACAACTGAGGCCTTCACCTCCTTTCAACTCTATTGTGCTTCTTTATTAACTTAAAGTAAACTATTCCCAGTGTGCTCTCAATCTTTGTTTTGTAGAGAAGGATCTCCCCTTCTCCCAATTTCTATCCCTGACAGGAGGGAGATCCTACCAGAAGCTAAATTGCAGCTCATGCACCAATGCATATTGACCTGCCATCTCTGCCACTGAAATCTGGGAGTGCACGTCCATTGTACCCTGACGGTTGCTGCACAAGTGGATAGAGTGGTTAAGAAGGCATATAGTATGCTTGTCTTCATTGGACGGGGTATTGAGTATAAGAGCTGACAAGTCATGTTCACATTGCACAAGATATTTGTTCGGCCGCATTTAGAATACTGTGTACAGTTCTGGTCGCCACATTAACAAAGGATGTGGATGCTTTGGAGCATTTACCAAAGTTTACAAGGATGTTGTCTGTTATGGAAGGTGCTTGCTGTGAAGAAAGGTTGAGTAGGTTAGGTTTATTTTCATTAGAAATAAGGAGATTGAGGGGGGACCTGATTGAGGTTTATAAAGCCATGAACAGGAGAGACAGGCTGGACAGAGACAAGCGTTTTCCCTTTGTGAAACATTCAATAACGAGAGGTCACGCTTTCAAGGTGAGAGGTGGGAAATTTAAGAGGGATAAGTACTTCACACAGAGAAGATGTGAAGAGATGATAGAGGCAGGCACGATAGATTCATTTAAGGTGCGTCTGGACAGATGCATGAGTAAGTGTGGAGCAGAGGGATACAGATGCTTAGGAATTGACATACAGGTTTAGACAGTTCATTTCGACCGGCTCAGGCTTGGAGGGCCGAAGGTCCTGATCCTGGGCTGTAAATTTTATTTGTTATTTGCTCCTTTTTGTACTCCCTGCTGTAACTTGAAGTGCTCCTTACTGGTTGGATGTGTTTCTTGCAGCAACACGACATCAACCCTCTTTTTTTTCTCTCAGGGTGAAAAGCATCTTTTTACTCGTAATTGGTAAATGACTCCCCTTAACATTCCAGGTGCAACATTTACCTGAATAGTTTGCCATAGTCTTCAGAAATAGTACATGACCACCTGGGAGAACAAACCCCACTCATAGCATGCCGATGGAAAACTGCAAACATTTTCCATAAATTTAAAAACGCAACTTCCAAAACAAACAGATCAAATCTTCTAACATCTACGTCTACAATAGAACAATATCGAACACAGATGAAAGGAGTTTTTGCCCCTTGCTCACAGGGGGCGCGCATGCTACACACTAACCTCTTCATGGCTCCTTCCAGCTGAAGCTGTGCCACAAGCCCAGACAGCATCTTATAACAAGAAAATTAGAAGTGGGCAGTCAATCCATCCTATCCAGGCTTTAACCCTCGGGAATCCTGGTTAAAAAAATCCCCCCCCCCCCCGGCTTCCCCAGCCACATCCCCACCCCAAATCAGGGGAGAGAAATGAAAAGGAGATGATAAAAATATAAACAAAGGATCAAGGGAGAAGAGAGAGAAGGAAGGAGAGAGAAACATAAACAAAAGTAGGACACTCACAAATTATATATAAAAAGGATGAACAGGTAAACCACAGAGAAAAAAATAAAGTAAACATTATTGTCCATATTATTTGAGCCAGCCAGTCTATTATAAGGTTTCCAGAATGTCCTTTGCTTTTTATGGTGAGTCAAAGTTAAACACGGATGCTCCATGGCTGAAATGTAGTAACTTACAGGATACTGGATATTTAAGTCCTTCAGCTGCCTTTTTTTAATCTCATCAAAGACCTTCCTTTTGCGAATCATCATCGCAGAAAAGTCGTGGAAAAGCATAATTCGCAATTCTTTGTATACCATAGGTTATGGCTCCTTCCAATACCGTTTGCTTATCTCTGTAACTGCTGGTGTCACACTAGGACCGGGTGGGGACGCTGGTCCGTTTCGGGCCTGTGCACTATGATCGGTGGGCCCACTCACCCGAACACGGCCCGACCCGACTCCCAGCTACAGAAACTGCGAAGCCATTGCTCGAAGAAGCTGACCTGCTGGAATCCCTCTTCCTGTTCCTGCAGCCCGACCAAGCAGATGTTCTTCCAACAGCCTTGATTTTCGAGCTCATCGACCTGGTCTTCCAAAGCCCATACTTGCTGTTCCAGGGCCTGGACCTGACACACCAAGGATTCCCCCGCGGTTTCAGAGGCTGCAGTTCTTTGCTGTACGTCCATGATGTGCTGCCTGAGACGCCGGATCTCCTGGATGGCCGAGATCGGTTCAAACTTGGCCTTGGTCTCCTCCATCGCTGAATCGATCTTCTCTCTTCTGTTTCACAAACACCAAGAACAGGCTCGGCTCCACAGCTGAGTCTGCGGGAGCGCTCGCTGGTATCGATGATGCGGCCGCAGACGTGTCCCTTGCTGCAGGAGAGTGCCCCTTTTGTTGCAATCCTCACAGTCCTTTCCCTTTTGTCATTTTCCTAACATTTTTAAACTCACACACAGCAATTCAGGTCATCAAAAACTAATGATTTCAACTGCAATGGGTAATAAAGGGAGAGTGAGTGTCTCACTTTATCTGGGTTCTTGTGCAGAGCTCAGTAGGGCAGACCTACGGAATTTCCACATTCTTGAATTCCCCCGCCCCCCCACCAACAGCGTATGCCTTCTTAACAACTCTATCAATCTGAATGGCAGCTTTCAGGGTTTCTGAGATCTCTCTGCTCATCCTCATGACCATGAAGTTTCCCATTAGCCTAGTACTCTTTATTCCTGTTGCTCCTTCGAAAGTGTATCACCTCACACTGTTACGCATTAAACTCAATTTTCAACCTCTCATCCCAGCTGTGCAGCTTATCTATGCACCTTTGTAACCTGCAGCATATATCGGCACTATCCACAACTCCAACAACCTTAGTGTCATCTGCAAATTTATTAAGCCATCCTCCTACGCTTTCATCTATGTCATATATTAAAATGACAAACAACAATGGCCCCAAATCAGGTGCTTGCGGTTCACCATTAGTAACTGAACTCCAGGATGTTCATTTCCTATCAATCCCCATCCTCTGTCTTCTTTTAACTAGCCAATTTCTGATCCAAACCCTGAATCCCATGCCTCTGCATTTTGTACAATAGCCCACCGTGGGAAAACCTTATCAAACACCTTAGTGAAATCCATATCAGCCACATACACCATACACCACATGAGCCACTTTATCCTCAATCAGCTGTTTGGTCACCTTCTGAAAGAACTCAATATGGTACGTCCAAGAAATATCATTGGACCAAGGAACTTACACAAAAATCGATATCGTGCATTGATTGGTAATTGCCCGAATGTAATATTTGAGCATGGCCTTGGTTTAGGCTTTGTGCACAGTTCCTCCAAGGAATGCAAAAGTGTATAACCTCTGTGTTTCTGCACGCTCTGGACTCGGCCGTATGAAAAATAAAGAATGAAGTCTTAACAGCCAGACCAATTATGAGTGTTTATTGACCGATCGCGGAACAGAGAGACATTGCCAGGGTTCCAGATCTTCATCTGGTGTTGTGACTCGGATTCGATATGGACGGATTGCAAACAATGGCATAAGAGCTTTCAGTCCTGTGAGTGTAGAGAAATTGGCCGGCCAGACGTGAGTATTTTCTCTATTTGGTTTTCCTCACATTCAAACGTGGTTGACTCGACCCCTCGCCTCTCTAACGTCCAAGTTCAGCCCGAAAATGTCCTGATAATAATACATTGTGAAATGCAAAATAAGAGCTGGGGACTCCAGGGAGATGTCCAAAAGTCTGGCACGCCAGGCCAGTATCGACTGGTTCCAGATTTAAGAGCTATCAATTGCATTGCACATTTTGATCATGCCCTGATCAGCTCATATTCTGGCCTTGGTACCATCAGACTCTACATATTTCACTGTTGTCGACCTGCAACATGCTTTTTTTTCTCTCTGCCTCTTCATGAAGACAGTCAGCACCTATTTGTCTTTACTTTTACTTTTCCCCACCTGCTAGCTGCCTGTGGAATTCTTCTAATAAGTCTGGGAAGCCTATCCAATTTGTTACAACTGTACAGGATGGCGATGCACATATGTGAATGCGACTAAGTTTATTTCATGTGCCTTGGTCCAATGTACCAATCGCTACTGCTTCCATGTGGCGCCTCGCATCCCATGTGCATGCCTACTGGAGGAGTGTTTCTCTGTTATTGTGGGTATTCCAGCTCTTTGTGGTATTGGTAGTGGCGCACACGTTACTATGAGATCCCTCATGGCACCGTCTATCTTCTCAACCGGGGGATGGAAGGAACCAGTCTGGGACAATAATCACATGTCTTACCAAAAGGCCCACCACTTTGTATTGAACAGCATTCAGCCTAAGAGCCCAGTGCGAACATATTTTGTTGCTATGGACTACCCATACTTTCAGGGTAGTCACAAAGACACCTGTCTCTGAGTGGGAAGCCCCCTCCATTATCAAAAGTAAACCCGGATATTATTTTTTTCCGCGAAAAAAAGCGACTAACTTCGTTGTTCTTAATGAATTAGGTAATCCCTGTGCTGTAGCTGTAGGGGCAGTTTTCATAACTATTGTTCCCTGTCCAACTACCTGGGAATGTGGTTGGGGCTTCTCTACCAAACGTTCAGTTTCACCTGTATTCTGCGTGCATTGGAGGGGTGGTAAGGCTTTGGGGAACAGTAAAGCCCAGTTTCTGGCTTACACATTTCTCAGCAGCTTTTCCTGAGGAGGATCTGCAGGAATTATTAACCATCAAAATTGAAACGATCTTATTTGCTTGGTCTTAGCAGGAGGTAAGGACATGTTCTCAGAATTACGTCAATCTTCCCAGCAAAACTGGTATGACCTCGAATACTTACAAGGCAAGGAGGGTCGGATTTGTTGCATAATAAAGGGCAAGTGTTTGTTGGGGATAACTGACATCATAGAGAATATTACCAAGCAGGTAGATAACATCAGCACCTACGTCAATCAAATATAGTAGGCACTGCACGGCGAGATGATGTGGGTTGCTGTATCCATGAGTGTCCCCCTGAGAGCCATATGGTGTGGGATGGTATAGCCCAGAGTGTCCTCCTGACAGTGACATGGTGTGAATGGTATAGCGCAGAGTGTATCCTTGACAGTGACATGATGTGGGCTAGTGTAGAACAGAGTGTCCCCCTGACAGTGACATCGTGTGGGCTTGTGTAGACCAGAGTGTCACCCTGACAGTGACATGGTGTGGGCTGGTGGAGCCCGGAGTGTCCCGCTGACAGCGACATGGTGTGAGCTGATGTAGCCTAGAGTGTACCCCTAACAGTGACGTGCTGTTGGCTGGTGTAAACCACAGTGTCACTACGTCACTGATTTAAATGGAGTGTCATTGAGGCATAGAGTGATCGAGCATGGGAACCTGCCCTTCGGCCCAAATTAGTCCGTGCTTAACATGCTGCCAACTCAACTAATTCCAATTGCCCAAATTTGAAACATATCGCTCTCAATCCTTCCAGTCTGTGTATCTATTCATTTTTTACATGTTGCTATTGTACTTGTCTCAACCATTCTTTCTGGCAGCCCATTCCATTTCAAAAACATTCTCTGCATAATGAAGTTGCCCCTCAGGTCCTTCTTAAATCCTTCCCCTCTCACCTTAAACCTATGTCCTGTATTTTACAATCCTTCATCTCTGGGAAAATGACTCTATGCATTCATTCTATTTATGGCCGTCATGATATTATGCATCTCCATAAGGTCACCACCTCGTTCTCCTACATTCCTAGGGATTATATCCGAACCTGGCCATCACCTCCCTATAACGCTGGCCCATTAGTCCTGATAACATCCTTGTCAAACTTCATTGCACTCTTTTTAGGTTAACAGGGTGACCAAAACTGTACACAATACTCCAAGTGTGGCCTCACCAACGACTTTCAGAATGGTAGCATAGTGTCCCAACTCCTACATTCAATGCCAAGAACGATGAATGCTAAATGCCTTCTTTACTGCCTTGCCTACCCGTGATGCCTCTTCCAGTGAAATACGGACATGTGGCCCGAGGTCCCTCTGTTCCACAACACTCCTCAGAACCTAACCATTTACTGTATAAGTCCTAACTTTGTTTTAATTTCCAAAGTGTAACACCTCCCACTTATCTGTATTTAATTGCAATTGCCAATCCTCAGCTCACTTTCCCATCAGATTAAAATCCCTCTAGAACTTCTGATAACGTTCATTTCTATCAACCATACCTCCTTATTTTGTATCATCCATAAATGTAGTAACCTTCTTGGGAGTACTTGGAATATGTTGTTCAGTTTTGGGCCCCATATTACAGAGCAAATGCACGGCCTTGGCACTTATTCAGAGGGGTTTCATGATAATGGTTCCAGGAATGAAAAGCTTCGTATGAGGAAACTTTGAGGACTCTGGATCTGTACTCAATGGATTTTGGAAGGATGATGGGAGATCTAATTGAAACATACCGAATACTGAATAGTCTGGACAGGATAGATGTTGTGAAGGTGTTCCAATTTGTAGGAGAGACTAGGGCCTGAGGGCATAGTCTTAGAGTAAAAGGAACAGCTTTTAGAATGGAGATAAGGAGAAACTTCTTCAGCCAGAGAATGGTGAATCCATGGAATTCAATGACACAGAAGGCTGTGGAGGCCAGATTACTGATTATATATAAGACTGAGATGAATAGGTTCTTAATTGTGAAGGGGATCAAGGGTTATGGCGAGAAAGCAGAAGAATGGGATTGAGAAACTTATCATCCATGACTGAATAGTGGAGCAGACTCGATGGGCTGAATATTTTAATTTCTGCTCCTATGTCTTATGGTCATCATCATGCCTTGTATATTCACATTCAGGTCATTTATGTGAATAACAAATGACAAAGGTCTCAGCACCGACTCCTCCAGCACATCATTAGCTATCAGCCTTCAGTCTGAGAAACAACTTCTTCCACCACCCTCTGCTTCCTACAATCGAGCCAATTTTGAATCCAATTAGCTAGCTCTCTCTGGATCCCACGTAATCTAAACTCACTGACTAATCTGCCCTGTGGGACCTTGTCAAAAGCCTTATGAAAGTCCATATACAGATCCTCAACTGTCCTACCCTTATCTATTCTCACCCTTACCTCTTTAATGCAATTTAAAAGATTTGTCAGACATGATTTCCCGCACAGAAATCCACCTGACTATCCCTAATCAGACTTTGACTATCCAAATGTTCGTTAATCCTGTCTCTCATTATCCTCTCCAAAAACTTGCCTAACACTGATATTACGTTCAGACCAAGCGTTCTTTGGTTTGTCTTTGCTACCTTTCTTAAGCAATGGAACAACATTAGCCACCCCCCAGTCTTCTGGAACCTCTCCAGGAGCAAACGATGAAGCAAAAACCTCTGCAAAGGCCTCTGCAATTTCTTCCCTACTCTCCCATAACATCCGAGGTCGGACATGCTCATGCCCAGGGAATTTATCAACCTTATTGTGCTTTAAGTAAACATGGAGAAGAAATATTCATTAAAACATTCCACCACCTCCTGGTCATTCCACACAAGGCCGGCTATGCTGATCCTTAAGGGGACCTATTTTCTCCGTCGCCCCACTTCTACTATTAATATTGCTAGAGACACTTTTGGGATTATATTTAAACTTTTTCTGAGAGATCCATTTCATAACCTCCTTTTATGGTTCTGATTCCCCTCTTAAAGGTGTTTCTATACTTTGTATAGCCATCTAAGGATTGACTTGAGCCCGATATCTTAAACCCAATGTATGGCTTCTTTGTTTTCTATACCGGAGTCTCAATATCCCTCATCATCCAGGGATCATGTCACCCCTCAACCACCGTCATTCTAATGAAAATAATTCTAATTTATTCAATCTCTCTTCATGGCTGGCACCGTCGATACCAGGCAACATCCTGGTGAACATCCTCTGCACCCTTTTGAAATGATCCACATTATTTGCTAAGGTGGGGACAAGACTGCCTACAGTATTCCAAATGTGGCTGAACTAAAGTCTCATACAAGTGCGACATTACCTGCCAACACTTGTACTCAATATCCTGTCCAATGACGGAAAACATGACGTATGCCTTCTTATTCGCTCCACTGATCTGCCTTGCCATCTTCAGGCGACGATGGGCCTGAACACCCAGATCTCTCTGTACGCCAATTTTCCCCAGGACTTTTACATTTACTGTCAAGTTCTGTCTTGAATTGCATCTTCCAAAATGCATTGCCTTACATTTCTCCAGATTGAAGTCCATCTGCTATTTTTCTGCCCATCTCTCTAATCTATCTGTATTCTGTTGTATTCTCGGACAGTCCCCTTCACTACCAGCTACTCCACCAATCTTAGTGTCACTGCAAACTTCCTAATGAGAGAACATACACCTTCCTCCAAGTCATTTATGTACATCACAACAACAGTTCTCCCAGCACAGATCCCTGTGGAACACCACTGGTCACCAATCTCCATTTTGAGAAACTCCCTTCCACGACTACTCTCTGTCTTCTGTTGCCCAACCAGTTCTCTATCCATCTAGCTAGAACACCCTGGACCCCATGTGACTTCGCCCTCTTCATCAGCTTACCATGGGCATCTACATGCCTTCCCTCATCAATCAAATTTGTCACCTCTTCAAAGATTTCTATTAAGTTTGTAAGCCATGACATTTACTGCAAAAAAACCATGGTGCCTATCACTGAGAAATCCATTTTCTTTCAACTGGGTATATATCCTATTCCTCAGTATCTTCTCCAGTAACTTCCCTACAACTGACGTCAGGCTCACAGGTCTGTAATTACCTGGATTATTCCTTAAACGAGGGGAAAACCATTAGCAGTTCCCAATTCCCCTGGGACCTCCCCCGTGTTCAAGGATGCTGCAACGATAACAGTTAAAGCCGCAGCTATTTCTTCTCTCGCTTCCTCAGTAACCTGGGGTAGATCCCATCCAGAACTGGGGACTTGTCCTTCTTAATGCCTTTTAGAATACACAGCGCTTCCTCCGTCCTTACGCTGACTTGACCTAGAGTAATCAAAGATCTATCCCTAACCTCCAGATCCACCATGTCCCACTCCTTGGTGAATATCGATACAAAGTACTCATTAAGAATCTCACCCATTTCCTCTGCCTCCAAGCATATCTTTCCTGCTTTGTCATTCAGTGGATCAACCCTTTCTCTAGTTACCCACTTGCTCCTTATATACGAATAAAAGGCTTTGAGGTTTTACTTAATCCTGCTCGCTAAGGATACCTCATGGCTCCGTTTAGCACTCTTAATTCCTCATATCAGATTGGACCTACAATCACGATATTCTTCCAAGGCGTCCTCTATCTTCATTTGCCTAGACAATATGTATGCATCCTTTTTCCTCTTAGCTAGTCTCACAATATCACTTTTCATCCATCGTTTCCTCACCTTACCATTTCTATCCATCATTTTCACAGGAAAATATCTCTCCTGAACTCTAATTAACCTCTCTTTAAGAGCCACCAACATATCGAATGTGCATTTCCCTTGAAACAGCAATTCCCAATCTACATTCCCCAGCGCCTGACGAAGTTTGCTATAGTTGGCCTTCCCCCAGTTAAGCGCTCTTCCTTTAGGACCAATCTCATCTTTGTCCATGACTATTATAAAACTAATGGAATTGTGATCATTGCTTCCAAAGTAATCCCCTACTGAAAATTCAACAGCTAGGCGGGGAGGTGGGGGGCTCATTTCCCAACATCAGGTCTAGTATGGCCGCTTCGCCATTTGAACTATTTCTATGCTGCTCTAGAAAATACGCCTGGTTCGCTCCTTACAAATTCTGCTCTATCTAGACCTCTAACACTAATTGAATCCCAGTCAATGTTGGGAAAATTAAAATCTCCGATCACCAACATCTGTTGCTCTTACATCTTTCTATGATCTATCTACATATCTGTCCGTCTATCTCCTGCTGGGTGTTGGGAACCCTGTAGTACAGCCCCAGTATGTTAACGCACCATTTCCATTTCTGACCTCTGCCCATTAATGTCTCACTGCTCGAATCTTCCGTGGTGCCCTCCATCAGCACAGCTGTCATATTTTCTTTGACCAGTAACGCTTCTCTTCCACCCCCTTTACCTTCCTCTCTACCCCATCAGAAACATTAATGTCCTGGGATATTTAGTTGTCGATCAGTCTATTTCATCAACCAAGTCTCAGTAATAGCAATAACATTATATTCCAGGTAAGAAAAAGTTTGTGATCAAAATATGTGCAACGAGAAGAGTTGCCAGAAGATAATTGTAACTGGAAAGGTGTGGATGATGGTTTATTCAGAAACAGCATTGACGCAGAAGTGAAGACTGGCGATATTGTGGAAGTGGGAGTAGACAGGTTTTGTGGTAGATGGAATATTGAGATATAAATCAATTCAGGATAAAATGGGATAACCGTGGTTATGAACACTTTTGTTTCTACTCAGATGTTTGTAAGCGAAGGATATGACATTCATGGTATAGAAATGGACATTGTGGTTGAAAGCGAAGACAATATATTTGCCAAATATACAGAGAAAACGATGACATTCACAATGGGTTAGAGAATTAGTAAATGGGCAGAGATAGACTCACCAGGAACACCAACAATAGCGAGGATGGGTTAGTAACCTGCCTGAATAATCATCAGTAAACAGAGCCATTTGAGATGTTGTTACTACATTGACGTCTCCTCCACACAACAACTTTCAATACAAAAACTGCTTCTGGACACAACTGCCCTGAACATACACAATAAATACGGATTTCTCTGGATTTTACTCTCACAGCTCTTACCAGTTAATTGTTTATCGTTTATACGATTAAATTCTATATCTGTTTGTAAAGATGTAAAAATCTTATTGCACAGTTTGCATGCCTTTTCATTTTTAGATTTTTTTTGTCGCTTTAGCGCACAAGTAAATGTTCTGTTTAAAATTGACCTATTTATTGGGATTCAAGGGTCAGACACAGTACGTATTTTTCATGGGTTAAGAAACAGAAAGGAATAGAAGACAGGGGTTGTGGAGAAAAGTGACATCCCCTCAGAACCCAATGTCTTCTTGACAGACAGAATAAAATAAAATGCAGAGAATGAAACAAAATATATTCAGAATAAGGAATGACAAGTGACAGTGTAATCAAAACAATATAATTCAAAATGGAATGGCCGAACAATGATTGGTGTGTGTGTGTGTGTCTGTGTGTGTGAGTGTGTGTGTCTGTGTGTGTGAGTGTGTGTCTGCATGTGTGACTGTGTGTGCCTGTGTGTGTGTGAGAGTGTGTGCCTGTGTGTTTTTGTGAGTGTGTTTGTGTCTGTGTGTGTGGGTGTCTGTGTCTGTGTGTGGGTGTCTGTGTGTGTGTCTGTGTGTGTGAGTGAGTGTGTGTGAGTGTGTCTATGTGTGTGTCTGTGTGTGCCTTTGTGTGTCTGTGTGTGAGTGTGTCTATGTGTGCGTATGTCTGTCTGTGTCTCTGTGTGTGGGTGCCTGTGTTTGTGTGTCTGTGTGTGTGTGAGTGAGTGTGTGTGTGTGTGTCTGTGTGTGGGGGAGTGTGTTTGGTCTGTGTGTGTGTGAGTGAGTGTGTGTGTGTCTGCGTGTGTTTTGGAGTGTGTGTGTGTGTGTGTGTGTGTGTGTGTGTGTGTGTGTGTGTGTGTGTGTGTCTGTGTGTGTGTGTCTGTGTGTGTGTGTGTGCAGATTGATAAGATTGTTCATATGTGTGCACCATATTCAGAATGAACAGGAGGGACATAGTTAACAAAAATGATGCATGTGATGTACAAAATTTATAAAACACTAATATGTTTTTTTTTAAACCTTCAGCTGAGATGTTATGTTCCCCTTCTCTCAATGTACCCTATGCCTCCTGCCCCTTTCTTGCATTCCCAGATCTAATCTCTAATTCTTATCGGGATGGATGTTATACTTTCCTGCTTCTGGTGTTTCAATTTATTTCAGTTAATCAATTTCCTAACAGGAAACATATACATTGTCCTGCTAGGTTCTGTCAACAGTCGATATCTGTCATATTGACAGAGATAAAAGTTATGGCATCAGAGCCAGCATTTTAAAATATTAATCTGTTGCACATGCACCTACAAAGGACCATAGCACACAGGAATTGGAAAAAAAACAAATACAGAAATATATCAACTTCTATCAGTCATGTAGACTTCTCTGTTTTTACTTCTCCAAGTCTGTATTCACTCTCTCTGTCTCTCGCTCTCCCATTGAATCTAGTTAATAACACCTTCAATCTTTCTTCGTGCCGCATGTCTCAAACCTCCCTCCTTCAGTTTAAATCTACTGCATTGCATGAGATGTCTTATTATTGAGTAATGTAACTAAAAAGACATGAGGGAGGAGTTGGCCAGAGTTAGTTGGAAGGGGAGCTGAGCACGGGAATATGGTGAAGCAGCAGTGACAAGAGTTTCTGGGGATAATACAGCAGCACATCAGAAATTCATCCCAAGTAAGAAGAAAGATATTCAGTGGAAGACAAGGCAATCGTGAGTGATAACGAACCCAGGGACAGCATAAAAGCAAAAGAAAATGCACGCAGTGTGGTGATGATTATTGGGAATGTAAATGATTACGAAGCCTATTAATTCCAGCACGGATAACTAATAACAGCCAATGGGAGGACAGGGTGAAATATATTACGATTGTCAATAATATAAAAGAATATTGAAAAACTTATACATAGTAAGGAAGGCAAGGAGCAAAGAACAAATAAAGAACTGTTGGAAAATGAAGCTTGAAAAGTTTCGGGAAACAATGGAATGGCAGAGGAATTGAATAGATACTTCGCATCTGTCTTCACGGTGGAAGACAACAGCAAAATACCAGAACTTCAAGACAGTCAGGGGATAGAGGTAAGTATAATGATCACCAGAAAGGAGAAGGTGCAGGGGAAGGTGAAGTTGTACCAATCACCGAGACCAGTCGGACAGCACCCCATCGTTCTAACGAGATGCCGAAGGTGATTGACGAGGCATTGCTGGTGAGATTTCAGGAATCTTTGGAGTAAGGGAGGACTGGTAAATGTAACCTCCCCGTTTAAGGAGAGCGGTACACAGAAGACAGGAAATTATAAATGGCCAGGCAGGTTTAAACTGTTGTATAGAAAGACTTAATATATCCTGGGGTTTATGAATAGAAGTGTTGAATATAAAAACAAGGAAGTTGTGACGTACATTGGACATGGTGTGATTAAGCTACACCATACCAAGTGTTACATTTTCAATGCTATTTTGTACAGCAGACTTGAAAATACGGGTGAAACAAAGGAAATCAGTTCGAAGGAGACAGGAACATACGCGACAAAGAGACTGTTTCCTTGATCCTGTAGTAAGAATGTTGATATAAGCTTGTCAGTAAACAAACTAAATAAAATGTATAAAAAGCACAATAAAATCTGTTGCCGTGGAAGTCGCAACGTGCAACTATGTAGCCAATATATACGAAGTTGAAAAGCACAGCAGGTCAGACAGGAAAGTTAACATTCCAGGCTGAAAGACCTCATCAAGATTGGGGGTGGGTGGGGGAGGGGAACCGAAGAGTAAATAGACGGAGGGGCGTGGAGGTGGTGGAAGGGTAGGTGGGATGGTGACAAGGAATGGCAGTCGGGGGATATTGTGATTGGTAAGTGGGAAGGGTGCAGCAGATATGCGAATGCGAAGATGGACAGCTGAGGTCAGGTCAGGGAAGCAGAACATGGGATAAAGCTGTAGTTGGAGAGATCTTGAAGCCAGTGAAGTCAATATTGCGACCATTGAACTGTCAGCTCTCCAGCTGAAAGATCAGGTTGTGTTCCCCAGTGGTTGTTTTGCCTCACACTGACAGTAGAGGAGGCCAAGGATGGACCTGTCGCTGGATGAGCGGGGCGGGGGTGGGGTGGAGTAATTGAAACGAATGGCAACTGGAATGTTGGGTTGGTTAAAGCGTGCAGACAGCTGATGCTCCATGAATATGTCCCTGAATCTCCCTTCGTCTACACGACATAGAGGAGACCGCATCGTGAGTTGGAGATAGGTTTGGTGGGCCAGGATCAGGCTCTGTTTGGGGCAAGAGTGTTCTGCACGCCACAATCAACCCGACTTTCCAGTTACCATCCATTTTAATTCTCCCTCCCACTCGTCTGGCGACATGCCCATCCATAGCCTGTGCATTGTCAGGGAACACCAGCTGCGAGTTTGCCTTTGAAGCTGACAGCCCAATGGCCTCAATGTTGTCTGCAGAGGCTTCAAAATCCCTCCATTTGCAGCCTTATCTCATGTCCCTTCTCCCTGAGCAGACACGTCTGTCCATCATCTCATTCACATATCCGCTCCACCATTCCCACTGACCAATTACAGTAACTCCATACTTGTATGTACCTACCACCATCATACCTACCATTCGCCCTTCCATATCCCATCACTCCATTTTTTGGGCTCCCCTCCCGCTTGCCATTCCTGACGGAAGGTCCAAGATCAAAATATTGCCTTTATTGCTCCTCTGATTCTCTCTGGTCTGCTGTGTTTATCCACCTCCAGGTTTATTAATTCTGGCCTCCCGCTCCTTTAGTACTTACTCTCTCCAAGTTGTGGAACAATGTAGTCTACATATAAGAAGAAATAAATTTGGGCATTTGAAAAGATCGCTAACTCATTCCTCATTTCTTAACAACCCTCTACACACCTTCCAGATGAATCAGCATTTCACTTGTACCTTACAATCCGGGCTCCTCTCATTGCTGCTCACAATGAAGTACTCTTCACACCAGCGAGACGAACCAGAGACTGTTTTGTTGAACACTTCCACTCTGTCTGTTGGAATAACCCTGACCCTCTCTTTGCTTCGCATTTCAATAACTTACCTTGCTCTCATGCTGACATTTCGATCCTGGGCAGCTGCAATGTTCCAGTGAAGCATAACCCACACTCGACTAACATCTCACTTTACACTTTGGTACGTTAAAGCCTGAAGGAGTTGTAATTCAATTCCATACTTCCACAGCCTGACCCCATTGTGGTTGTTCTCCAATCTTAATATGTTCCTTCTGCTAGTCTTCCAATGAACTTACCCTGTTTGTGAATCGTTTGTCTTGCACTCAATTAAGGAAACCATCCCTCCCCCCAACTTAACAATGTAACTTATAATCATTTCGCATTTGATACACTTTTACCACAACCAAAAGTCCATTCGTCAGTGGCACTGCGCCTCCACACCTTTTGTTTCCCGTCGCCCCTCCTCTACCTTTGTCAAGGAATTAAAAAGCTCATTTTCTAATCCTTTTCTATTCTGAAGAAGAGTCACACTGGACTTGAAACGCTAATTCTGTTTCTCTGTCTTCGCAGATGCTGCCAGATCTGCTGTGTTTCTCCAGAAATTAACAAAACACATTTTCAATAAAACAAATAACTATTGATACTGGAAATCTGAAACCAGAACAAAAAAAGAAACTGTGAGCCTTGAAGAACGGTCACTGGACCCAAATGATTAACTCTACTTTCACTCCACTCCAACAATTTCTGTTTTTCAAGACGTTTCAAAGATATGTACCAACGTTGCTCAAACCCCCTGTTCAACCTGGAGCACCATATACCGGGAAGTGAACGATAACACAAGATGCACAAATTCATTGGTTCTGAAACTACAGGAGACTGGCATCACTGACACTTACAGAGCTCTTACTCTTAGTCAGGGAGAGAAACAGAGGGAGATGCATTCACTCTGATCACAGAAGGTAGCACATACTGGAAAGGAAAGTATTCAAATGAATACGTTACAGGGTGTTGACGTATGAGACAAATTGTAAGTGTGACACCATGGAGAGACCCTCAGTGGAATGAAAATATAAATTTGGACGTGTGTACTACATCAGAAACCAGAATAGGTCACTGAGTACAGGGATGATGGGTGAATGGGTCTCGGTGTGAACTGGGGGACAGGCAGTTGAACTGTAATGGAGATATTGCAGTTCAACTCGTGTATTACATGTGGTGCTGTAAACCACCGCAACAACAGAAGCAGAATTATATTTCACTATAATCTGTAACTTCTTGCCCGGGATAATCCCTCAGTCCCCCATTCTCAGTAAGCTGATCAATGGTTTAATGATGAGTGTGGGTAAACATGCCAGGGTCAGAACCATGTGAACCTAAAACTGATGGCAAATCATAAAACTACCGCACTTGACTGGTTACATTCCAAACTGCAGCACTAACATCTGATAGAGAGGGCGCAATGATCCCAAGATTAACAGATCAGATCGAAGCTGTGCAGTCCTGCCACATCCAGTAATAAATGGATAAAGCAACTGACAGCAGGAGAGTGTCATACACATGTCCCCATCCTAAAAAGTGGAAAAGCCCTGCACATCAGTGGAAAAGGTAATGATGTGGTGTTCACACCATACTCAGCTAGAAATGTTGAGTCTATGACCCACTTCACCTCGCCAGGATGCCCACAGAATCACAGATGGCAGTTTTCAAACAATCTTATTCGCTCTATGTAACATGAAGAAATATCTGAACACAATAGATACGACAAAGCAATGTACAACATTCCATGTCCCTCGAGAAGCTGTTTCCTTCCAGTTCCAAACATGATATCTATCTGCAATGTGGAAAATCACTTTGCCAATCCCATTAAGAGGAGAATAATTATCGTATGACCAATATAACTGCCTCAGTTCCATCACGACAGTCAAATTGGTAGGAGCTCTTTTTAACTGAGCTGTCAATCAGCACAGAAATAACCAGCTCAGTGTGGTTTCTGATAGGTCCCCATGTGGAGATGGTGCTGTTGTGAAAATGTCAGTGCATTACTAATCCAGACCATTCTAATGCTCTGACAGCTGATGGAAGTTAAAAACAATAAATAAAATGTCGGGATTTAAAATCTGTTGTCAGTAACAGTGACCTGAAGTCAATGTCGATTGTAAACAACAATTTGCTTCCCCAATGTAATTTCAGGAAGTGAATATCCCGTGTTTTCTGGTCTGGTCTAAAACTGACTCCAGACACGCAGACACGTGAACTACTTAAATAGCCAAGCCAGGCACTCAATTGTATCAAACTTCTCCGAGGTTTTAAAGGATAAACCCAGACAGAACACCCAGCACCAATATGAGTATTGGAAAAGGGAACGGGAAATGCAGGCCTGTCGACCCTGCAGAGACCTCCTTCCTAACATCTGAGAGCTTGTGACAACTTTTATAGAGAAGGACGATGATTTTTCAACAATATTATGCAATCCTCCAGACAGCTGAGACTTCTCCAACCTGGGTGGGAACTTTACATCAGGCTGGTAAAGTGTTGCTGATGCTGTACAAGATCTTAATCATATCACAACAGGAGTAGTGTTTATAGATTTAGTCTCCTCACTGAATAAAGGATATTGGAAGCAGCTCAGAAATTGTACCTCCAACTAATTGTACCTGCAATGCAGGGGTTAACTTATAAGGAAAGGGTGATCAAGTTGATCTAATAGGCATTAGAGTTTACAAGAATAAAAACTGGTCTTATTTTTACATAGAACACAGGAAAGAGTTAGCAACAGAAGCCAATTATGCAGTTAATTCCACTTCTCCAGCTTGTTACACAGGAACAGTAGAAGAACAGGACGAGGTCATTCAGCCCCTGGTGCCTGATATACAGTTACAGGAGGAGGTCACTCAGCTCCTCGAGTCTATAACACTGCAGACAGAGTAGACCACGAGGCACCAGTATCCTGTTATGCAGCAACAGGATCAGTCCATTCAGCCTCCTCAAGTCTCTAACACAGAAACTGGAAGAGATTGGTACCTGGAATAACAGGAGGCCAGTCAGCACGAGAAATAAAGAAGGAGACAAAATTATTTGAGACTTGTTATGGAAAGGTGGAGATAATTCACCCATGGGTCTGTTTATTGCGATCAGGAGGAGACAAATCACGTAATCGATCCCATTTCAGGGATGCAGTAGGTGATTGTTCAGTATCTGTTGTGAAGGAATATGAAGAGACAGTTCAGCCCCTCAAAATGTTGTACAACAACAGGAAGATTCCACAATCCCTCAAGCTTCTGGCGTATTATCAGGAGGAGGAGAAGCAGAACTTGAATCTGTACATCAGGACATTCCGGCCATTGAGAGTGTAATGCACGAATCTCCCATGGGGACATTCAGCCCATTGAGTGTGTAAACGAGGAACTGAGTGAATCTATTCAGACACTGATGCCTATTACACAGCGATTGGAGCAAATCTTTTAAAGCTTTGTGCCTTACACAGGAATACGGGAAAGGGAACGTAGAGGTTGCAAAAAGTTAGGATTTAAGTTAATCATCTTCATTTGTCACTAAAAGGTTATGAGCAAACTGTTGGGAATTAAGGGAAATTGTGAGAATCCGTTATTAATTGATTAACAACAGGGTATTTGCAAAGTAAAACCTGAATACATCAGAATCGGCATGTTTTTAAAGAATTTGTTGCTCGAATTCTTTAAAAATGTGACAAGCAAAGTCGGCAATAGGGATCCCGGAAAAGTAAAGTACCTGGACTTTGTAAAGGCATTGATTAAAAGCTGCACAAAATATTAAGCTGTAAAATAAGAAGACATGGGTTTGGGAGGAGGTCATTCGCCAAGATAGAGGGCTGGTGAGCCAACAAAATGCAGAAGATGGAATAGTTGTTTCCTTAGTGGTTGGCAACTTTTGGTGTTCCATAGAGTTCAGACCACATGACCCGGCAATTTACCATCCATTGTATTACTTGGATAGGAGGAGAGAAAATTTTCAGCTGACACTAAAACAAGTGGAAAAGTTGGTTGACGTAATGATGATGTAGAAAAATTACAAATTGACATGAACAGTTTAAATGAATGTGCCAACATCTGAACGCTAAACTTTAACCTGGATAATATGGGATTAACTATTTTGATCAGAGGAATCTAACATCTTATGGAAATGGAGGGAAACGTCAGAGTGCTTTCGTGCAGAGGCATCTGGGTGTCCATGTGCATACCACAAAAAACTCACATGCAGATACAGCAGGGAATGAGAAAGGCAAGTGCAATTCATCATTTACTTGTAAAAGAATAGAGTATAAAGGGAGGGAAGAATTGATGCAACTCTGCAAGGTATTAGTGAGACGGTAACTGACGTACTGTGTTCAGGTTTGTTGTCCTGACTGCAGGAGGGATGTTGTTACAACGAAGGCAGTTCAGAACAAGTACATTAGATTGATTCCAGAGATGAATTTCTCTTTTGAAGCGAGTTAGAGCAGTTCAGGCTGATACACTCTGGGTTTAGAAGAACGAGAGGAGACGTCATTGAGGTCTGGAGGATGTTAAAGGTGATTGACAATGTTGGTGTGGAGTGGCTATTTCCTCATCTGTGTCAAACTAGAACAAGACATCCTAGTTTTATGATTAGGCAGAGCAGATTTAGAACAGGGGGTGAGCAGAACCTACTTCTCTCAATGAGTTGTGAATCTTTGTAATTCACTGTCCCAGTGTGCAGGGGATGCTGGGACATTGAGTAAATGAAGGGATATGGAGTACAGGCAGGGAAATGGAAAAGAGTTGTCCATGATATCAGCCATGATTTAATTCAATGGTGGAACAGACTCGAGGGGCTGGATTGCTCCTCGTTCTTATTCTGCCCTTCGACTGTGATCCACAGGAACGGGGGAGGACTGGTTCTCAAACAGGAAGCAGGCCCTCCGGATAAATCAGTCTTAATCAGTTTCACAGAACGCAACCGGTGGAGTCACACAGAGACCAGTGCTGGGTCCTTAACTGTTTACAATCCTTATCAATGATCAGGACGATAGAACAGATGTACTGCTACTAAGTTTGATGTTGATACCAAGGTAATCAAGTCACTAAATTGTCAAGAGAATGTGGAGAGTCTGCAAATTGATATGGACAGGTAAAGTCAATGAATAATACTTGGCCAAGTGGAATATAACGGAATGTATAACCTGCCAGCTTTTTCAGGAAGAATGGAAGGCAGTATGTTACTGAAATGGAGAGGGAATATGCGACATAGTGATACAGTGTGTCCTGGATGGTTCACTCTAACCCATTCAGACATGGAAGTGTTGCTCCATCTCCCTAATGGTCTGCTCCCTGAAATTCCCAGCGGTCCCGTTGCTCTCAGTTTGATGTGGTTAGTGGCGGTGGGGAGTGGTGAGGGGGAGGGTAATTGAGCTGTGTAGCAAAGAGACAGCCTTAAGCCGAAAGACGAGCCTTTCTTTCTGAATGGAGACTGAAAGATGATGGGAATGCCTGACTGCTTCTGAATGAAAAGGCTGTAGCTGCTGCCAGGACAGTGAGTATTCACCAACATGATGTCCTGTGCAAGGGCACACTGTAACATTAATGTAGTGAGAGCTCCTTCAGTTCCTCTAGCTCTCCTCATTGACGTGGGGACCCCACACAGGCATGTACATAACCGGAAATCCTGCTATATTGAGAAAACACGGATACATCCGTCACCTCTGTGCTGAGAGAGAAAGCATTCACCTAATCCACAATATATATCCTCCGTCACCGAATGGTGACATTGATGTTGAGATACTGGGAGATGATGGAGATGTCAACCACTCCAGCATGGAAAGTTCCGGATCATAGAAGCGGAATGAAACAGTGACCATAACAACCACTGGCAGCACTGACCACCCCCGGTATGAAGCTGCAGGTCGTGTTGAAGGAGGTGACACCGCTTTCTGACCATTCCTTGTTCAGTCAGTGTCCCCTCTCACTCTGCTCTTGGGTTATGCGGAGCTTGGGAAGCTGTTCATGGAAAACCAGGGTGTATCCAGCTGATCCCTTTCCCCAGACGCACTCACTCCTTGGTTTCAGAGCTTCCCCTCTCTGCAACCTCTACTCCATTTGGTGTTCATGTTACAGACCCAGATGCTGCAACTACAGTCCCCATACTCCATCCAGAGTTGGGTCATCAAATTCTCAGGTCTCCCTGCATGTCTGCGGCAACTCACAGCACAACTTCCAGCACCTCCATTAACTTTTCAATAACGGGGTCAGCCAGAATATCCTCAGCTACAAGTATTATGGACATGGCCAGACTCCGTCAAAATATGTTGCAACTGGTCAACCTACTCAATGTTAAGCAAAATGCAATCCATTCAAACGCTCCAATTGAAACACAATCAATTAGAAGAACAATTTGGGATAGCTTCTCAACTGGAACACCTATGCTACCATTATGTACAGTGTCTTCTACTAATTACCTGCGCTAATACAGGAACATCCCTTAAACACACCCCCTGGCATAAAGATAAATTCAAACACAGAATCTTATGTGCAGTTCTCCAATCCTGGAGGAAGCAACTATAAGAGGGTTTTAAGAGAGAATAGCAGCTGGGGACCATGCATTGAAACTTCCACCCCTTCTGGGACCCAAGCAGCTTCTGAATGTTGCAGCTAAAACAAAACGAGAAGACCTGATCTGGGAGAGCTGGCCACTGCCCTTCCTTTGTTACCAACGTTTTAATAAAACCTAAACGCCTTCTCCGTTATTTACTTAAGCTGTTTTCAGGCGGCAGTTCAGCATCTCTGCCTCTGAGACCTCTCTTAGAAAAAAAACCAAAAGAAAATATTTTTTTAACGTGACAGCACCGTCACAACTTCCCGTTTGACAAAAAAGAACCACCAATATACAAAGATGGCCTCATTTTAAAACTTTTATTCTTAATGTTTTTGTAGACTACAATACATATATATTGCATTGACACTAAGCATGCAAACATTCACAACCCCATTCTATTTCAGTCAGTTTACTTCTGCTACAGAGCGCCTCAGTTTTTCTTCATCCAAGTTTCGACAACTTAGCAGCAAGTACGGTTTCTTGTCCTGTCACCTGTGTAACTTACAAGTTGAATGGCAGCAATAATAGCCCTATCTGAACAGACCGGAAGTTTTTTCCTTACATTTCTCTAAAAATGTTCAGGCGTTGTGTGTATAGGTTTGTCTTAGACACATTGTAGGCAATTTAAATGCTGAAACATTTTAAAGTCAACGCCAAGCTCAAGGCCTCCTTCCGAGTTGTGAAATATTTCTGCTGATGTTTGCACTGGACTTTCCAACCATATGTCACATAATAGAGCACTTCTCATCTCTCCAATAGTCCTTCTGAATGACGTATCTCCTCTTTTCTCAGTTTAAAGTATTTACATGCTCCTGTTCCACTTAATGCTGTAACTCCTTTACCTGCTACTCCTGGCCTATGCCACTAAACCTTACACACAGGTATATATTTTAAGATCTTCCACATTCCTCTCAAGCCCTCCCACAAGCCAAACTTTGATTTATGGTCCAACTTATAATCATTAGGCATTTCAGCTTCTAATCTTGCCATTTTAACTCTCTTCTCTTCCAAACGAGTTCTTGTGACTGCAGGAAGTGAGTTTTTGAACTCCTCCAAAGTAGGAATCTCTCTAAGAGTGTCATAGGTTGCTCTCTTTTTAATACCCTGACTCATCTTTCAAAATTACTTTGTTTGATCCTTTCAAACTCAATGTATGTATAACCAGGGAAGCAAGTTTAGAGTCTAAAACACTGTCTGTACGCTTCTGGCACAGATTCATATGCACTTCAGATGTTTTTCTTCACCTCCTCATACTGGCCAGATACCTCTTCCGATAGGGATGCAACTACCTCACTCCGTATACCTACCAGCTCTCTTTGGAAGAACTAAATCCACATGGTCAGTGCCACTGCAATCGTGTGGCCACTTTCTCTAATGAAATAGAAATACATTCTACATCCTTCTCATCACATTTATGCAATGCCTAGATGTATTTAAACAGATCACCATCAGGCCTTTGGCAACCATAGGGTTTCTCATTCTCACTATCCTCCTTATCCAGCCTACCGTCTACCTTCATCTCCACCCAGATAAGACGATTTTCCTCTCAAATTGCTCACTTCTGAAGTTGAAACTCTCTCGCTTTCTGCTTTTCTTCTTTCTTTCCTGTCTTTGTTCTCCTTTCCGTTTCATTAACTATTATTTTTAATCTTGTTTCAAACTGTCTCAATTCCTTTTTGTATTCAAGCTGCTTCATCTGCAAGTGTGTGTGTGTGTGTGTGTGTGTGTGTGTGTGTGTGTGTGTGTGTGTGTGTGTGTGTGTGTGTGTGTCTGTCTGTCTGTGTGTGTGTCTGTGTGTGTGTGGGAGGGGGGGAGCGTGGGGGGTGCATGCATTTGGGGTGGTTAAACGTGAAAATCATTACTTGAGACAAAATACACGTAAAGGAAACCAGGTTAAATATGACCAACTGGCATGGATTTGGATAATCGACACACGGAGACCGAGGGAAGATTCATGGACAGATGAGTTGAACTGCTTGAGAATATTAAAATAAAGACATTGCCAGAAGAAATAGTGATATACATGAGCGTGCACAGAAATGTCAGATCGATGGGATTTTTGTGTGAGTTCGAATCAGATTTGCTTCTGCAGGTTTCAACCTGACAGTGTCAGCAGCAGGTTGTTGTCATCATTAATTCTGTATTTCACAGCTCAAGGTTCAAACAGCAGATGCGTTAAACCAGTGAAGTACATGCTGGAGCAGTGCTTAGTTAAAGTCAATAATGGTCAGGCATGGTGTCAGGAATCAGCTCATGGCCAAAGGGATCACCAAAGTTGTGATTCGTCTGTGTCAAACACCATCTGCAAGATCCCCTCCAAGCCACTCACTTCCCTGACTTGGAAATATACTGGTGTTCCTTCACAGTCCTTGGGTCAGAATCCTGGAATGCCTTCCCTTACGGCATTATGGGTTAACCCACAGAAAGTGGACTGCAGCGATGCAAGAAGGCAGCTCACCACCACCTTCTCAAGGGGCAAATAGGGAAGGGCTATCAATGCTGGCCAGCCAGAGATTCCCAAGTCCCAGAAATGAACTTTAAAAAAAGATATTGGCCAAAAGTGGTTTGGAGCCCCAGGAGGGAAACGGAGTTTGTAAACAAAATAGAGGGCAATGACCTCCGCACTCCTAATATTTAAATAACAAGGACAGTGAGACAATGGTTCACATCTGAAACTGAGTAGGTCAAGATAGAGACCCATGAGTAACACTGCCAGAAGCAAGGAGGGACAAAGTAATTAAACAAGTTCACTGATGCAGTTAGTAGTGGTCTGTGGAGTCAATATCTGGATTCAGAGTCTCAACATAAACATTAATAGTCACAAGAAGTGAAGACTATATGAAATAACAGTAACGCAGTCATAACTGGTTTGTAGAAAAAAAAATAGCTGGACGGTAAGACTTACCAGGGACACCAACGATAGACAGGAAAGGATAACAAAAATATTGAATAATGCGAAGAGCATACTAGATCCGCCATGATAATGCCAACCAATCATAATATATCGAAAGGGATGAAACATCATCGGATAAACCCCTGCCCATTGTAGGAAAATTCCAGTCTAATGTTCTCAGCTTAAGATCTCTCCTCCCGTTCTCCATCTGAAGCTGCTTATCCCTGTTAGTGCTGTCTGTCGATGATGATCCCGCTCATACTATGGGATAACTTATTGAACGGTGACCATTTAACTTAAAATATGGGAACTCTCCACTGGGATAATTAGAATGCATGGAGACTGACATTAATCACAGTCAACGAACACACAGGCTCAAATAACCCCTTACTTACATAACATTTCATATCGTAATAAAAGGGAATATGTACTCAGTCTGGATGGAATGGATGAGGGTTACTGACGGACGCACTATAAATATTATTCTTTTTAAAGTTTTCCTTGTACGTGGAAGTATTGCCAGGGCATTGCGGGGCTGTATATGTCCCAGGGATAAAATAACATAGCAGCTTCATAAAATGTCTGGTGGGGAAATTACTGGACACATTAACGCAAGAGAGAAAGTGAGGATTGCAGATGCTAGAGGTCAGATGCTGGAAAAGCACACCAGGTCAGGAAGTATTAGAGGAACATTGACGTTTCTTGTATAAGCCCTTCATCAGGAGTGAGGCTTGTAGCCCAAGGGAACTGAGAGATAAATGGGAAAGGGATGGGGTTGGGGAAGGTAGCTGATAATATGATAGGTAGATGAAGGAAGGGTTGGAGATGAAATGTCGGAGAGGAGGGTGGGGCAGATAGATGGGAAGGCAGTTGGCGGTAGGATGGGGCAGTGCTGACTTGGAAGGTTGGAACTGGGATACGTTGAAGTGAGGGAAAATGAGAAAACTGATGAAATCTACATGGATCCTAAGGCAAAAGTCAAGTCTTTCTTCCTCCAGGTGTCGGGTGGTTAAGGATTGGGGAGGAGGAGACCTAGGACCTGCATTTCCATGGCTGAATGGGAAGGAGAGATAAAGTATTCAGTCACGGGGTGGTAGGGTTGGTTGGTGTGGGTACCCCAGAGATGTTCTCTGAAGTGTTCTGCACATTGGTGTCCGGTCTCCCCAGTGTTGAGGAGACATCAGGAGCAACGGATAGTGTAGGCAACGTTTGTGGAAGTGCAGGTAAAACTCTGAAGGATGTAGAAGGATTCTTTGGGGTCTTAGACATAGGTGAGGGTGCAGCTTTTCCAATTCTTGTGGTGGGAGGGGAAGGTGCCAGGAGTGGAGGGTGGGTTGTTGGGTGGCGTGGATCTGACAAAGGAGTCACGCCGAGAATCTTCTTTATGGAACGCAATTCGGGGTGGGGAGGGAAGTATATCCTGGTGGTGGGGCCTGTGTGTAGGTGGTGCAAATGGTGGAGGGTAATGCATTGTATCTGGAGATTTGGTGGGATGGAAGGTGAGAAACAGAATGTTCTTTTCTTGATGAGTTTGGAGAGGTGAATGTTGAAGGCAGAGTTACAGGAAATGGATGAAATGCTCTGGATGGCATCGTCGACCATGTGGGAAGGGAAATTGCTGGCTTTGAAGAAGGAGGCCATCTAGGATATACGCTGGGTTAAGAATGTAATCCTGGAAAGACACAGCGGGTCAGGCAGCATCTGAGGAGCAGGAATACTCGACGTTTTGGGCAAAAATTCCTTCATCGGAATCGCGCTTTCTTCCGAAACATCGGTTCTTCTGCTCCTCGAATGATGCCTGACCTGATGTGCTTTTCTAGCACAACACTCTCGATTTTAACCTCCTGCATCTGCAATACTCACTTTCGCCCACACGCTAGGTTCAGCTACTTCTGTAATACTGCCTTTAATTTTGTTCTCACTGCTGTAGGAACGATGAAAGCGTGCAGAAAAGATCTCCAAGTGTATTGACAGTGTTGCGTGGGGCGATGGTGGTGAGTGATGTTGAGCTACAGGAAGAGTATGAATGGGCTGGGGCTATGTTCCCTGAAGAGTTCTTTCTGAAGAGTGACCTTAGTGAGGTTTATCACCGTGAATCCCGATGCTCCAGGGTGAGCAATGCCAATGACCAGGGAAATAGACAGGACAGATATTCACATTTAAACTGGAACATTGCTCATCAACAACATGTTGCCGAACAATGGAGGTAGACTGAAGAATGGGACTAGCTGGAGGAGTCAGAATTTGGAAGGTCCAATCACATAAGTGAGAACAAAAATAAAGCCATTGCCATATTATTTATGGATTAGTTATATCACATTCTCAATCCCCTTAGCGAACCAGACCAGACACAATACACCCAGAGGAGATATCTGTTCAGCATGGAGCACTGCGCAGACAAGGCTAGTGCACTGCTGAACACCACCCTACAATCAGTCCAGAGAAGAACACTGTGCAGACCTCAGCAGTGCATTGCTCTATAAACCCAAATGAGATATTTGTTCAGCAGGGAGCAATGTGCAGACTGGGCTGGTATACTGTGCAATGCAATCACAATCTACCCAGACTGGAAAGGTATGCAGACCACAGCAGTGCATTGATGTATAAACCCAGATGAGCTATGCGACCAGGGTGTAGAATTGTGTCCATTATCCGAGTGCATTGTTCAATAACATTGTGTTAGATCACTGCTCAGTGTGGGGAAACTTGCAGCCCATGCTGGAAGTAACAGGATGTACAGCTCTCATCCATTCACAGCTCCATATCTCCATTGTGCCATGACACATGGGTGCTGTTGATGTGAACATCACTCCAGGGTCTTGGCGTGGGAATCAGTTTAAGTATCAACAAATGGGAGGGGTTTGGGGAATAGACAGAGAGAGCGAGATTGAGAGACAATGTCATGGAAGGATGTGTTTCCAGGATCCAGAATGCTGAAATGAAGACATTTCAACGGTATCCTACAACATGAGACAGTGTTTCCAGGAATGATGGGTGAATGGGATACTGGTATGAGTTCGGATGATGGAGAGTGTAGGATGAGCATTTGTTTGGCAGCTTTGTAACTGGGGGTATGGTCAGCAGAGTCGTCGACACATTGGGCTGCATCTAACAATAATTTGCCACGTTGACATTTTCACTGAGTATGACAGAAGGATTGTCTGTATGAGTCTGTGCTAGTTTCCTGGCGATATCTGATTGAATTCACCTCACTAAATGCCTACCCACCACTTGGAATCCTCTAATTCAATGCCAGCTCGATTTTCCTTCATGGCTGGAGGTACTCACAAACACCTGCATGACCACAGACATTCTGTGATCCCTGGCACTGTTGCCAACTCCAAAAGGCCAATGGGCACACGTTTGTTTGAGCTTTCTCCATTAGAAGCTGCCCTGCACATTTTACCCTGAGCATCGCAGATAACGGGCAAATAAACAACGGTTTGTCAACAGAGACACGGAAGTCCTGATGAATGGGCTGGTGCAGAGGGGGACCATTTTCTTCCCAGAGTGGGCCCGCTACCAGACCCATCAAGCATGGCCTGAGCTCATCACCCAGATCAGTGCAGTATCTGCGGTCTGAAGAAATATCCAGCAAAACAGGACAAGCATCGATAACCTTCCAGGTACTGTCAGGATAAGTGTCACCGTATTCTCTCTGCTTCCTCATACTCAATCTATATCTGTTATAGCAGCGACCACTGAACAAGGCTCAGGCTTCACCACTCTCACTACTGCATTCAGTCTCCCTTTCTCTCTCTCTCTCTCTCTCTCTCTCTCTCTCTCTCCCCCTCCACTTTAGCCCCCACACCAATAACACTTCATAGATACAACAGTGTGGACTGACTCCCTCCGGACAACTCACCATGTCCCCCACCAACACCAGCACCAACAGCAGGGCCACCCACCCACACCCTCACTCCCGACGTCCTTTCTCCCATTCCAGGAGAAACAACCTGAAATAGGACAGAAAGGGCCAAGCCGGGTGGTGGAGTGCCCGATATCCGTTCGCTACTCCCTCACCCTGCCATGTGGGAGGACCCTGGTACGAGCCAGAGAGTGATGGATGCCTCGTGTGGAGATTCTCAAACATCCACATCCCACCACCGAATCAGGAACAATGTTCAGTGAAGGACAATTCTCACTTTAAACCCACTCCGTTTCCCCCCACCACCTCCCCGACACAACTTAGAAGCTGTGGCCCCGTTGCCATCTCACTTTGAGCTTGTCCAAATGGAATCCCCATGGTCTCGGTGGGCAGGAGGGTGTCCTCATAACACATCGTCACCACCACCTCCCAGGAAGGGAGCATGGAGGCTCCCTCCTACACCTCCCCCTGTAAACAGCTCAGATACTGAAACTAATTTGTGAGATTTATTGCTCTCCCCGCTTGTCCTGACATTTTTAATAATAGGTGCTCATATAAAATCAGGACCCTCTGCTCCTGCACCCCCTCTATAATGGTACAACCTGTTTTACATTGTCTTGCAATGTCCTTCCTAATAAAATGCATCACATCACACGGCTCTGCAGTGATCCCCAGCTGCCGTACACCTAAACACGATACCAACGTGTGATTGTCCTGTGAGAGTTCCACACTGTCCTCCATAGACTTTACAATTCTTCCAGGTTGCGTGCCACCTACAAACACTGAGATTGTCATAGTGTCACAGTCCACATGAAGCAACTGAAATCCTGCCCCATGCACACAAGTGTGAGCCAGTGAAATACTGCTATATTCCCACAGACAAAGTCGAATAATGACATACTCTCAATGGAGCAACATATGTCCTGATACAGACCAGACGGAGTAAGTGAAATATTGACAACCATAGAGCGAGAGAAATCTGGATTGGCTCCACTTATCTTTCTTGTCATCAAAGTATTAAAGAGATGAAGTTGAACGTGTGTACTGTACCTTTAAGAGAGAGGGAAAGCTGTTCTGAACTGAGAGATTCCAAGCACCTGTGATATGAGAGGATGGCAGACCCAGAAACAGTATATTGCTATAGAGCTGGAGTCGGCTAATAAGCAGTTCAGAGAAAGGGGATCTCAGAGTTGTGAATAGTTGATTTAAAATGTTTACTTTCAGTCTTAAAAAAAGAAATTGATGTTTTTATTTGAACAGTGGAATTTTGGTGTTCTCTGTTACTCATATTTTAACAGTTTACGAGGTGAATTGAGCATTTATTTATGTTTAGTTTAAATGATCAGATGAACTTTACGCCGTGTCCTCATAATTGTGCTGCGTGTATCTGTGTGTCTCTGTGTGGGGCAGGTCTGGCTGTCTCTGTGGTGCTTAAAGTGATGCAATGCCACCATCTGATGGCCTGCCCACGCCACTGCACAGGCATTGGCAGAGGGTGAAAACCAACAGGGGTTCATTCAGAAAGGGGGAGGAAGAGGGCAGCTGCTCACAGCACCATCCAAACTGATGTCTTATCCATGTACTGATCTAAATATCCTTTAAACGTTGTACCTGACCCTGAATTCACCACTTCCTCTGGAAGTTCATTGCACACACAAGCCAGCTTCTGTCTAAAATAATTACCTCTCCTGACTTTTGTAAATCATTCTCATTGCACCTTAAAATATCCTTCAGTCTTGAACCCCCGACTATAGGGAAAAGACTTCGGCCCTTCGGCTTATCTGTACGCCTGATGATTTTATAAACCTCTGCAAAGTTACCCCTTAATCTTACTCTCCAATGAAAAGAGTCCCAGCCTATCCAGCTTCTTCTTATAGTTCAGTCCCTCCTTTCCCAACAACATCCAGGTTAATCTCTTCTGAAGCCTCTCCAGCTTAATAATATCAAGGTCAATAATATCAAAGTGAATAGTCAAGGTATTTTCTTAGGGTTCGGGAGTCCAAAACTAGAGGAAATATTTTTAAGGTTAGAGGGGAAAAACTTAAAAGTCACCTAAGGGGCAGCTTTTTCACCCAGAGGGTGGTGTGCCTATGGAATGAGCGGGCAAGGTGACCAGACTGGAAGCAGTATTCCAGAAGAGGTCTCACCAATATCCTGTATAACCTCAACATGACATCCCCAATTCTGATACTCAAAGGTCTGACCGATGAAGACAAGTGTGCTGAACATATTTGTGACCACATTATCTATATGAGATGCAAATTTTAAAGAATTGTACCTGACAGACAAGGTCACTGTCCTACATCAATGCCAAAGGCCCTAATTTTAATTGTATAGGCCCTGCTCTTGTTTGATTTACCAAATCCAATACCTCACATGAATCCAAACTAAACTCCATCTGCAACTCCTCAGCCCATTGAGTGATATTGCTGACACCTCACCTTCCCCGTTAATTTTAAAATTCCCTCCCCTTCTCCAGAATGCCTGCGCACTCCAGCCTTGATTTTCACAAAGACCCTGAGCTTGGGTTGCGTTGTATTGTTAGGGGGATGATTGTTTGATTGCAGACACAGTCAGTGGGGAAGTGAGGCTGGACGTTATTCAGAGGCCTTGCATCGTTTCATGGTTTTAAGAAGAGAGCAGTCACACGTTATTGGTGGGTAATACTGGTCAGTGCTATGGGGCCAGAAATTATGCTCTTTCTCTGTCTCTGGTGTTCAGTAATAAATATCTATTTGAGACCCTTCATTGTGCAGAGTGTGTCTGCAGGAATTCTTTCTCTAATATTGAAGACTACAGATAATAGCAATTAAAGATGTTCATAGCTAATTTTGATGGCATAGCACGTGACGTGCACTCAACATCCTACAGTTGAGACAAATGTCTTGCATTTGTCTAACAATACAAAGTATTTTGTGTAGTTCACTAACCTGATTATAATATATCCACATCGAGCTCAAAGCTGACACTTAAAATATGACCCAAAGTCTGGGTGTGCTAGTGTAGTGGGTAGTGTCCCTGCCTCTGAGCCGGAACTCTGGCTTTGATTCCAATTCCTGATCTTGTGTGGTAGTGTTCCTAGCTGTGGACTAGTAGGACTGGATTCAAGTCCTGCCTTGAATAGGAGAATAATGTTACAGCTTTATGGATATTGCCGAGTGGTGCGCACAAAGATCTAGGTGTAAAGCCGACAGAAGTGTCTCAGGATACATCTGAACAAAATTATTAAAATGGCTTTAGAATTTTGACCTTATGGAGAAAGAAGAGGTGTCAGTATGGAATTTGAGAATTTAGGCCCCGGATGACTGAAAACACAGCTATTCGTGTTGATTGGAGTCACATTTCGTACCAGTAGAGGTTGAAAAAATCCGAACCTTCATGGAAAGGGTGAGTAGTCAGGGTTTTCCCCAGGTTGGGGGCGTCCAAAACCAGAGGGTATTGGTTGAAAGTGAGAGGGAAAGATTTTGAAGAGCCCTAAGGGGCATCTTTTCACAGAGAGGCTGGTGTGCGTATGGAATGAGCTGCCAGAGGAATGATGGAGGCTGGAACAACTACAGCATGTAAAAGGCATCTGGATGCTGATAGACCTGCCGAGCTTTTCCAGCAATTTCTATATTTGTTACAAAATGCATTCATTTTAACACAGGTATTCTGAATAAATTAAACATTTTATTTTTTAATGATGCAGAGATATCTAAACATATCTTCAAATCGACCGAGACCATTTTCTGCTCAGGGTATGGCTCTGTGTATGACAGCAGCAATGTTGCATCTCCATGGAACAGGGAATGTGATGGAGACATAGTTTGGACAATGTACAAGGAGACCTCACATGGCCCAGTTTGGGAGAGAATGACATTACTGTGTGATTCAACTCAGAGAGGGAGAAAATGTAATCTGCCCGAGATCGAACAGAGGATTGAATTCTCTCTTCTTCATTGTTCCTCATCACAGCAATGTGTGCAAGCTGTAAAAAAAAAAGCTATACAGTCATCGTTACCATTCTTATTTTTGTAGAATTCCTGAAGTGTGAAAACAGGCCCTTCATCCCAACAAGTCCATACCAACCTTCCAAAGAGTCACTTTCCCAGACCCGTTCCCTTACATTTACCCCTGACTAATGCACCTAACCTAGAAATCGCTGAACACTATGGACAATTTAGCATGAACACTCCACCTAACCTGTACAGCTTTGGACTGTGGGAGGAAACTGGAGCACCCATTATTAGCTCACACAGAAAAGGGGAGAATATGCAAACCCCACACAGAGAGTCACCCGAGGCTGCAATCGAACCCAAGTCCCTGGTGCTGTGAGGTATCAGTACTAACCCCTGAGCCACTGTGATACCCTTTGGGCAATGCCTGACCAGAATTCATTGGAATCTCCTCACTGCCTAATGCAAATGGAATTCAGCCAAATCCCACTGTTCCAGGGTGAAATCCCATTATTCGCAGTTTGTGTGAGTAGAATATCTTCAGAAGCAAAATAACATTTGGGACAATCTCTCAATTTTTCCTTTCATCATGAGTTAGACTAAAATGTGGACAAGGTTCTTTCAACTTGAACTTACGGAGTGTGTGTGTGTGTGTGTGTTTAGAAAGGGAAGTGTCGATTTTTTATTTGCAATATCCAAACGGTTTGCCTGTCATCTTTCCCTCGTAGTTTGTGTAACATTGCTCTGGAACATAAACGTGCTATTTTAGCAGATTAAAGAAACTAGCCTGACGTGTTCCTAAAACTGACACTGACCAAGTCTGAGACTGATATCACCAAGCTGGTTACATTTCACATTTGTTGTGAGAAGTGGAGCAGTGGGACTAGAAATGAAACAGTGACCCAAAACATCGGGGAACTATTGACCAATGAGCCTGATATCAGTGGTGGGTAAGTTGCTGGTGGGGATTCTGAGGGATGGGATTGACATATATTTGGGAAGGTAAGGGCTGATCAGGGTAGTCAACGTGGTTTTCTGCATAGGAAATCATATCTCATTAATTTGATTGAGTTTTACGAAGAGGTGGCAAAGAAGGTTGATGAAGCCAGTTTAGTAGACATTGTCTATATGGGCCTCAGCAAGGTGTTCATAACATTCCGATTGGTAGACAGATTCGTAACTTTCGGTCACATGGGATACACGGGAAGCTATTCTCAATTGGCTTGAAGAAAGAGGGGTATTTTTCAGACTTGAGGCTTGTGAGCAGCTGTGTGCTGTAAGAATCAGTACGGAGTTCACTAAATTTCATCATTTATGTAAAGGATTTGAATGTGAATTTCGGGGCCATTGTTAGTCAGTTTACAGATTACATCAGAAAGGTAGTGTAGTAGATTACTTCAGAGTACAACGAGACACAATTAGCTGGGATAAAGGGGCAAGAACTGACAGGTGAAGGTTAATTTAGATAACTTGCATGTTGGGAAGGCAAATCAGGGCAGAAGTTATGCACTTAATGGTAAAGTTCTGGGGAGTGTTGAGAAACAAAGGGACATAGGGCTGCAGGTACATTGTTCCTTGAAAGTGGAGTCGCAGGTAGACAGAGTAGTGCAGAACACATTTGGCAGATTTGCCTTAATCAGTCAGAGCATTGAGTATGTGGTGGCATGTTGCATCTGTACAGGATGTTGGTGAGATCACTTTAAGAATATTGCGTACAACTCGATTGTCTGCAGAGAAGATTTACACGGATGTTCCAGGACTGAAGGTTTGAGCTTCAGGGAGAAGCTGATTAGGTTGAGGTGTTTTCTCCTCAGAGGCTGCGGGATGACATAATAGAGGTTTATAAAATCATCAGGGATATGGATATTCTGAATAGCCACGTTCTGATCCCAGGATAGGGGAGTCCAGAACAAGAGGGCGAATGATTTAGAAGGGACCTGAAGATAAACGTTTCACACAGAGAGTGTTGTGTGTACAGAAATTGCTGTCAGAGAAAGTGGTCAAGGAGAGTACAATCACAGGTAGGAAAGTGGGGCTGAGACCACAACCTGATCAGCCACAATTTTAGTCCCTGGTCGAGAAGGCTCAAAGTATCTAATGACCCGCTCGTGCTCCTCAGTCCCATGTTTCTGTGTTCCATTCAGCTCGTCAAACCTGCTAGGCAGGAGGAGTTGGAGGCTACTTACACCTATATCCTGATGCACAGAAACAGAGGAGACCATTCAGCCCGTCAAGGCTGCCACACAAGCTTTGAAGTGATTTGGGAAATGTAATTGGAAAACCCAGGTTGGGTATGAAAGTGGCCCGTAATCTCTCTTTACAGAGCTTCCCGTCTCTGAAACTTGTGTTTCAATTGTTGTTCATGTTGTAGACCCAGATTCATTGTGGATGCAGCCCCCTTACCTGACTCAGTAATGGCTTGCAGAATCCTCTGGCTTCCTGACTGCAATATGCAGTAATTGCACATGCATGAAAATTACACCGACTAATTTTCCAATAACAGAATGTGAGAACATCAGAAACAGGAACAGGTCGTTCAGTCCCCAAGCCTGCCTTGTCCTTCACTAAGATCGTGGTTGATCTGCTCTTGATCGCAAATTCTCTTTAATACCCAATTCTTCATAGCCCTCAACTCTCTGACACGTCAATATCCATCTCATCCTCTTCAAATACTTTCAGTCATCGAACTCCCCAACACTCTTGAGAAGAGAAATCCTGACATTCAATACCACCTCTTTGAAGAAAACACTTGCTGCTTCTAAGTCATGGCCTATTGATATGAACAAAAGAGGTAGACAAAAGGGTTCAGGTAAAAATGACTGGCCCTGATATCAAGGCAGTGGTTAACTTCTGTTGATACGAAGGAGCTTAACAAAACTGGACTTAATGGGAATCACAGTAAACTGTCCAGTCTTTGGTGTCAAACATGGCACAAAGGAAAATGTTCATCATCTCAGTCCTGGGTCAGCTCTGTGGGAGATCCTCAGGGTAGCTTCCTCTTCACAAACATCTTCAGCTGCATCATCAATGTCTCCCCGCTCCCACCTTCACCACAATATAATCAGAAGTGGGGATGGTCACTAAAAATTCCACAATGTTCAGAATAATTTGACGTCCCCGTCAGCTCTTGAACTGGTCTGTGTCCATGAGCAGCAAGACCCAAACTCCATTAAGGCTTGTGCTTTTAAAGAGTCCATTACAATCATATAAAAAAGACTACCTGACACTGCACATTGCCACACGCACCTCATTCAGCCCATTGACATTATTGGAGAAGAACAGGGACAGCCCATTCAGTGCCTCCAGCCTATTACTCAGGAAGATAAGGAGTCTAGTGTGACAGACCACACCAGAGCCCCTGGAAGGCGTAGCCGAGACACTCATGTTTTCTTATTTCAAAGGAAATGTAAACTGTCTGTTCCAGATACAACGTGACCAGTCAAACTACTCAGTGTGAAACAAAATACCATTTAGTTAAACACGAAAGATGAAATAAAACCAAAGGAAGAGGAACTTAGAATAATGTAATTCTATTGGACAAGTTAACAGAATAACAGATCTAGGAAGTATTACTAATCCAAATTTTGTGAGGAGATTTGTAGCTCGGGTGCTCGTTGTTGTGTTTCTGTTCCGAGCTGGGATTTTGTGTTGCAGACATTTCGTCCCCTGTCTAGGTGACATCCTCAGTGCTTGGGAGCCTCCTTTCCGGTTGTCAGTTCCAGCTGTCCGCTGCAGTGGCCGGTATATTGGGTCCAGGTCGATGTGCTAATTGATTGAATCTGAGGATGTCACCTAGACAGGGGACGAAACGTCTGCAACACAAATTCCCAGCTCGGCGAACAGAACGACAACAACTATTACTAATGAACTGTTCCAATATAGGAAAATCCTATAACCACAGTCCCTTGAGTCACTTACACAGGAACAGCAGAGGGCCACTCCCACCTCAATGCACTTACAGAGGGGCAGAATGAAGTAATTGATACTGATTCCTGATGAATAGCTTATGCCCGAAACGTCGATTCACCTGCTGTGCTTTTCCAGCAAACCACTGTCTACTCTGATCTCCAGCATCCACAGTCCTCGCTGTCTCCTAATTGATGATCTAACATGATGACCAAGTGGAGCAGAGGCTGCACAGACAGACTGTTCCACGTTGTTCCTCGTAGCTCCGTCGCTTATGATACACACGTGGGACTTTAACACAGTTTTCTAGTGGTGAGGAGGGAAGCCATATGTCTTGTTTGAACTCATAAGAAGGCAATAATCATCTCCAACAAGATAGCCTGATGTTCCCTATGTAGGATGGAAGTTGGGGGGGGGGGGGGAATGGATATCTGTTTCAGATGGAAAGTATTATGCCTGCTGTTGGGGATTGTGAGCAAATTGACGTTGAGTACGGGTTCACACGCTGACTGCACAATAACGTGGGGAGAGTTAATTCAGGCATGTAAACTATTAGGATAGCCACGTTACACTGATGAATGGACTCTCTCAGTTCAAATAATGCTGGTCTTGTTCATGTTTGTCTTGTCTAGTGCACGTCCTGTTCAGTGTAACCTGTATGCCTTACTCTGTCCAAGTATATTTCCACCCTATGATCTGCCTGGCCATGCTGACAATGATCTGTCTCCATTGCTCATAAATAAAGTGTTTCCCTGTACTGAGGTACATGTGAAAATAAATCAAACCAATCAATCCTCGGTAAAGTATGGAATTTCCTACCCTGTCAATGTCTCTTTTGGATGTAAGTGATCGCTACCACTCCTCGTGTTTCAGCATCACCATTTCTTCTTCTCTCAAAGCTCTACTGATTAAACACTCAACTTCTTCACTCTATCCTCATGATACCATCACGCGTGTCTGTGGTAAGGAGATCATTCCTTACAAAGGAGATCAAGTCTGCAGAGAGTTTCTCAACCACTCGCTCAGCAAGGATCTACAACAGCAGGAAGATGGCATTACTTACGAACTTGAATCATCTTACAATGAAGGACAGCATACCATTGACTGCACCCATTACTTACACAGGGTTTGATTCGGAGCGGTCAGCATAGACTTGTGAATTGAAGATCATGCTTCCCAAATTTGTTAGAGTTCGTTGATGAAGTGACCAAGAAGGTTGGTGAGGGCCGAACGGTAAACGTAGTCTCTATGGGTTTCAGTGAGTCCTTTGGCATGTTTCCACATGTTCTGGAAGGTTCCATTACGTGGAATTCTGGGGGAACTGGCCAATTGAATACACAGTTGGCTTGTTGGTAGGAAGCAGAAGGTTTAGTGGAAGAATGCTTGTCAGACCGGAGGCTGAGTCCATTGCTGTTTATAATCTATGAATCGGTTGAGAATGTAAAAGGCATGATTTGTCAGTTTGCAGATGACACGAATATAATTGGTAGCGTGATCAGTGAGGACATTTATCAGAAATTGCAGCAGGACCTTAATCAGGTGGAAAGTGGGCCGAGAAATGGCAAATTTAATTTAATATAGATGCATGATTTCTTGCATTTTGCAAACTCAACTTAAGGTAACAGTTTCATGGTGAATAGGAGCACCTTAAGGGGTGTAGTGGGCAGAGAGACCTTGGCGTTCAGGTGCACGGTTCTCTGAGAGTGAAGTCACAGGTAGACAGGGCAGTGAAGAAGGCATTTGACACACTGACCTTCATCAGGCCGGACATTGAGTTTTGAAGTTGGGAATTTATGTTGCAGTTGTACAGGACTTTGGTAAGGCCGCACTTGAAGTATTCTGTTCAGTTTTTGTCAGTTTGTATTCGGGAGCATTTTATGAAATTAGAAAGAGTTCAGAAGAAATTAACATGGATGTTGCCAGGACCGAATGGTGTGAATTATACGGAGAGGTGGACAAGCTAGGACCTTTTGTATAGAGTGTCGGAGATTGAGGGGGGACCTTATAGAGCTGTATAAGATCATGAGGGGTATGGATAGGGCGAATGCTCTCAGTCTTTTTCCAAGGTTTAGAGAATCGAGGACTAGAGGGGATCAGTTTACGTTGAGAGGGGAAGGAATTAAAGGGAACCTGAGGGGCCACTTATTTGCACAGAGGCTGGTACGTGGATGAGCTGTCAGCAGATGAGGTTGAGGGGGGTACATTAACAATATTTTAAAAGCATTTGGACAAATATGTGGATGGGAAAGGACGAGAAGGATATGGGACAACTGCAGGGAAATGGGGTTAGCTTGGATGGACATTTACAAGGTGAAGTCGAACCTCTCTGTTAATTCAAACCAAACACCCAGAAAGGCTCGCTCACCTCGTAATCTGTTAAAATACGAGTGACACAGATCTCCTACATTCCACTATTTAAACAAACATTCACAAATTAGTTTGTTGACTTTAATAGTGAACACTAAACAACGGCTGTTCACAAATACAAGAGCCTATTTTCTTAGCTACTTACTATCTGTTTCCAACTCTGTAAAAATATGCTGTTCTACCAACCCACATATTAAACCTTACAATCTCAAGACCACACAGTTTCTATCTTCCCCGCTGTGTTCACTCTTCCAGCTGCTGATCTCCCTGGGTTAAGTTTTGTTTTACTGCAAGTAGGTTTGACATGAACATGTATCTTTGATAGAGAGTGCTTGAGATGGCCAGTTAGCACTCCTGCTCTACAGCAGTTACTATGCTGTTGGATGGCAGTGGCTCTCCCCCTAGTGTTCAAAATGCTGGATTTATATACTTCCCATGATACAATAATTCTTAGAATTTGATTGCTTTCCAGGTGTCGAAACAATAATATTCAAATTCCATTGGCTTCTGGTATCCTGAGTATTATTTAAACTACTAATACGTCATCCCCGTCTGCTTTACTCTACGCTGTGCCCTCTTCAGGTGTTGCTTCGTTCACTCACCTACTCCATCGAATCTCTCCCTCACCTCGCATACATAATCCAAGTGTGAGATCTCCGACTTCGGTCCTGTCAAATTAGATTTAATTCAATTCAAAGACTTCACTTCATGTACGAAAATTAACTCAATAGAAGTAAACTGAATAGATTTATTTGGGGCATCTTCGATGATAAGCAATTTAATGGGGCACCTTTATGCCAATCATTTGGCCAACCCTGACAGTACGTTGTTAACGTGGTCTCCAGCGTCTGATGTTAACTTTCCAGTGCTCCTTGGAATTCAGGATGGGGTGCCCTTGATTTGAATTGCTGTATGCCTAAGCTATCTATGACTTCCGAAAACAGCTGAGTGGCAAAATGAGAATCTTGGTCTGACTGAACCACTCTACGGAGCCCGCAGCGAGTAAAAAAAGCTACCAGCTCCTGCACCTCTTTTTGATTTTACACTCCATAATGGAATTGCCTCTGGAAATCTGGTAGACACATCCATTATGGTCAGTAAATATTGTTTTCCACTTTTATTTTGAAAAGGGGAGCTACACAATTAATCATAACCCACGTGACATATTCTTCGAATGCATGAACTTGCAACAAAGGTGCTGGTTTTATTCCTGCCTCTGATTTATCTACCATTTGGCATGTGTTCCATGTACAACAAAATTAACCACGTCCTTGTGCGTTCCAGGCCACTAGAATTTATTCTGTACCTCAGCCTGAGTCTTCCGTACACTTAGGTGACCACCTGCAGTTGATGCATGTGCTACCCGTAACACGGTATGCTACCAATAACATAATCTGGTGCACTTCGGCCCATTTCCTTACTGCACTAACCTACCGTTTTTCTCCACGTGCAGGTTTTTCCTGCACCGTTACATCAAACATGATGTCACTTAACTTTTTTGTCTTTTCCTTTCGTTTTCCTTCCTGCTGTAACTTATGACAGTGGGATGTTGTTACTACAGTCCGGAGAATTTCTGGATATATTTCTTTTAACTCCTCAATTCCCTAGTTTTCCTTTGACTTCTCCACCACAAGGGGTGTCTTTCCCAACTTCGATTCTATTAAATCGTTCACAAGAACAAACTGTACTCTGTCACACTATCTTACTATTCGTTCCCCAATCTTGATTTGGCACTCCAATGTGATGTTTCTGTCCCCAACATTAATTTCTGTCCCAATTCCACAAATTATCATGCTCTTGAGTAACATGTCAGAAAGAGTGAAAATACGAATGGTTGGAGTTCCAGGCCTCTCGGAATTCCCTGGCATGTCTTTGCTTAGCCTGTCCCAGGATAGATCCAACCACAATGCCATAAACAAACGCATAGATCCAGATACGATCTCCCAACCCCGCAGAAAACGAACAGGAAATTACATCACCACAAACCCCAAGAACCCCATCCAGGACAAACATATAAATAGAAAGCAGGAGACAACAGCTTCGCTTCACTTGGAGTTCGTCACTGATGACGTTCCGTAGCCAGGTAATGAAAGCTCTAGATATCAAACCTACAGCTCAGCGAGCAAACCTACACCCTAAATCCCAACCTGAGCTACAAAACTTCACAAACCTTGCATATGCAATCTACGTTATTTTCTAACTCTACTGCAGTTGCCTGTTTCTCTGACACACCAAATTGCTTGATCATCTCCATTACAATTTCAGCTTTCCTTTTGTCCCTGGTTAAACCCAATTCTAACCTATTTGCTAATTCTAAAAATATTCCATCGTCTGCCTTTCTAAACTTCCTTAGCAAATTTGGGGACCATTGTAGTAATGTTAAAAGCCATTTCTCTCAGTTTTAATTGAACCAACCACAAGTTAACAAAATTAAATGAATTTTCCAACCGGTTTTATTTGAAGAACGAGGTCAATAATTGCTACGTGTTGGAATCTGCTGGGACATTTTGCACCCCAAATCTGTTCAAATCTGTCTAAATCCCATATGGCAAGGCCCCAAACTGTTATGACATCAATATTGAACCCCTCTGTTAATTAAAACTACACAGCCAGAAAGGTTCATCTGACATCATAATCTGTTGAAACCTGGATGACAGAAAACGCTTAACTTCCACTAATTAACGAAAAATAACAATTTATATTATGCAAGTTAGCTCGCTGATCATGACTGTTTGTTTTCAGAAGTTTCGTCACCATGACTAGGTGACATCATCAGTGAGAGTCTCCACTGAAGTGCTGGTGGTATGACCCGCTTCTCTATTTCGCGGCCTTGGTTTCTTAATTTGTGTGATGTCATTTCCGGTTTTCTTTATTACAAGAGAAGGTAGATAGGATATAACTTGATGTTTTTTATTGATGGACGTCTTGTTAGAATGCCATTGCTCGAAGAACGTCCTTGCGTGTCTTAGTATGTGCGTGTGTTGTTCCAGTCAAAGTGGTGCCCTTCTTTGTCTGTATTATGGTACATAGTGATAGTGGATCATGTCTTTTGCTGGTAAGTTGGTTTTCATGTATCCTGGTAACACTAAAACAGGACCATTTAATGGCGGAAAAATGATTTTGTATACATTGTTTAATCACTGTGTGTGTGCAGATATTTTTCAGATGTGCACAACACATTCTAAATGAATAACGGAGACACAGTTATCGAAAAATGATGATCATGATGTATACAATTGATAAAACATTGTTTGATGCTCATCTAAAGTGATATGTTCCCCATCTCTTAATGTTGCCTCCTTTTCTGGAATTCTCAACTCTAATCTTTCATTCTTAATAGGATGTGTGTTATAAATTCTTGCTTCTGGTGTCCCAACTTATTTCAGTTAATCGCCTTTCTACCGGGACTTCAATATATTGGCCTGCTGGCTTCTTTCCAAAGCTAGTGCCTGTCATATTAGTGAAGATTGAAATTCTGGCATCAGACACAGCATTTGAATACATTACTCTGTTGTACATGCACTGTACAAAGGACCACAGCGCACAAAAATTCACAAAACATTGAGGGATGTGCATCTACTTCGTTCAACGATCTAGTTTCTAATTTTTCACATTTCGTCATCTGTATCCTGTCTTCCATTCTCTCTTTGTATCTAGTTAAGAAATCTGCCTATTATTCTTTATGTCCCCTCTCTCAAAAGTCCTTCTTTCGGTTTATGCATATTGCTGTCTTCGTGATGCAAAGTGATTATAATTGAGCAATGTAACGACGGAGACATGCAGGAGGAGCTCGCCAGGATTCATTGGAAGGGGAGCTGAGCATGGAAGACCATGGAGCAGCAAAGGCATGAATTTTTGTTGATAATTCGGAGGATATCAGAAATCCTCCCAAAAAATGATTAAATATACTCATGGGAGGACAAGGCAGCCATGAGTGATAAGGCATCAAACTAAAAGAGAAAGCATGCAGTGTGGTGAAGATGATTGGGAATCCAGAGAATTAATTGGCTCTGAAACTACATAAGGCTGGCATCACTGACACTACAGAGCACTTAATCATGGTCAGGGACCGAAACAGAGGGAAACACATTCAATTTAACCACAGAAGATGGTATTACTCAAGGAAAAAAGATTCAGATGAATTAAACAATTGAATTAAAATCAGTTAATTTTTTTATGGAATGGGTCAGATTAGAAGCATGACCTCAGCAGAATGAGAATATTAAAATGAAAGTGTTACCACATAAGAAACCAGAGTAGGTCACTGAGTACAGGGTTGATGGGTGAACGGGTCTCGATGTGAACTAAGGGACAGGCAGCAGAATTGCATTTCAGATAGTGCAGCTAAAAACTGCGTATTTATATAGTGCTGAAGACTACAACAGCAGGAGAAGCAGAACGCCATTCAACCACCACCAGTAACATTTTGCCCACGGATAATCTCCTTAGTCTGCCATTACCATCAACACAATCTATGTTTCAGTAATGACTGTGGTGAACATGTCAGGGTCAGAACCGCGTGAACCTAAACCTGATGCCAACACATTAATGTTCCCGCACTTGACCAACAGATTTGATCAAAGCTCCGCAGTCCAGCCACATTCAGTCACAAATGGTAATGAATGATTACACAAATGGCTGGAGGAAAGGGATCCACAAACATCCCCATCCTAAATAATCAAACAGGCCTACACATCAGAGTAAAAGACAAGGATGTAGTATCTGTACTATCCTGACCCGGGTGTGTTGAGTCGATGAGCCACCTCACCATCGCCATGATGCCCACAGGATCACAGATGTCAGTCTTTAATCAATTTGATTCGCTCCACGTGAGATGAAGAAACAGCTTAACACAGTAGATACGACAAAGACAATGGACCCTGACGCCATTCTTGCAGTCGGACTGAAGACTTGTGCTGCACAACAAGCCATGTCCCTGGGAAAGCTGTTTCATTCCAGCTCCAAATCTGACATCTCCCTGGAAAATTACTCAGCTTTGTCCAGACCCCTAAGAGGAGAATAATTACAATCTGAACATTTACCACTCCCTCAGTACAATCCTGACAGTCAAATTGGTGGAAGTTATTTTTGACAGAGCTGTCAAGCAGCACAGAAATAACCTGCTCTTTGTGGTTTCTGATAGGTCCCCATGTGGAGATGGTGCTGTTGTGGAGATGTCACTGGATTACTAATCCAGACCAGACAAATGCTCTGGCAGATTGTGGAAGTTAAAAGTAATTAATGAAATATTAAGATGCAAAATCTGGTGTCAGTAACAGTGACCTTGAAGGCAATGTTGATTGTAAACACCAATTTGCTTCCCCAGTGGACTTTCAGGAAGTGAATCTCCCGTGCTTTCCTGGTCTTGCCTGAACGTGATTCCAGACACAGAGACATGTGATAATAACTCTCAATGGTCTCTGGAACGGACAGGCAAGATACTCAAATGTATCAAACTGTTCCGCGGTCTTAAAGGATAAAACCAGAACGAACACCCGGCACCAGCCTCGGTATCAGAAAAGGGAACAGTAAACACAATCCTGTCACCCCTGCAGAGACCTGCTTTCTAACATCTGAGTGCTTGTGACAATTTTCCCACAGACTACACAGAAACACCAGGAAAGGAGGAGGTTATATAACACATTGAGCCTCCCCCATTCTAGTTCACGCTCAAACATCTCCTCAATGCATTTATCCCACACAATGAAAATATACGTTAATGCGATTAACCTTGGAAAGCTATAAATAGAAAGTACAGTAGTCCCTTTGGTCCATCAAGTTTGCTACCCAATTCAATATAATGATGGCTGGTCTTTTAGTTCCACACCGTACTCTTGCTCTCGCCTCATCCCTTTACTGTCTCTAAATCCTTATTTATATTCAGTGTCTTGGCTTCTAGGTGTGAGCGAATTCCTCAGGCTCACCAGTCGCTGAGTGCAGACATTTATTCTCATCTCAGTGCAGAGTGCCCTACCTATACCGAATACTGTGGGCCCGTGTTTTAAACACCACAGCCTGGGGAATTATCATCCATGCTTGCAATCTGTCTCACTCTGTCAGAGTTTTATATATCTCAGTGGAATCACCACTCATTTTCCGAAAGCCCACGGAATTCAGGCCCAGTCGCCCCAAACTCTGCTGCCAAAACAGATCTGTCATCCCAGAGATCAAAATCATACAACACCAGGTTCTAGTCCAACACGTTTAATTGGAAGCACACTAGCTTTCGGAGCGACGCTCCTTCATCAGGTGATTGTCATCAGGACAATCATTCCAGAGATCAGTCTGGTTATCCTTCACTGCTGTCCCTCAATGTTATGTTTCTCCTTTATAAAGTAAGGAGACGAAAACTGCACAAAATACTGCACAAGTTTCGAGATTGGGTCTCTCCAAAGGCCTGTACAACTGCAGTAAGGACACCCTTACTCCAGGACTCAAATCGTCCTGAAATGAAGGTCAACGCACCATTTATCTCCCTAACTACTTTTTGTTCCTGTAAAATTGCTTTCAGTGACTGGTATACAGGGAGATCCAGATCCTTCTCAATGTTACACCTCCCCTCTTGGAGTGGGGAGCGTGACAATGCCATTTCCCCGTATTGACCTCTGGGTTGAGAACTCACTGCGCTGCAGGGACCTCAGAGGGCTGCTCAGAAGGAAACAACAAAAAGGAGCATGCATCACTTTGTAGATCAACATGTTTCAAACATAGGCTGACAATCTCTTGTTCCCACCAAATGGCACGCCGTCACCTCTACCCATCTGGCTCTCCATCTGCCACGTATTTGCCGATTCACTCAGTCACCTTGGAGCTTTTTTCAACCTCCTCACCCACTCACAATCCCACATTCTTTAGTGCTGTTAGCAGGCTGGGATATATTGCATTTGATTATCGCAACCAAATGTTGAATGGGTATTGTGAACAGCTGGGGCCTGAGCATTGATCCCCGCGATACCTCAGCAGCCTTCCTCTGTTAATTTTTTTCCAATTTCTTTATTTCGTGAACCTATGTGTCTCTGGCTGGGCCAGCATTTGTTGCCTGTGCCTTGTTGCACTTGAGAAGGTGTTGGTGAGCTGCCTTGTTTTACTACTGTCGTCCACCTGCTGTGGTTGTCCCACAATGCCATTAGGGAGGGAAACCCAGGATTCTGACCCAGTGACTGTTAAGGAACGGTGATATATTTCCAAATCAGGATGGTGAATGGCTTGGAGGGGAACTATAAGATGGTGGTGTTCCCATACACCTGCTGCCCTTGTCCTTCTGGATAGATGTGGTCTTGTGCTGGGAAGATGTTGTCTGAGGATCTTTGGTGAAACGTTTCAGTGCAACTTGTAGATAGTAAAAAAAAACTGCTGCTGCTGAGCATTGATGGTGGAGCATTGTGAATGAAACGGCACTCAAAGTCAATGCTTAGTCCTGGATGGTATCAAGCTTCTTGAGTGTTGTTGGGGCTGCAATCATCCAGGAAAATGGGGAGTACTCTAGCACACTTCTGACTTATGCATTGTAGATAATGGACAGGCTTTTGGAAGTCAGGAGGTGAGTTACTCGCCGCAGTATTCCTTGCTTCTGACCTGCTCTTGTAGTTATTGCTTTTACACGGTGTGTCCAGTGAGTTTCTGAGCAAAGATTACCTCCCAAGGATTTTGATACTGGGGGAATCAGTGATAGTAACACTATTGAATGCCAAGGGGCAGTGATTAGATTGTATTTTAGTGGTGATGGTCACGGTCTGGCATTTGTGTGGCGTCAATATTACTTACCACGTATCAGCCTGGATACTGTCCAGAAATTGTCACAAATGGATATGGACTGCTTGAGTATCTGAGGAGCCACAAATGTTTCTGAATATTGTGCAATCATTGGTAAACATTCCCACTTCTGACATTACAAAAGAGGGAAGGTCATTGATGAAGCAGCCCTGAAGATATGTGGACCTAGGCCACAGCCCGAGGGATTCCTACAGACTTGTCCTGGAGCTGAGTTCACTGACCTTTATCAACCATAACCATCTTACTACGTGTCAGGTATGATTCTAACCAGCAGGGTGTTTGCCCCGATACCAATTGATTCCAGTTTTGCTCAGGTGCCTTGATACCACAATTAGTCGAAGGTTGCCAAATTTTAAAGAGCTGTCACTCTCACCTCACCTCTGGAATTCAGCTCTTTTGTCCACGTTTGAACTAAGGTAATGAGGTCAGGAGCTGAGCGACCCTGGTGGAGCCCAAACTGGGCGAAATTGACCAGGATACTGCTGAGCAGGTGCGGCTTGAAAGCACCTTCCATCAATTTACCGATGATAGAGAGTAGACTGATGGGTAGGTAATTGGCCGGATTGGATTTGTTCTGCTTTTTATGTGTAGGAGATACTTGGGTAATTTTCATCATTTTCTGCTAAGTGTCATTGCTGTAATGTATTGGAACAGAAAATGTGTTGCTGGAAAAACGCAGCAGGTCAGGCAGCATCCAAGGAGCAGGAGAATCGACGTTTCGGGCATGAGTCCTTCTTCAGGAAACGCTCATGCCCGAAACGTCGATTCTCCTGCTACTTGGATGTTGCCCGATTTGCTGCCCTTTTTCAGCAACACATTTTCAGCTCTGATCTCCAGCATCTGCAGTCCTCACTTTCTCCACTGTATTGGACTGGTTGGCTCGGGTAGTGACAACTTCTGAAGCACAAGCTTTCAGTACTATTGCCAGAATGTTGTCAGCATGTGTACTCTTTGGAGTATCCAGTGTCCCCAACCGTTTCTGGATATCGCGTGGACTCAATCGAATTGATTAATGACTGGTAACTGAATCGCTGCGGACCACTGGAGGAGGTTGAGAAGTATCTTCCACTCAGCATTTTTGACTGAAGATTGTTGTGAATGAACCAGCCTTATCTTATACACTGAAGTGCTGGGCTGTTCCATCATTAAGGATGGAATCTCTTCCTCCACTGAATTGTTTCGTTGTCCCCAGCGTTTCTCGACGAGAAGTGGAAGGACTGCAGAGCTGAGATCTGATCCATTGCTCGTGGGATCACTTAGCTCTGTCTATCACTTACTGCTTCTGCTGTTTGTCACACAAGTAGTCCTGTTTGGTGGCTACACCAGGCTGACATCTCAATGTCAAGTGTGCCCGATGCTGCTCCTGCCATCCTGCACACTCCATTGAACCAAGGTTGATCCTCTGGCTTGATGGTAATTGTTGTGAGGGGGATATGCCAGGCCATGATGTTGTGTGGGAGTACAATCCTGCTGCTATTGCTGACCCACAATACCTTATGGAAACCCAGACGTGAGCTGCTAGATCTGTTCGAAGTCTGTCCTATTTAGCACGGTGATAGTGCTACTCAAAACGTTGTAGGCTATTCTCAATGTGAAGGTGTGACTTGTCTCCAGAATGACTATGCAGTAGCCACTCTTACCAATATTGTCATGGGCAGATACTTCTGCAATTGGCAGAATTGTAAGGATGTGGTCAAGCATGTATTTTCCTCCAGTTGGTTCTTTCACCACCTGCCACAGACACAGTCTAGCTGTTATATCCTTTAGGATCCGACCAGTCCGATCAGTAATCCTGCTTCAGAGCCACTCTTGGTGGTAGACATGGAAATCCCCCACCCAGACTACATTTTGCGTACTTACGAACGACAGTGTTTCCTTCAAGTGTTGATCAGCATGGAGGAGTACTGATTCATCAGTTGAGAGAGCTGAATAAATGGCAATCAGCAGGAGGTTTCCTTTCCCATATGTAAACTAACGCCATGAGACTTCATGGGATGCAGAGTCACTATTGAGGACTCCCAGAGCAATTCCCTTCCAACTGTATCCGACTCTGCCGCCCTTTTGCTGTGTCCGTCCTGCTGGTGAGACAAGAGATATTCGGGGAAGATGATGGGATGTTTGGGACAAAGTCATACTCGCAGAATCATACCTTATACTGACCAAATTCTTAACTACACCAGCAATCATCCCAACACACACAAACGAAGCTATATCAGAACACTATTCCAACGAGCCACCTCACACTGCAGCATAGACGAACTTCGGAAAACAGAGGAGAACCACCTATACAAAGTATTCAAGAAGAACGTATTCGCAAAAAATAAAGTCTGCAGATTTCTCAAGAAAAATCATGACAAGCAGACCAAACACAGCCAGAAACCCAAACCACCTTACCATATCAAAGAAGTTTCAGAAATGACAGCCAGACTACAAAGACCCCTCGGAATCCTAGTAGCACACAAACCCACCAACATTCTCAAACTAAAATGAACAAGCTTAAAAGACCCAATACAACCCATGGACAAAACCAAAGTCGTCTACAAAATTCTATGTAAGGACTGCCACAAGCACTACGTAGGACAAACAGGAAGAAAGCTAGCCAACAGGATACACGAACACCAGCTAGCCACAAAAAGACACGACCTTCTCTTCCTCGAAGCCCTACATACGGATAAAAAAACACCATTTTGAATGGGACAACACATCTATCCTCGGACAGGCTAAGCAAAGATATGCCAGAGAATTCGTCGAGGCCTGGCACTCCAATCACAACGTCACAAACAAACAAATAGATCCAGATACTATCTATCAACACCTCAGAATATGAACAGGAACACCCCCAGGAACACCATCCAAGACAAACATATGAATAGAAAACAGGAGACAACAGCTTCGCTTCACTTGGAGGTCGCCACTGATGATGTTACGTAGCCAGGTAATGAAACGTCTGGATATCTAACCTACACCTCAACGAGCAAGCCTACACCCGATACCTTACAGATAACGTCAGGCTGCTGCTTGATGAGTCTGTTTATTTCTATTCACTGTTTCCTACTAACTGTCCCATTCTAGGAACATGGCCATATATTAGCCCCAATCCACTAACATTTGATTTTGCAAAGTAGGCTTGGCACTTTACCAAAGCTTTTTTCTGAATATCCAAATGTATTGCAGCCATTGCATCTCTTTCATTTGTCTCCCAGTCTGTTTCTCAATCATAATTCCCATTTCATAAATCTATGTTAATGTTGTCCATGACCATTATTTTCAGACACAATAATTTCTCCTAAACCATTTACTTATATGTTCTATGTTCCATATACTATATCATTTTCCCACACCAAATTTGGTTTTCCTTGTATTGTTAGAAAGTTCTGTGAAGACAGAACTGAAGTAATGGCATCATTGTTCTGCCATTTCACTGTTCCCCATTGCCCATTCTCTGGTTTCAGATTGTAGGGAAAGTGTACTTATTTTCTCGTACTTCATTTCGTCGATGCATTATCATACACCCCAGTTTTGCCATTACCTTCTGTATATCTGTCAGCACGTTCTTTAATTGAGTCCAAAAGTCACCCGACAGCGGGTGACAAGTTAACCGGTCCGTAGTTCACCGCTCTCTATCTTCATCCTTTCTTAAACTGTCGGAGAATATTTATAACCTTCAACTTATTCAGATTGGCTAAATGCCTTTCAGTAATGTGTAGGAAAATTACATGAAAATCCGTAATGCAATCAATATGTCTATTGCTGCTTCATCAGAAATTCTTGTATGAACTGCATCTGGTCTGTCAGACTTATCAATACTCAATCCGGCTATCTTTTCAATAATCTCTGATATGAATGTGCTTTGACTTTACTTACACAAGTTCCATGGTCTCTTGGTATTTCTGGGAGAATTTCTGGGAAACTTCAAAGTGTTTAGGAGCACAGGGATATCGGTGCCCACTTGCATATCACAGAAAAACCTGCATGCGGGTACTGCAAGTAATGAGAAATGCAAGCATAATTTCAGTGTTTGTTTGGAAAATGACAAAGTAGAAAGGCAGGATGTGTTACTGTAGCTATGCGAGGCATTCGCGAGGCTGCAAATGTTGTACAGTTTATGTGCCCTGACTTGTGGAAGAATGTATTTGCATTGGAGGTAATTCAGAAGAGGTTCATTAGATTGATTCCAGAGATGAAACGGTTGTCTAATGAAGAGAAATTGATCAGTTAAGGCCGATATTCTCAAGTTTATAAGAATGAAAGGAGATCTCATTGAGGTCTGCAAAATGTTAAGAGTAATTGAAAATGTAGACGTGGAGTGGATACTTTCTCATGTGGCGCAATCTGCAGCAAGAGCCCAGCATTTTAGGATTGAGAGATGGCAGGAAAGTGGAACAGAGGCTGCAATGATACCAGCCATGATTGTATTCAATGATGGAGCAGAGATGACATCAGCCATGTTTGTATTCAATTGTGGAGCAGAGATTACATCAGCTCTGATTGCATTCAATGGTAGAGCAGAGATGACATCAGCCCTGATTGTATTTAATGGTGGAGCAGAGATGACATCAGCCATGTTTGTATTCAATGGCCGACTAGAGATTACATCAGCCATGTTTGTATTCAATGGTGGAGCAGAAATGACATCAGCCATGATTGGATTCAATAGTGGAGCAGGATCGTGGGGCTGAATAGCCAAATGATGCTCCTCATTCTCATTCAGCCCTTCGAATGTGTTACACAGGAATAGTGGAGGACTGGTTATCAAACAGGAAGCAGGCATTCCGGATAAATCAGTCTAAATTAATTGGACAGGACGTAAAATGTTGAGTCATGTAGCGACCACCGTTGGGTCCTCAACTATTTACAATCTGTATCAATGATCAGTGGGATGGAATAGATGTACTGATGCTGAGTTTGGTGATGTCTCTGTGAGAAGAAAGAGATTCCATTATCAAGAGAGGGTGGAGAGTCTGCAAATACATACAGAGTGGTAAAAGCAACAGATCATAGATTGGCAGGTGGTATATAACATGATATAACCTGTAATTTCATTTACAGGAATAATGGAAGGCAGGATTTTACTGGAATGGGGAGGGATTACAGGTTATAATGATTCTCTGTACTAGCGGATTCACTCAGATCCGTTCAGACATGGGAGGTGTTGCTCCATCCCTGATGGTCTGCTCCTTGATGCTCCAAGTGACGCCATTGCTCTCCGTACACATGAATATTTTGTTGTGGTTGGTTGGTGGTTGGATGATGTTTCGAAATGCGTATCAAGGGGTCAGCCTTTATCCAACATGCATTCATTCCTTTCTTATCGTCTTCCGAGACACTGTCACATTAATAGAAAGAGAGCTCTTTCAGTTCTGCTACCTCTCCCCATTGACATGGGTACTCCGCAGATGCCAAGTACACCATCGGGAATCCCACAATACTGGGAAAATAAGGATACACCCGGTAGCACTCTGCTGTGGGAGAAACAATGCATTTACCTTATCCACCATATTCATCCTCCATCACCGAATGGTGACATCGATATTGAAATCCTGGGAGATGATGGATCTGTCACCTAGGCCTGCCTGGAAAGTTCTGCATCATAGAAGCTGAATAAAACTGTGACCCTCACAGCCGCTAGCAGCGTCATCCTCCCCTTGGTATGAAGCTGCAGGACGTGTTGAAGGAGTTGACACAATTCTGTAACCAGCCATTTGTTCAGTCAGGGACCCCTCACACTCTGCTCCTGGGTTAAGTGTAGCTTTTCCTGGAAAATCCTGGGGTGGATACAGCAGATCCCTTTTCCCACACACACTCACTGCGTGGTTTCAGAGCTTCCCCTCTCTGCAGCCTCTTCTCCATTTTTTGTTCATGTTGCAGCCTCAGATGCTGCAACTACAGTCCCCATTCTCCATCCAGAGTTGGGTCGCCAAATCCTCTGGTTTCCCAGAATGTCTGAGGCAGCTTACAGCACAACCTCAAGCAAACAATCCCCAGCCCCTCCACTAAATTTTCAATTACAGGAGTCAGTCACAAACCTCTCGTCTACAGCGTTGTGGACCAGACCAGAACCCCACTTAGACCCAAACCTTTCCTTATTTTGAATATAGCTGTGAAGTGTGCGTTCCAGATATGTTGTGACTGGACAAATCACTCAACATTAAGCAAAGTATAATCTATTCAAATGCTTTAGTTAAAATGCAATCAAAGAAAAGAACATTTGGGATAGTTTATGTTGAAACACTTACACAACAATAGATACGGTACCTTCTTGGTTTACACCGTTTGGCACAAAAATATATTTAAATACAGATCCTTACAGCACTTTTCCAATCCGGGGAAAGCAACATCAACAGAGATCTCAGAGAGAAAAGCAGCTTGGGATCATGTATTGAAGCTTCCAACACATCTGGGAACCCCAGCAGCTTCTGAATGCTGCAGCTAAAAACAAAATGAGAAAGCCTGGTCTGGGAGAGCTGGCCACTGCCCTTCCATTGTTACCACCATTTGAATGAAATGTAAAGGCCTACTCTGTTATTTACTTAAACTGTTTTCAGACTCCAGTTCTGCACCTCTGGCGTTGTCAGATCAGCTGAAATGGTTTGTTACATCAAAATCTGAATCTGCTTGAGAGAACACCACAACCAACATAACCTGGGACAAGATGACAGCCCAGCATGGAGAGCTGTGCAGAGTGTGTTGCTCAGTAAATTGCACTATCTGCCTACCATAGAGAGTATTGCAAACGTTACTATCATATGCTAACTATACTCGCATCAGATTACTACAATGTCTACAATGAGAAGATTTGCTATGTGTGTGTTCATCAGAGACTAAGAGAGAGTGCATGTGTGTGCACGATAGGCGTGGTTGAATGTGAAACTCATTGTTTGAGAAGGAATGCACATGGGGAAAAGTATTTTAAATACGAACATCTGGCAGGCTTTTTGTTAATCGATGGAGAGAGAACGAGAGAAGTTTCATGGACAGATACGGTAAAGTGTTTGAGAGTGTTAAAATAAAGGCATTGCCAGACACAACAGCAATATACATTGGCGTGCATATGAATTATAGAAGGATGGGAGTTTGGTGTGAGTTCGAATCAGATTTGCTTTAGCAGGTTGAAAGCCGGGAGTATCAGCAGCAGATTATTAACTTCATTAAGACTGCATTTTATAGCTCAAGATCCAAACAGCAAGTGGAATAAGCCAGTGAGATATATTCTGGAGTAGTGAGTATTTCAAGTTAGAAATGGTCAGGGTATGGTTTCATGAATCAGCTCATGGTCAAAAGGATTTCCCACAGTTGTGACTTGTCTGCTTCAGCCGCAGATATTGGCCAGGGATGGGATGGAAACAGTGGAAGGAAGTGGAGTTTGTAACCAGAACAGTAGAGAGTGACCTCCATGCTCTTAATATTTAAATAACAAAGGCCATGATACAATAAATTGTAGTTCTCCGCTGGAACTGATTGGGTCAACATGGTGACCAATGAGTAACAATGTCAGAACAGAGCGGGAAACAATAATTGAACACATTCTTTGCTGAAGTTCGGAGTGGTCCAGAGAGTGAATATCTGGATTGAGAGTTTCAACAGGAACAATAATAGTGGCAAGGAGTGTAGACTATATAAAAGAACAGTAATACAGTCATAACCAGTTTATAGAACAACAAAATCTGGACAGTGACACTTACCAGGAACACCAACGATAGCCAGGAGGGGATAATAAAAATATTGAATAACGAGAAGAGTGTAATGGATCAGAAATGATAATGACCACCAACAAAATGCAGAATGATACCAAACATAATTGGATAAACTCCTGTCTATTGTTGGAACATGCCAGTCTAATGTTCCCAGATTCTGATCAATTGTAGGAGCATTCGAGTCTAATGTTCTCAGATTCTGATCCGTGACCTCCCTCTATATCTGCTGATCCCTGTCAGTGCTGTCGGTGATGCTCCCGCTCACACTTTGGGATATCACATTCAACGGCGCCCATTTATCATTAAAATATGGAAACCCTCAACTGCGATAATTAGAATCCATGGAGATTGGCATGAATGACAGTCACTGGACAAGCACTGGGAAACCGAGCAAAGGCTATGACACCGGATGAATGGGCACCACACAACAATCAACAGACAGGAGTGTTCCCTTCCAGTTGGAGAACACTTCAGTCGTCCAGGACATTCTACCTCGGACCTTCTCGTTACCATCCTTCAAGGTAGACTTCGGGACAGGCAGCAGCAAACAGTGACCGAGCAGAGGATGATAACTAATTTTGGTACCTCTAGGGAGGGCCTCAATCGGGACATTGGGTTCATGTCACATTACAGGTGACCACCATTGCACTGTATATATACACACACATGCGCACACACAAACACACACACACACAGGCACTCCTATACACACACATAAATACGGACACACATGTACACAGGCACGCACACAAACACTCACACACATTTACAGACACCCACACTAACACGGGCATCCGATCAGAGACTTAGACAACTCTACACTCATGCACACACGTATACACTCACTCTCACTGATACTCAACCCCCCCACCCCGCCACGCAAGTACACTCCCACACTCATACATGCAACCCCTCACATATGTAAGACGCTCTACATCACTACACACACATATACACTCCCTCTCAAACTCACAACCCCCAACCAAGACAAACACACACACAGGCAAAGACCCACATGCACATATATATTTTGTGGGGTGAATTTGTACTTGCAGAGTTACATTGTACTTTGCTCAAAAACCACATGAATTCATGTAAACCTCTGAGCTCAAAAACTGCATGAATTCAAGTAAAACTCTGTTATCTCACCTTTCAGATTATAATCAATCTAAACATCATGGTATAGACAGAGAACACAGGGGGCGAACACCTTCAACATATTGCCTAGCTATGTTACAGCTAACCTGAGAATGCAACTTTAAAAGAAAAGGTTTTGTGATTTACACATGAAAGAAATGGAACTGTCATTGTTTTCGAACAGATGAAAGACTCAACAGACAATCAAGGTATTTTTCAATGTATAATATCAGTTACATCACACTGCAAATTTTTGCAATAAATTCTGTGCCTTAGAAGTGCGTCCTCCACTATCACCTGATGAAGAATCCGCGCTGCGAAAGCTGATATGTTTCCAAATAAACTTGTTGGACTATAACCTGGTGCTGTGTGATTTTTAACTTTGTACACCCCTGTCCAATACCAGCATCTCCAAATCATGACTAAACAAACAGGCTCAGTGAACTAGTTCCACACGTCACTTTTCATATTACTATAAAAGGGAACTATATTGGATGGAATGGATGAGGATTGCTGAGGGATGGACCGTAAATCTTTAAAACTTTGATTTTTTTTTAAACTTGTATATGAGAACGTTAACAGGATACTGCGGAGGTCTATATATGTTCTGCTCTGTTTATGAAAGGAGGCAATTATAAAACAACAGATCGGTTGCATAAAAAAGTCAGGTGGGCACGTTTCTAGATACCTCAACCCAAAGTGTAATACTTATTGACCAGTGTGAGGATCCGCCTGGTTTTACGTGACCTGTTATCAAATTGCTTCATAACTTTGCAATAGAGCATTGAGATTGCTGCTCAGCAACTGGCCGAAGCAATTCTGCCCCTATGGAACTCATACAAAGGTATAAGAGAAGGCCATTCAGCCCATACTAGCCTATTGCTAATTGAAAAGGTGGAAACTTAGATTATTGCACATTTTGCCAACAGAATCACTCAAAACGAAGAGATGTGTCACTTTAGCTGTATGAAGTACTACTGAGAGGGCACCTGGAGTACATTGTATTGTTTGTGTTTCTGTAACTGAGAAGGGATGGACCTCCATCAGATACAGTTTAACGGCTGCTCGCAATCCATGGGTTGCTTTGTTATTTAATGTCTCGGGTCTGTTACAAAAAAGACAGGAGGAGGCCATTCAGTCATTCCAGTCTATTACAGAGGGCCACGATGAGCCCATTCAGCCTGTCAAGCCTGTTACAGAGGGGAAGGAAGTGTTCATCTAACTTGCGTTACGCATAAATATTAGTTTTAAATTAGTTTTGGAATAGGAAAGACCTGATGTAAACATTAAAGTTCTAACTTTTAACAAGGCCAATTTTGAAAGTGTTAGCCGAGCCCTGTGAAAGGCTGATTGGAATACCCTATTCACAGGTAAAGGGATGGTTGGAAAATGCAAAGCCATCAAAACTTGGTTTCAGAGAGTCCAAAGCCAACGTGTTCCTAGTAGTGAGAGGGGCAAGGCTGGTGGGTGCAGGGAGTACTGAATGAGTAGATATATTGATGCTCTGATCAAGGTAAGGAAGGAGGCATGTGTCAGGTAAACAGAGCTGAGATCAAGTGAATCCCGAGCGGTGTATAAGGACAATAAGTATATAGTCAACGGGGAAAACGGCCACAAAAATATAGACAAGAGGTTTCTTTAGAAATAGGGTTAACGAGGCATTGAAGAAATTCTACAAATCATTTAATGGCAAAAGATTACCGAGGTAGAGAATATGGCCCCTCAAAGATCAATAAGGCTACCTATGTATGGAAAGACAGGAGATTGGAGGGATACTAAACAACTATTTCTCCTTAGTATTTAATGTGGAGGAGGTTACCAGAGAGAATGAAGAAATATATCGTGATACCTTGAAAAGTGTTTATATTACAAGGAGGCGTTGGACATTTTAAAACACATAAAGGTGAACAAATCCCTGGGCCCGGAGCAGTTGAATCCCAGATGTTTGTGGGAAGCTAGAAACGAGATTGCTCAACATTTTGCTGAAATATTTGTAACATTGATTTCCACAGGTGAGGTGTCAAAAGACTGGAGGGCTGATAACAAAGTGTCATCATTTATCAAAACATCGTAGACTGGTTAGCAAGGTTAGACTGCCTGGAATCCAGAGAGAGCTCGCCATTTAGATGCAAAATTTTCTTGAATATTGGAGACAGGGCGTGACAGTAACATTTGTTCATTACACTTGGAGATCTGTGACCAGTGACGTGCCGCAAAGATCAATAGTGGGTCCACTGCCTTTTTTTCACTCGTACAAATCATTTGCATTTGAGCACATGAAGTATGATCAGTAAGTTTGTAGATAATACCAAATTGTTACGTGTAGTCCACAGTGAAGCATGATCTTTCAGACAATAATGGGACTTTGCTTAGGCGAGCTGAAGAGTGGCAGATGGAGTTTATTTTTGTTAAATGTGAGATTTTGCATTTTGGCAAGACAACTCAAGGCAAGACATATAGGTAGGGTTCTGTCGAAAGCTGCCAATCAAGGAGAACTCCATTGAAAGTATCGAATCCCTACAGTGAGGAAACAGGCTATTCGGCCCATCGAGGCCACAACGAACCTCTAAACAGTATCCCACTGGACAAACCCCTCCCCTATCTCTCTGAGCCTGCATTTTCCATGGCTAATCCACCTCGCTCACACATCCCTGGGTACTATACGCAATTTAGCATTTTGAATCTAAAATTATCTGTATATCTTTATACTGTCGGAGGAAAACATAACATCCGGAGGAAACTCATGCAGACACGGAGAGAATGTGCAAACAACACACAGGTTGTCATTCAAGAATGGAATTAAACCCAGATCGCTGCTCTCTGAAGCAGCAATGCAAGTAACTGAACTACTGTGTCACCTTCTGGTGCAGGTTCTCCGTTCCTTGAAAGTGCCATCACAGGTAGACAGCGCAGTGTAGAAGGCATTTGGTCATCTTCCCTTTATTGGTACGTGCTTTGAGTCTAAGCGTTTGCATTACGTGTTGCATCTGTACAGGACGTTGGTTTGGCTACGTTTGTGATATTGCCTTTAATTCTGGTCTCCCTGCTGTCGGAAAGATGTTATCAAACTTGAAAAGGTGCAGAAGAGATTTAAAATAATGTTGCAGGTGTTGGAGGGTGAGAGTTACAGGGGGAGTTTGAATCGGCTGGGACTATTTTCAAGTGTTGAGGCTGAGGGGTGACCTTAAAGAGATTCATAAAATCATGAGAGGGATAGTTAAGGTCAACAGTCAACGTCTTTTCCAAGGATAGGCGAGTCCAAAATTAGAAGACAAAGGTTTAAGGTGAGAGGGGAAAAATTTAAAATGGGACATGAGGGACAACATTTTCACACAGAGAGTGCTGTGTGTATGGATTGAACAGCCAAAAGAGGTGGTGGAGACAGGTTCAGTTACAACATTTAAAAGGCACTTGGATGGATACATACATGGGAAGTGTTTAGAGGGAGATGGGCCAAGTGCTGGCAAGGGGGACGAGTGTTATTTAGGATATTTGGTCGACATGGACAAAAGGTCTTTTCCCGTACTGTACATCTCTGAGACTCTATTGCCTCTTGAGTGTATAACACAAGAAGAGGAGGAGGCTATTCAGCTTCTGAATTACTCAATTACTAAGAGTAAAACACAAAAATACATCATTCAGATTTTAGTGGTGTTTCACAGAAACAGGAGAAAGGCTTTTATTCAAGAGAAGCTGTAAAGAATGTGAAGAGGTCATTCAGGCCCTCAACTCCATTCCACAGGAGCAGCAGGTGAGTACAGAGCTATTGGAGCCTGTTATTCAGTAGCAAGAGGAGGACGTCTACTTTCGCAAACATTGGATCAGGAGGCAGTCACTCAGCTGCGCAAGATTGGGACACAGGAAAAGGAGGCAGTCATTCAACTGCTTGAGACTGGGGCTCAGGGAAAGGAGGGGGTCACTCAGAGCTCAAAACTGGGGCACAGAGAAATCTGGAGGTTAGTGAGGCCCAGCATCCTGTTATGCAAGGACAGCACGAGTTGCCTCACTCCACACCAGTATGGGACTCTGGGAGTGAGTTTCTTACTCCAATTACCTTGTTTATCACCCCAAGTGAGTTTCAAATGTTGGAGCTGTACATGGATCTACCACTGTACCTCTGGCAGCTCATTCCATTTCCACACCACCCTCTGTGCGAAAACATTGTCTCTGTGTCCCTTGTAAATGTTCCCCCTTTCAACCTAAGCCTATGCCTTCTATGGTTGAACTCTCCCATCCTGTGGAAAAACCCTTGGATATTCACCCGATCCATACCTCTCATGATTTCATAAACTTCTGGAATGTCAGCCCCACAACCTTCTACACTCCATCTGATACTAACTTCAAGAACATACATTTAAAGATAAGTACTGCAAATTTGAAACTATATTAAACATGACAGTAAACCAGTACTCAGCCCAAACTTCATACTGTTATTTGTCTTTCTCCATATTAAATATTGAGGCAGCATGAAACGCTTACAAGTGTCAATAAGAGGTCAAGCACCTGAATTTATTTGTCTAAAAGGGGTGATGATCTCGACAATGTAAACGTATCTATGGCCAGATCTATATAATACCATATAGTCAAAATGCCCCCTCCTGGGCTCCCTATGGCCTTGTGTGCTTGTGTCTTGCTTATCTTGCACTCAATAGAGAGAACCCCTTTCCCCCAGTTACATCTTAATGTAAACCCGTTTTACATACTCTTCATTTATCTTTTGGCACACTCTCTTTTCCCTGTCACCCATTCCCCATCTCTGGCACGGGGTTTAAAAGCACATTTTCTAATCATTTTCAGTACTGAAGAAGTCTCACACTAGACTTGAAACACTAACTCTGTTACTCTGTCTCTGCAGATGCTGACAGACCTGCTGTGTTTATCCAGAAATGAATAGGGGCGCAGAACAAATTTTCAATTAAACAAATAACGACCGATACTGGAAATAGAGTACCAAAAATTGCTGGAGAAACACGGAGCTTTGTAGAAGGTTCACTGGACCTGCAAGTTTATATCTGTATTCACTCCAGAAAATGCTGCAACATCTTCAGCAACTTCTTCAGCAATTTCTGTTTTTGAACAATTTCCAACGACATATGTCAAAGATGCCCAAACATTCTGTCCAACATGGAGCACCGTACACTGGGAACTGAACAATAACGCATAAGTTCCTGGACCCTGAAACTGCAGAAGGCTGGCATCACTGACACTGCGGAGTTCAGAATCATCATCAGGGAGAAAAACAGAAGGAAACACATTCAGTTCAAATACTGAAGATGGTATTACTGAAAGGAAACGATTCAGATTAGTACCTTAAATTGATTGAGTGAAAGTAATAAATTGGAGGCGTGACACCAAGGAAAGAATTTCAGCAGAATGAGAGTATGAAAATGGAAGGGTTGCCACACCAGAAGCCAGAGTAGGTCAGTGAATACAGGGCTGTTGGGTGAATGGGTCTCGGTGTGAACTGGGGGACAGTCAGTGGAATTGAATTGTAGACATTGCAGCTTAAACTGGGTTATCATCTGATGCTGTAGATTACAGCAGCAGCAGAAGCAGAATTGTATTCAATGACAATCTACAACCTTTCGCTCAGGATAATCTCTCAGTACACTATTACCATCAAGCAGATCTATGGTTCAGTGCTGAGTGTGGGTGAACAGGCCAGTACCATGTGTACCTTTACCTGATGACAACCCATCAAAGCTACCACAATTGACTGGTTACATTCGAAACAGCAGAACTAACATCTGGTACAGAGGCAGAAATGATTCCACGATTAACAAATCTGACCTAAGCTCTGTCATCCTGCCAAATATAAGCATAAAAGTCGATGGACCATTAAACAAGTTACTGGAGGAGAGGACTCCATAAATATCCCCATCCTAAATAATGGAACCGTTCTGTACATTAGTGTAAAAATCAATTATGTGGTGTCTGCACTATCCTCAGCCAGACATGTTGAGTCGATGATCCATCTCACCCTGTCATGATGCCCACATAATCACAACTAATTCGATTCGCTGCGCGTGACATGAAGAAACAGCTGAACACAGTAGATACGACAAAGGCAATGGGCCCTGACCCCATTCCTGCAATAGGACTGAAGAGTTGTGCTACACAACTAGCCGTCTCCCTGGGAAAGCTGTTTCATTCCAGCTCCAACTCTGACATCTCCCTGGCAATGTGGAAAATTACTCAGCTATGTCCAGTTCCCTAAGAGGGGAATAAATACAATCTGACCAATTAGCAACCCATCAGTCCCATCACGACAGTAAAAATTGGTTGGAGTTCTTTTTTTAACAGAGTTGTCAAGCAGCTCAGTGTGGTTTCCAATAGGTCCCCATGCGGAGATAGTGCTGTTGTGGAATTGTCATTGGTTTATTAATACAGACTAGGCTAATGCTTGGGCAGCTGGTGGCAGCTGGTGGAATAATAAAAACAATTATTAACATATCGAGCTGTAAAATCTGGTGTCAGTAACAGTGATCTTGTGTCCAATGTTGATTGTAAACATCGATCTCCTTCCCAATGTACTTTCAGGAAGTGAGTCTCCCGTGCTTTCCTGGTCTGGCCTAAAAGTGACTCAAGACACACAGACATGTGATAAATTCTTCAATGGTCTCTGAAACAGCCAAGCAAGACACTCGATTGTATCAACTGGTCCAAGGTCTTAAAGGATATACCTGATGAGAACAGCCGGCCCCAACCTTGGTGTCGGAAAAGCAAACAGGAAACATAGTCCTGTTGACCATGCAGAAACCTCCACCCTAACATCTGACGGTTTGTGACAACATTTACAGAGCTTTCCCACAGACTGCACAGGAACATAGGGAAATGAGTACTTCACACAACACATTGAGCTTTCCCTGTGCTAGTTAATGGCTGAACATCTCCTTCATGCAGTTTTACCCATACAATATTCGTATACCTTAATATGTTCAAACATTGTAAAATATAAAATGAGAACTGCTGGAGTCCCTTCAGCCCATCAATTTTGCTCCTCCATTCAATATACAGGCAGTTCTCAGATAACGTGTGTTGATTAAATATAATTTGGCCGCAATGTGATTCATGAACCTTTATCCATGAAGTGAACTCTCATTCACTTTGACGCGATTCCTTGCCAGGAACCAGCTGAACAGCACAACCCAGCCTCAGGATCCTCTGTCTGCAAAATGTACAATCAATGTGTTCAGCTAAAACAGGAATACAATCCGCTCTGGAAGCCTTGAAACTGAGCCTGAAACCGGGAATTGTAGTCTACATTTAGAAAGAACTTTATTTCAAACTGTGGGAGAATCTTGAGGAGAACTGAAATTTCCCCATCGGCATCACGTGATCAGTCAGCCACATGCGCTTTCTGGAGAAGAGTGTGGTGAAAGGTACACTGCTGTAGTCAGTGACTGTAGTTTGAAAGTATTACATTTAGAGGACAGTTTCATGACAATATGTGATTTAAAGATGTATTTTAGACTGTGCTAGTGTGTGTTAGACTAAAATTAATTTTTGCCTTTACTGATATTTTGGGGGGTTCGTCCCTTACCCTCTTTTTCCCATAGACCCCATTATTAATATTGCAAGATTTTCTACAAAACGGTGTTGCAAAGGAACACAACTGCTGCGCCATTGGAGAACAACCTGGACTGATAGCTGATCTATCTTCACACGATACTCCTGCTCTCTCCCTATCCCTATAATTTCCAGAAATCCTTATTTATATTCAGCGCCTTGGTTTCCACAGCCTGATCTGGGAGAGAGTACCCCTGGTTCACCAGTCTCTGAGTGCAGCCATTTATTCTCATCTCAACGCAAAGTGGTCAGTCTGTACCTAATACTGTGGTCCTTTGTTTTAGACGTCCACGCCAGGGAATTACCATCCCTGCTTCCAATCTGCCTTGCCCTGTCAGAGTTTTATATATTTCACTGTGATCACCACTCATTTTCCTAAACGGCATAGAATACAAGCCCAGTCGACCCAAACTCCGCTCCAACAACAAACCTGTCATCCCAGAGATCAGTCTGGTCATCCTTCACTGCACTCCCTCAATGTCAGGTTTGTCCTTTATTGGGTAAGGATACCAAAGCTGCGCACAATACTGTACAATGTTCGAGATGCGGTCTCACTATCGCCCTGTACAGCTGCACTTACTCTTACTCCTGTACTCAATCCCCCTAAAATGAAGGTGAATACACCATTTATCTTCCTACCTGCTTTCTGCTCCTGCAATATTGCTTTCAGTGACTGGTGTACAGAGAGATCCAGATTCATTTCAATGTCACAGTTCCCCACTTGCCGTGTCTATATACACTGGTCAGCGTGCCAATGCCATTCCCAGTATTGAATTCTAGCTTTAGAACTCATTGCCCTACATGTACCAAAAGGGCTGCGCAGAAATAAACAAAAATGCAGCTTAAATTCCTTTATAGAGCAACATTTTTCAACCACGCCCTTTTTCAAATGAGAGGCTGCGATTTTATTGTTCCCATCAATGTGCACAACATCTAATCTCTCCCATTGGTCTCCCCCTGCCATGTATTTTCCCAGTAATTTCACTTGTCTCAGTCACTCTGGAGCTTTTTTACACCCCCCTCACCCACCCCCATGCTGTCATCGTTCAGTGCTTTCAGCAGAGTTGGGGATATTGCATTTGAGCCCCTCAACCAAATATATGGTGTGTATTGGGAATAGCTGGGGCCAAAGCCACGATCCTTGCTATATCCTACTAGTCTTCCATTTTAAAAAAAAAGTTTTATTCCTACTCAGTGTTTCCAGCCAGCTCTCCCATTCTAAAACCATGACCATATATTAGCCTCGGTCCCACAGGGTTCGAATTCGCACAATAGGCTTGGGGCTTTATCAAAACACTTTCTGAAATTCCACTCGTATTGCATTGATAGCGTCTCCATAATTTTGCTAAAAGCCACTTTCTCAAATATGATTGCCATTTAATAAATCTCTGTTGACTTTGTCGATGCCCATTAATGTCAGTCCAATACTTTCTTTAAACTGGTTAGTTGCTAATTTCATTATATTCCCTTTTTCTCACCAGACTAAAGATCCCTAGTATTGCTAAGAAGTTTTCTTTATTGTTTTGTTTTCCTCTGTGGAGGCAGAACTGAAGTATTTTGTCCAGAGTTCTACTATTTCCCGGTCCTCAATTATCTGGTATCAAACTGTAAGAAAGCTGCACATTTCTTTCTCTTAATTTTGCCATTGACATATTTTCAGAAAATATTACAAGTTCTGTCTTATAAACTTTGTTAAGAGATTCTTCAGAAACCTATCAATTCCTATGTTAAGGTACTCAGTGATTGACCTTCCACAGCCATACAATCACAGCAGCAAAGATGCTGTATCATCAGAAATACAGCACCGTCTGAATAAGGCCCATTTGCCAACACAATACCCATAGCCGTGAATCTTGAGGCATTTCAAGTGCACTACCGTGTATTTCCTAATGCTCTTGAGGTTACCATGACAACTCCCCTCTCAAGAATTGCATTTCAGATCCCAACAAACTCTGGGTGAAAAGCAATTCTCAAATCCTCACTAAACCGCAAACCTTTCACGTTATAAATGTGGGCCTTTGACTAAAAGGAACAACTGCTGTCCATCCACCCTGTAATCTTATGCGTCTGAATTACGTCCCCCTCAGCCTCCTCTCCACCAATATAAACAACTAAAGCTTATCCAGCTTCTCTCTATAGCTGATATGCTCCATCCAAGGGAACATCCTGGTGAATCTCCTTTGCACCCCCTCCAGTGCAGTCACATCCTTCCTGTAATGTGATTCACAGAGCTACACACAGTATTTCATCTTGGCATCACCAAAGTTCCGCAGAGCTCATATAATCTCAACGAATCAAGGTTATGTTTATAGTCCCCTATGCTTTCCCAAATTGTGTATTAACTGGTCCATCACATTCAGGGATGTGTGGAGAAGCACCCTCTGACCTTCCTCGTGTGCTGCCATTCATTGAGTCCTCCCCTGTCTGGTTCCTTCTTCCAAAGTGTATCACCTCATATTTATCAGGGTTACATTCCATCTGCCATTGAACTTGCCAGCTGACCATTCCATCTGTATCTTCCTGTAACTTAAGGCCTTCCTACTCACTGCCAACAAGCGGCCAATCTGCGTATCACACTCCTCACCCCTCGTCCATATTCACAGCTACATTATTTTTTGAGTACTACAAATATTAAAGTTGAAAATCACACAACATCAGGTTAGAGCGGTACTTCTTCATCAGATGATTGTGCGCTTTGATGAAGAAGCAGCACTTCGAAAGCTAGTGCCACCGAATAAACCTGTTGGACTATAATCTGGTGTTATGCGATTTTTAGCATTGTCCACCTAGTTCAACACCAGCACCTCTGAATCACAAACAATAAGGGACACAGCACGGAACCCTGTGGTATACATGAGACACTGGTCTCCAGTCACACAAGCAGCCGTCTACCACCACCGTCTGTGTCTTACCAATAAACATCATTTGGATGCAATTTGGCAAGTCACTAATGAGTCCTACCTGTTCCCTGGTTATTCTGATTCCTGGACACATTTGTGCAATATCTGGAAATTCTCCTTAACTTGCTCTGCCAGCTGGTTTCCATGCCCCGTGTGAGTGAGTCCCCTACGCGTGGAGAAATTCCTCCTTATTGCAGCCTTAAATGGTCTGTCCTTTATCCTGCCATTATTTCCCTTGAATGTGGATTAGACAGCCGGAGAAACATCCTGTTAATTTCCAACTTGTCATATATTTTGTGACTTTATATATTTCACAGGGACCTATCTCTCATTCTTTGAAACTCTAGACAACACAGGCCGAGTTTCCTCATCACGCAATCTCGCCAATTGAGGGATTAATCTGGAGAATGTCCATTGAACTTCCCCTGCGGTCAGTATATTCTTTCTTAGATTTGGTCACCAAAACTTTACTCAATATTCCAGGTACAATACTCAACAACACGCTGTTAAACTGCTTCAACATGTCTTTACATCTACATTCTGACTCCTTCAAAGCAAGGCAATCCAAACTTTTACTTATCACTTGCATATATTCCTCCAAATACCCTTCACATTTACGAACTCACTGCTTCTCATAATCTAAAATATGTAAATTCTACTGGTTCCCCATTATCTATGCTGTAAGAATCAACTTCAAACAATTCCAAAGCTTGTCAAGCATGATTGCCCTTTCAGAAATGCATACTGATTCTCTCCAATGTTGCTGTTCTAAATAACGAATATCACATCCTGTATAATAAATTCCAACAGTTTCCCCACAAATGTCAAGTTAATTGGTCTGCAGTTCTCCACACTATCTCTTCTTCCCTTTGTAGATGCTTGGATCATTCCCGTTCAACTACAGTGCTTGGATCCAGACTATGCAGAATGCACTTCGTAATAGAACACAGTCATCGACAGTACAACTAATACTTCTATTAGTGGTTTATTTCTGAAGATTTTGGTATGAAGTACATCTGGTTTGTGAAGGTTAGCAATGCTCAATCCAGCTGCATGTTCAAGTAAAGCCTTGTTACTGATATAAATTGACTTTATGTCTTTCAGTCCACAACTCCTATATGATGACGTCGTGTTTCTGGGTGATTTCCTGGATCTTCATCCGTGAAGACAGATGCAAGTTAACTGGTTATTTACTTGGCCATTTCCCTGTTATCCATAATAAGCTCGTCTCTCCTGATTGCAGATTTCCACATTTGACTATGCTCTTCTCTTTCCATTGAAATATAGATAATAGATTTATGCAACCTTTGTGTTCCTGTTTGTTTGCATGTATGTTCGCTTTTTGATTTCCTTACCCGTTTCATGGCCCTCTTTTCTGGATCGTAAATTTCTGAGAATTTTCAGGATTCCACAATGTCTGAAATTCTTCTGAAGTCACTTCCTGTGATTAATATAATCTTTAATTTGTTATGCTAATTATTGTTAACTCACTTTCTCACTCTTCGGTGTTGTACCCAAAATAAATAAATATATTTTTCAGACTTTGTAGCATTTCTATAAATCTCCTGGTCCTGACCATATATATTCAGGAACACTGCAGGAGGGCAGGAAAGAAATAGCGGGGGCCCTGGTTGGTACTTTTGCATCATCGGTGGCCAACGGGTGAGGTCCTGGAGGACTGGAGGGTAGGGAATGCTGTGCTGTTATTCAAGAAGGGCTACAAAGAAAAACCGGGGAACTATAGACCAACAAACCTAAAATCTGCAGCAGGTAAGTTACTTGAGAAGATTCTTAGGGAGAAGATATACATGCATTTGGAAAGACATGGCCTTGTGAATGGGGGATTACGGCTCACAAGTTTGCTTTGATAATGTGACCAGTAACTTTGACAAGGGCATTGTTGTCTATTTAGTCTATATGGATTTCAGTAAGGCCCTCAATAAAGTTCTACATGGTACGCTGCTCAGGAAAGTTAGATCACATGGAATTGAGGAGGAGCTGGCAAATTAGATTAAAAATTGGCTTGATGATATGAAGAAGAGGGTAATCGTGGAAGGATGCTTGTCGGACTGGAGGCCTGTGATGAATGGAATGCCTCAGGGGTCGGTGCTGGGAATATATATACACACACACACACACACACACACACACACACACACACACATCTATGATTTAGCTGAGAATGTACAGGCATGATTTGTAAGTTTCAAGGTGACACTAAAATAGGTGGAATCGTGGACAGTGAGGAAGGTTGTCATAAATTTCAGAAATTACAGCAGTACATTGATTAGGTGAGGAAGTGGGCCGAGAAATGGCAAATGGAGTTTAATTCAGATAAGTGTAAGTTCTTGCATTTTAGAAAGTCAAATCAAGGCAGGAGTTTCATGGTGAAAGGCAGGGTCTTAAGGAGTGCAGTGGAACAGAGTGCCCCTGGAATTCAGGTGCACAGTTCTCTGTAAGTGGAGTCCCAGGTAGACAAAGCACTGAAAAAGGCATTTGACTCACTGGCCTTCATCAGTTAGAGCACTGAATATCGAAATTAGGGAATTATGGTGTAGTTATACAAGATGTTGGCGAGTCCATACTTGTCACGTCATGTTCAGTTTTGTTCACTTTGCTTGAGGAAGGATGTTATTAAACTGGAAAGAGTGCAGAAGAAATTTACAAGGATGTTGCCAAGACTCAATGGTCTGAGATATAGTGAGAGGTTGAACAAGCTTGGAGTTTTTACTTTAGAATGTATGAGGCTGAAGGGGATCTGACAGCAGTGTAAAAGATTATGGGAGGCAGTGATAGAGTGAATGCACTCAGTTTTTTTCCCCAGGATTGGGCAACCACGGACTCGAGGGCATCAAGTTAAGGTCAGAGAGGAAAGGGTAAAAGGGAGCCTGAGGGGCAATTTCTTTTACACACAGAGTGGTATGCATATGGGACGAGCTACCAGCAGAAGTGGTTAAGGCGGGTACATTCACAAAATTTAATAAAACATTTGGACAAGCACACAGGTAGGAAAGGATTAGAAGGATACAGGGAAATATTTTGTTCGCAATGGACCAGTTTGGGCCGAATGGCCTGTCTCCGTGCTGTAAGACTCTACACCTTCATTCCCCTACGCCCTCGGATTAATGAGTTCAACACGCGGCGAGATATTGAGCAATTCTTCCACCGCCTTCGCCTCCGTGCCTACTTTCACAACCAAGACTCCCCCCCACCCTCTGACGACCCCTTCTCCCGCCTCCAACGCACCCCATCCACCTGGACACCCCGTGCTGGCCTCTTTCCTGCCCTCGATCTATTTATAGCCAACTGCCGCCGCGACATTAACCGACTCAACCTGTCCACCCCTCTCACCCACTCCAACCTCTCACCCTCAGAACGTGCAGCTCTCCACTACCTCCGCTCCAATCCCAAACTCACCATCAAACCGGCAGACAAGGTAGGCGCGGTAGTAGTTTGGCGCACCGACCTTTATACCGCTGAGGCCAAACGCCAGCTCGCAGATGCCTCATTTTATCGCCCCCTTGACCACGACCCCACCTCCCACTACCAAACCATCATCTCCCAGACCATCCAGAACCTCATCACCTCAGGTGATCTCCCATCCACCGCCTCCAACCTCATAGTCCCACAACCCCGCACCGCCCGTTTCTACCTCCTGCCCAAAATCCACAAACCTGACTGCCCCGGCCGACCCATTGTCTCAGCCTGCTCCTGCCCCACCGCACTCATCTCCGCGTAACTCGAAACGGTTCTGTCCCCTTTAGTCCAAGAACTCCCCACCTACATTCGGGACTCCACCCACGCCCTCCACCTCCTCCAGGATTTTCGCTTCCCCGGTCCCCAACGCCTTATTTTCACTATGGGCATCCAGTCCCTGTACACCTCCATCCCCCATCACGAAGGACTCAAAGCCCTCCGCTTCTTCCTTTCCCGCCGCACCAACCAGTACCCTTCCACTGACACCCTCCTTCGACTCACTGAACTGGTCCTCACCCTGAATAACTTCTCTTTTCAATCCTCCCACTTCCTCCAAACTAAAGGAGTTGCCATGGGCACCCGCATGGGCACCAGACATGCCTGTCTCTTCGTAGGATATGTGGAACAGTCCATCTTCCGCAACTACACTGGCACCACCCCCCACCTTTTCTTCTGCTACATCGATGACTGTATTGGCACTGCCTCTGCTCCCATGAGGAGGTTGAACAGTTCACGAACTTTACTAACACCTTCCATCCCGACCTCAAATTCACCTGGACTGCCTCAGACTCCTCCCTCCCCTTCCTAGACCTTTCCATTTCTATCTCGGGCGACTGACTCAACACAGACATCTACTATAAACCGACTGACTCCCACAGCTACCTGGACTACCTCCTCCCACCCTGCCCCCTGTAAAAACTCCATCCCATATTCCCAATTCCTTCATCTCCGCCGCGTCTGCTCCCAGGAGGACCAGTTCCAACACCGCACTGCCCAGATGTCCTCCATCTTCAAGGACCGCAGACTCCCCCCAGACGTGATCGACGATGTCCTCCACCGCATCTCCTCCACTTGCCGCTCCTCCGCCCTTGAGCCCCGCTCCTCCAACCGCCACCAAGACAGAACCCCACTGGTTCTCACCTACCACCCCACCAACCTCCGTATACAACGTATCATCCGCCGTCATTTCCGCCACCTCCAAACGGACCCCACTACCAGGGACATATTTCCCTCCCCTCCCCTATCAGCGTTCCGCAAAGACCACTCCCTTCGTGACTCCCTCGTCAGGTCCACAGTCCCCATCAACCCAACCTTCACTCCCGGCACCTTCCCCTGCAACCGCAGGAAATGTAAAACTTGCGCCCACACCTCCTCCCTCACTTTCCTCCAAGGCCACAGGGATCCTTCCATATCCGCCACAAGTTCACCTGTACCTCAACACACATCATCTATTGCATCCGCTGCACCCAATGTGGCCTCCTCTATATTGGGGAGACGGGCCGCTTACTTGCGGAATGCTTCAGAGAACACCTCTGGGACGCCCGGACCAACCAAACCAACCTCCCCGTGGCTCAACACTTAAACTCTCCCTCCCACTCCACTGAGGACATGCAGGTCCTTGGACTCCTCCACCGGCAGAACGTAACAACACGACGGCTGGAGGAGGAGCGCCTCATCTTCCGCCTGGGAACCCTCCAACCACAAGGAATGAACTCAGATTTCTACAGTTTCCTCATTTCCCCTCCCCCCACCTTGTCTCAGTCGGTTCCCTCAACTCAGCACCCCCTCCTAACCTGCAATCTTCTTTCTGACCTCTATAGGTCAGAAAGGTCAGGAGGGTGGGGTGGCATTGAAAATCAAAGACACCATTACGTTGGTAGAAAGGATGCTTGATAAGGACTCGTGTATTGAGGTAGCATGGGAAGAGGTTAGAAACAAAAACGGAGAGGTCACCCTGTTGACAGGTCTCTATTGCCCTCTGAAAAGTTCCAGAGATGTAGGGGAAAGGATTACAAAGATGATACTGGATAGGAGCGAAAGTAACAGATTAGTTGTTATGGAAGAATTTATCTTTCCATATATTGACTGGAAACGCTACAGTTCAATTACTTTATACAGGTCAGTTTTTGTCCAATGTGTGCAGAGTGGCTTCCTGACGCCGTATGTATATAGGCCAACAAATTCCGTTATCATGTTTTACATTAAAAAGTTGATTCTGATACGAAAATCGTAATATTATTATTATTTCTACTGTTAATCTTTTTCCTAGCGAATTAGACAAGACATGCCAGGCATCCCTTTAAGTTTTTTAATTACGTTGAAGTGTGTGTCCATGATTATTTACCAAATATTTAACTCGAACTTATTACTATTTTAAATAGTTTCAAAGGAGCAGCTCCCTTCTGAAAGATAACCTGAGTAGCTGGTTTTGTGGATGAAAAGAATCCTGATTGAAATCAGAATAAGTTACCTTTTCTCGTGATTCTTCAAAGTTTTTATGCAATAATTTCATTATTTCATCCGTGTTCTGTTACAAATCATCATTTTTTCAATACAAGAACTTTCTTTATCACGAGGTTGACATGTTTCAGAATCTTGCGAATCAGATTATCCTTTCTTTTGCCTTGGAATTATTTCCTTCTCAAAGGTACTTTTTTCACTAATGCTGAAGCAATTAATTTAATTTCTGGCTATTTTGTGGCTCTTCAAAAACAAACAGCTGAAGTAGACGTTTACATTTCCGCCACTCCATGTCCCTAAAAAAAGGCAGTTCCAACTCTCCCTATGATCTGCCAGAACTGTGTATAAACAAGGAGTGTCACTCTACTTAGATACATGCGACAATGAATCCTATCAAACCCAAATCTTATGATCGAGAGAGAGAAATTGTCACAAGTTAATACACCCAGATAAAACCTCTGCAGCCTGCCATATCCGGCCAAAAATCGTGATAGACGATGAAGCAACTAACTGGTGGAGTGGGCTCCACAATTATTCCCATTCTATCAATGCATCAGATCTGCACATCAGTGTAAAAAACAAGGAAATAGTATCTGTACTATCCTAGCCAGCGGTGTTGAGTGAATGATTCAACTCACTGTCATCATGATGCCCACAGAATCACAAATGCCAGTCTTCAACTAATTTGATTCGCTGCACGTGACATGAAGAAACAGCTGAACACAGCAGATACGGCAAAGGCAATGGGCTGTGACCCCATTCCTGCATTAGGACTGAAGACTTGTGCTGCACAACAAGCCGTGTCCCTGGGGAAGCTGTTTTCTTCTAACTCTAACTCTGACACTACCCTGGCAATGTGGAAAATGACTCAGCTATGTCCATTTTATAAGAGGAGAATAATTATAATCTGACCAATTACAACCCCCTCAGTCTCATCACAATAGACAAATTGGGAGTTCTTTTTGACAGAGCTGTCAGGCGGCACAGACACAACTTGCGCAGTGTGGTTTCCAATAGGTTCCCATGTGGAGATGATGCTGCTGTGGAAATGTCACTGGATTAATAATCCAGACCAGGCTAATACTCTGGCAGCTGGTGGAAGTTAAAAACAATTAATAAAATATCGAGATCTCAAATCTGATGTCAGTAACAGTGACCTTGAAGTCAATGTAATTTGTAAAAAACAATTTGCTTTTCCAATGTACTTTCAGGAAGTGAATCTTCTGTGTTTCCTGGTCTGCCTAAACGTGACACCGGACACACAGAGATGTGATCAAATCTACAATGGTCTCTGAAAAGGCCAAGCAAGACACTCTATTGTATCAAACCTCTCCGAGGTCTTAAAGTATAAAACCAGACAGAACACCCAGCCCCAGCCTCAATATGGATAAGGGAACGGGAAGCACAGTCCTGTTGACCCTGCAGAGGCCTCCTTCCTAACATATGCGAACTTGTGACAACATTTACAGAGCGTTCCCACAGACAGCACAGAAACATCGGGAATGGAATAGGCCATACAGCACATTGAGCCTGCCCCATTTTAGTTAATGTCTGAACATCTCCTCAATGCACTTTCCCCACACACTGTACACATTCCATAATGTGATTAACCTTGTGAAGCTATAAAATAGGAACTGCGGTAGTCCCTTTGGTCTGTCGAGTTTGCTATCCAATTCAATATAATGATAGCTGACCCTTTATTTCTACACTGTACTCCTACTCTGTCTCCCATCCTTTCTGTGTTTGGACATCCTTATTAGTCTTTAGTGCCTTGTCTTCCACAGCCTAATGTGAGAGAAAATTCTGAAGTTCACCAGTCTCTGAGTGCAGACAATTATTCTTATAAAAACGCAATATGACCTGCCTGCACCTAATACTGTGGCCCCTTGTTTTAGACGTCCCAGCCAGGGGTATTATCATCACTGTGTCCAATCTATCTAACCCTGTCAGAGTTTTATATATTGCTCTGAGATGTCCACTCATTTTCCTAAACTCCATGGAATACTGGCTCAGTCGCCCCAAGCTCTGCTCCCACAAAACGTCTGTCAACCCAGAGATCAGTCTGGTCATCCTTCGCTGCACTCCCTCAATTTATGGTTTGTACTTTATTAGGTACGGAGACCAAAACTGCACACAATACTGCACAATGTTCGAGTGAAAGTCTCACCAAAAGCCTGAACAGCTGTACTGAGACACCCTTACTCCTGGACTCAGGTCCCCCTGAAATGAGGGTCAACACCCCATTTATCTTCCTGACTGCTTTCTGCTCCTGCAATATTGCTTTCAGTGACTGGTGTACAGGGATACCCCAGATCTTTTTCAATGTTACAGCTCCCCACTCGGTGGGTCTGCGTAAACGGGTCTGTGTGCCAATGTATTCCCAGTGTTCGCTTCTGTCTTCAGAACTCTCTGCCCTGCAAGGAACTCAGAGATCTGTCCAAACAATAACAAAAGTAAACTGCAGTTCCCTTTATAGTAAGGGTTAAAAATGAGGTCTGCAAATGCTGGAGATCACAGTTGAAAATGTGTTGCTGGTTAAAGCACAGCAGGTCAGGCAGCATCCAAGGAATAGGAAATTCGACGTTTCGGGCATAAGCCCTTCATCAGGATCCCTTTATAGATCGACATTTCTCAACCATTCCCTTTTCAAATAGTTGGCTGGCATTTTAGTGTTTCCCAACAAAGTAGACAACACCACACTGCTCTTCATCTGTCACATGTTTACTCATTCACTCCATTTGTTTCAATCGCCTTGAAGTTTTTTCACATCCTCCTCACTTTCCAACATCCTAGTTCCGTCAGCAGACTTGGAAACTTTGCATTTGATTCCCTCAACGAGATGTTTGAGATGTATTGTGAATATGTGGCGACTCAGCACCAATCATTGAGATGCCTCATGAGCCTTCCAAACTGAAAAACATCCATTTGTTCCTACTCATTGTTTCCTGTCAACACTCCCATTTTAAAACCATGTTCATACATTTCCCCCTAACTCATGTGCTTTTACTTTGCACACGAGGATTGGGACTCTATTAAATGTCTTGCTGAAAATCCAAGTTTAGTGCCTCTATTGTTTTTTTTCTGTAATTAATCTACCAGTCAGTTTCTGAAATATGTTTCCCATTTCATCAATATGTGTTATTTTTTTCTATGCCCATTATTTTCAGTTCCAGTAATTTCACCAAATTAGTTGATTTACTAATTTCATTCAGTATCATTTTCTCATCAGACTCAGGTTTTCTCCTATTGATGGGAAGGCTTTATTTATGTATTTTACTGTGAAGACAGAAGTAAAGTAGTTGTGCCATGTTTCTCTGTTCCCCATTCTCCATTTCCTGTTTTCAGACTGTAAGGAAGCTGAAACTTTGAATAAAAAGAACAGCTGTTGTCTATTCACCCTGTCCATGTCCCTTGTAATATTAAACCTGAGTTACTTACCCACTCAACTTCCTGGCTCCAAAATAAATAACTCAAGCTTATCCAGCCTCTCTCCAGAGCTCATAAGCGCCATCCCAGGGAACATCCTGGTGAATCTCCTCTGCTCCTCATCCAGTGCAATCACATCCTTCCTGTCATGTGACTCCCAGAACTGCACGCAATATTCCATTTGGCCTAACCATATAAAATTCGTATAATCTTGAGTCAATGAATAAAGGCTTTATCTACAGCCATGCTGAACACATCAATTATCATATCCAGTCACATTCAGAAATGTGTGGAGAGCACCCTCTGAGCTTCCTTGTGTGGTGCTATTCTTTGAGTATTCCTCTGTCTGGTTCCTTCTTCTAAAGTGTATCACCTCATATTTATCAGGGTTACATTTCATCTGCCATTGATCTGACCATCTGACCATTTGACCATTCCATCTGTATATTCCTGTAAAATAAGACCTTCCTCCTCACTGCCAACCACCCGGCCAAACTTTGTGTCAAACACAATCTTACTTATCACATTCCCTCTACCCAATTCACATTCACATCAATTATGATATCACAAATAATAAGGGAAACAGCACTGATCTCTGCGGTACACCAGGGGAAATTGGGCTCCAGTCACAAAAACAACATTCTACCATGAAGTTGAGTTTGGATGCAATTTGATAAGTCATTAATAGGCCCTACATGTTCTCTGGTTGTTCTGTTCCACTTGATATACGTGAAGAATATCTGGGGATTCTCCTTAATTTTGCCCTGCCAGCAGGCTTCCATGCACCTCTGTTAGTCAGTCCCTTCCAAGGGAAGAATTTCCTCCTTATTACGTCTTAAATGTAATATCCCTTATCCTGTCATTATTTGCCTTAAATATCGAGTAGACAGCTAGAGAAACATCCTATTCATTTCCACCTCATCACATGCATCATAGATTGTTGAAATTTCACTGCGATCACCTCTTACGCTTTGAAACTGGAGAGTTCGCAAGAAAAATCTCCCCATCAGAAAATCTTGTCATCAGAGGAATTCATCTGGAGAATGTCCATTGGACGTCCTCTATGATCAGTGTACTCTTTCTAGATTAGGGCACCAACACTGCACTCAATACCTCAGATACACTCTCACCAACACTCTATGGAACGGCTTTATGATGTCTTTGCCTCTATATTCTGATTCGCTAAAACAATATCCAACCTGACTTTAACTTTCCAATTACACGTATTCCTCCAATTACCATACAAACTAATTGCATTTACGAACTCACTGTGTGAGTTTTCGTGTCATAGAGATATACAGTATGGAAAATTACCTTTTAGTCCAATCTGTCCATATCTAGCAGTCTAGTCCCACCTGCCCGCACCAGGCTTATATCCCCCCAAACCCTTCCTATTCATATAACCATCCAAATGCTTTTTAAATGCAGCAATTGTACCAGCCTCCACCACATTCTCTGGCAGCTCATTTCATACTCGTACCACTGTCTGAGTGAAAATGTTGCCCCTTAGGTATCTTTTACATTTAGATCAGATTGCTCACAGTGTGGAAACAAATCCACACCGATCCGCTGAAGCGCAATCCACCCAGACCCATTCCCCTTCACCAAAGTCTGTGGGCAAATTAGCATAGCCAATTTACCTAACCTGCACATTTTTGGATTGTGGGAAGAAACCCACGACGACACGGGGAAAATGTGCAAACTCTACACAGAGAGTCGACCGTGGAGGGAATTGTGAGGCAGCAGTGCTAACCACTGTGCCATCGTGCCGCACAACATCTTTCTCCTCTCAACCTAAACCCTTTAGTTCTGGACTCCCCAAACCCAGGGAAAAACACTTTGTCTATTTACCCTGTCCATGCCCCTCATAATTTTGTTCATCTCTATAAGGTCACCCCTCAGCCTCCGACGCTCAAGGGAAACCAGTCACAGCCTAGACAGCCTCTTCCTATAGCTCAAATCCTCCCACCCTAGCAACATTCTTGTAAATCTTTCCTGAACCCTTTCAAGTTTCACGACATATTTCCGAATGGAAGGAGACCAGAATTGCACGCAATATTCCAACAGTGGCCTAACCAGTGCCCCGTACAGCTGCAACATGACCTCACAACTCCAATGCACAATATTCTAATCAATAAAGGAAAGCATACCAAACGCCTTCTTCACTATCCTATCTACCTGCGACTCCACTTTCAAGGAGCTATGAACCTGCACTCCAAGGTCTCTTTGGTCAGCAACATTCCCATGGATCTTATCATTAAATGGTATAATTCCTGCTAAAATTTGTTATCCCAAAATGCAGCATCTCGCATTTATCTGAATTAAAATCCATCTGCCACTTCTCAGCCCATTGGCCCATCTGGTCTAGATCCTGTTGTAATCTGAGGTAACTCTCTTCGCTGTCCACTCCACCTCCAATTTTGGTGTCATCTGCAAACTTACTAACTGTACCTCTTACGCTCGAATCCAAATCATTTATGTAAATGACAAAAAGGGATCCAACACTGATCCTTGTGGTACTCCACTTGTCACAGGACTCCAGTCTGAAAAGCAACCCTCCACCTCCACCCTCTGTATTCAAACTTTGAGCCAGTTCTGTATCCAATTGGCTAGTTGTCCCTGTATTCCGTGAGACCTAAACTTGCTCATCAGTCTCCCATGGAGAATCTTGTCGAACGCGTTACTGAAGTCCACATCAATCACATCTACTACTCTTCCCTCATCAATCCTCTTCGTTACTTCTTTAAAAAACTCAATCAAGATCGTGAGATATGATTTCCCACGCACAAAGCCATATTGACTATGCCTAATCAGTCTTTGTCTTTCCAAATACATCTACATTCTGTCCTTCAGGATTCCCTCCAACAACTTGCCAACCACCGACGTCAGATTCACTGGCCTATAATTCCCTGGCTTGTCCGTACCACCCTTCTTAAACAGTGGCACCACGTTTGCCAAACTCCAGTCTTCTGGCACCTGTCCTGTGACTATCAACGGTACAAATGTCTCAGCAAGAAGCCCAGCAATCACTTCTCTAGCTTACCACAGAGTTCTAGGGTGCACCTGTTCAGGTCCTTGGGATTTATCCACCTTTACCCGTTTCAAGACATCCAGCACCTCCTCCTCTGTAATATGGACATTTTTCAACGTGTAACCATCTAAATCATGATATTCTATATCGTCCATATTCGTTTCCACAGTAAATACTGATGTGAAATACTCGTTTAGTATCTCCCCATTTTCTGCGGCTCCACACAAAGGCCGCCTTGTTGATCTTTGAGGGGCCATATTCTCTCCCTAGTTATGATTTTGTCATTAATGTATTTGCAAAAACCCTTTGGATTCTCCTTAATTCTACTTGTTAAAGCTATCTCGTGCCCCCTTTTTGCCCTCTTGACTTCCCTCTTAAGTATACTCCTACTGCCTTTATACTCTTCTAAGGATTGGCTCGATCTATTCTGTCTATACCTGACATATGCTTCCTTCTTTTTCTTAACCAAACCCTTTAGTTATCCAGCATTCCCAATACCTACCAGCCTTTCCTTTCATCCTAACTGGAATATACTTTCTCAGGATTCTTGTTATATCATTTCTGAAGACTCCCCATTTTCCAGCCGTCCGTTAACCTGTGAATATCTGCCCCCAATCAGGTTTTGAAAGTTCTTGCCTAATACCGTTAAAATTGGCCTTTCTCCAATTTAGAACTTCAACTTTTAGATCTGGCCTATCCTTTTCCATAATTATTTTAAATCTAACAGAATTATGGTAGCTGGCCCCAAAGTGCACCTCCACTGACACCTCAGTCACCTGCCCTGCCTTATTTCCCTCGGGCGGGTCAAGTTTTGCACCTTCTCTAGTACGTTCATCCACATAATGAATCAGAAAATTTTCCTGTACACACTTAACAAATTGCTCTCCATCTAGACCCTTACCGCTATGGAAGGCCCAGTCTATGTTTGGAAAGGTAAACTCTCCTACCATAATCATCCTACTTTCTGATAGATAACGGAGATCAACTTACAAGTTTGTTTCTCAATTTCCCTCTGACTATTAGGAGGTCTATAATACAATCCCAATAAGGTGATCATCCCGTTCTTATTTCTCAATTCTACCCAAATAACTTCCCTGGATGTATTTCCAGGAATATCCTTCCACAGTACAACTGTAATGCTATCCCTGATCAAAAATGCCACTCCCCCTCCTCTCCTTCCTCCCTTTCTATCTTTCCTATAGCATTTGTATCCTGGAACATTTAGCTGCCAGTCCTGCCCATCCCTGAGCCATGTTTCTGAAATTGCTATGATATCCCAGTCCCATGTTCCTAACCATGCCCTGAGTTCATCTGCCTTCCCTGTTAGGTTTTGCATTGAAATAATGCAGTTTACTTTATTAGTCCTACCTTGTCCCTGCCTGCCCTGACTGTTCGACTCTTTTCTGTTCTCAGTTGTACCAATCTCAGATTGATCTATTTCCTCACTATCTCCCTGGCCCCCGCCCCCTTTACTAGATTAAACCATCCCGAGCAGCTCTAGCAAATCTCCCTGCCAGTATATTCGTCCCCTTCCAATTGAGGTGCAATCCGTCCTTCTGGCATAGGTCCCTTCCACCCCAAAATAGATTCCAATGATCTAAAAATGTGAATCCTTCCCTCATACACCAGCTCCACAGCCATGCATTCATCTGCTCTATACTCCTATGCCTGCTCTCACTTGCTCGTAGCGCCAGGAGTAATACAGATATTACTACTCTCGAGAACCTCCTGTTTAAATTTCTGCCTCACACCCTGCAATCTCCTTCCAGAATCTCAAACTTTTTCTTTCCTATGTCGTTGGTTCCAATGTGGACAATGACCTCTGAAATGCGCCTCTCCCCCGTCAGAATATTCTGCACCCTTTCTGAGACATCCTTGATCCTGGCACCAGGGAAGCAACAAACCATTCTGCTTTTTCTCTGCTGGTCACAGAAACATCTGTCTGCACCTCAGACTAGGAAGACCCCGACCGCAATTGACCTCGTGGAATCTGACGGACTCCATGTTGCATTAGACACAGTCCCAATACCAGAAACTTGCCTGTCGTGCTACATTCCCTCACCCAGACATTTTCCAAAACAGCATATTTATTTGAAATGTGCAGCAGCCCCAGAAGACTACTGCACTAGCTGCTTACCTCTCTTACGTTTCTTGGAGTTAACCCATCTCTGTGACTGCATCTGAGACATTCTCTCCTTCCTATAACTGCCATCCATCACATACTGTTGCTGCTATAAATTCTTCATCGTCACTAACTGTCTCTCCAACCGATCCATTCGATCTGATAGGAGTCGCATCTAGAAGCATTTATTGCAGATATAATCCGCAGTAACCCTTAAGTCCTATTTAAATTCCCATATCTGACAAGAAGCGCATATGATTCTACGAAGGCCATTTGTGCTCTTTCACAACCTACAGATCCAGAAAAACAAAACTGTCTTATTCCTCTACAAAACACTGTCCCAGGTTAAATTAATATTTATGATTTATATTTTAAGATTAGTCAAGAGATATATCTCAGAAAGCATATAATTAAGGAAGAACCCACTCTACTGAATTCTGCAGATTTTCTGTAGGACACGGTTTAAACAATTCACTTATCTGGCTGGGGACATTACCCAAACACTTCCTCCAAACCAGCTGTGAATTTCACTGTTTGTTAATTTTACTAGACACACTCCAATATCGAGCGATACATGAATTCACACTGTTTTGGCAGTAACTGCGCAGGTACACTGTCCTGTCAGTTTCTCCCCCTCACCATGTGCTTCCTTTGTCTGTTCCTTTCCCTCTTAAAACTGCTGTTGCTTTGATTTTTTTCCCCAAAGTTCCAAAACAATGCAACAGCATACAAAACAGTAATTGCTGCTCCTGGAATTCGAGGAAATCACCTTCAACACCGAAAATGCCTCAAAAAAGGAGCAGCTGATAGAGCCAGAAATTTTTCCCGCCCAGACTTCTGAAAATCCAAATACACTACTTCCACTGGTTGTCCGTGGTCTATGCTGCAAGAAATAACTCCGAATTCCGAAGTTTGTCAGGCATGATTTCTCCGTCAGAAATACATTTTGATTCGTGCAATTTCGCTGTTCATTTCTAAGTTCCCAATATCATTTCTTATATAATGGAATCTAAATGTTTCCCTACATATGTCAAATTAATTGGTCTGCAGTCCTCCACATTATCTCTTCCTCCCTGTGTACATAGATGGATCATGTTTACTACCTTTCAGTTATCTACAAGGCCTTATGGTCTTTGCAGGATCTATAGTACAATAAAACACAATCACTGACAGTTCAATTAATATGCTGTTTTATTTCTGACATTTTTATATGAAGTATATCTGGCCCATCAAACTTAACAGTGATCAATCCAGCGCCATTTTCAAGTACTACCTTGTTACTGATATGAATTGATTTCATGTCTTTAGTTCCACAAGTCCCAGGTGATTACTTGCTTCACACGGAGATTTCCTAACGCTTTCCCCATGAAGACAGATGCAAAATAGCTGTTTAGTTTCTCTGCCATTTCCTAGTTCCCCACAATAAATTCTCCTATACCTTACAAATTTCCACCTTGGCCTTACTTTCGTTTTCTTTGGTACATGGATCATAGATTTGAGCAGTGTTTGTGTTTCCTGCTTGTTTGTATTCATGTTCGTTTTGATTTCCTAACACTTTCTTTGTCCTTCATTTCAGAACAGTAAATCTCTCAGAATGTTTAGATTTGCACAAAATCTGGAATTCTTCTGAAGCTGCTTCATTAGATTTAACGCAATCATTAATTTCTTACGTAAACCTTCAATGAGTCCGCTTCCCTTTCTTTGATGTTTGTAACTTAGTGATATATACATATTTTTCAGACTTTACACTGAAAACCATTGTTTGTCTCAGACTAAATGTCATTTGTATTTTTCCAATTCACTTGGCCCTCTAGCCTTCGGGTTTCCATGATATTTGAGTGTAATGTTCAAACATTCTATATTGCAATGTAAAATGCAGCATATTAATGTCACCATTCCCAATAGCTTCCTCAGAGCACGGTAAGTAATTAGTCCTTCTGACCACGCAACATCACGCCTGAAATAACCTGCTCTCTACTTTGGTTCACAACATACTCTTCAGCCTACCTCATATACACTTAAGAAATGTATTTTTCACAGCATTAGTAATCGTTTAGTTAAGGCAGTTTCGATGCAATTTTAGATCATCCAGTATTACTGCACACCCACGATATTTGCATATCTTATTTTCAGAGAATCGGATGATCAACAGTTTTGGTTTAGATATGTAAGGCACCAACGTTTGTTCCTCCATGTTGTTTTCAAGATCCATACAAACATATTCAGAAGAGGCTGAGGGATGTATTAAGTGATGTTATTAATGATAAACGTGGATAAGACATGGGGAAAGTCCACCCTGATGGTGAGATGATCTGAAGAAATGCCCATCAGTTCAGGACAACATCAATAACCTCCCCCGCTCTGCCAAGACAAATGTCTCCCTATTCTCTCTACTTCCTCATACTCTCTGTATATCTGTTACAGCACCTAACCCCGAACAGGGCTCTTGCTCCACCAGTCACACTGTTGCATGCAACACTCTCGTTCCTTCACTTTCTCTGTCACTGAATGCAAATCGAGATTGAATTTATTGTTTTGCCAACGTTGAACCAGTGAGATAATTTGATGCTGGGGATATAAAGATGCAAACATTTTCAAAATTTGGAAGAGAGCAGATGCCACCGAGAAGGAAGAAGCCTGGGGATCAATCATCTTGCTGCGCAAGAAATTAGGATATACTCACTATCATAGATGATTTTTCATATGAAACATATTCACAGTAAACAAAAATACGACGACACAGGGAATTCAGCAACGGTAGAGTAACATCACAGAGGACGGCAGTGGCTGTGTGGTTTTGAAATCAAGTTGATGTAATCTTCATGAGTGTCTAATTGAAACAGCATATTGTTATACAGTTGGGGCAGTTGTGTGGTGATGGGGAGGGGGGTGTTGGTTAAAGTTGTAAATAGTTGTGGCATAATGTTCACTTTTACAGTTAAAAATAAATTGGCGTTATTTTCTTTAAATACTGGAATTTGGGAGTTCTCTGTTATTCAATTCTAACAGATTTCTAGGTGAGTTGAACTTTCCTGTGTGTTTGATTTAATTAATAGAGGTGTTCACTACCATGTCGCAACATTTGTAAAGACCAATAGAGAGCAAAAAAAAAGAAACAGGAGTAAGGAGTTAGAAGATTAAATATGAAGAAAGACTGTAAGAGCTTCTTTCGATATGGAAAGGGCAAATGAGAGGCAAAAATGGGCATCTGATTGCTAGAAATTGACACAGGAGAGATAGTAATGTGGAACAAGGAAATGGCTTAGGAGATGAAAAATTACTTCCTGTCAGTCTTCACGGTTGAAAACATGAGTAATATCCCAAAAATTGAAAAGGCTTAGTGGACATACTTGAGTAAGGTGGCCATCACCTAGAAGAAGGTGCTGTAAAAACTGAATGGTCTGAAGGTAAGATAAATCAACTGGACCAGATGGACTCCACTCCAAATTTCTAAGAAAGATAGCTGATGAGACAGGGGAGGCGTTGGTGGTGAACTTCCAGGAATCTCTCGAATCAGGGAGATTCCCAGTGGACTGGAAAATTGCTAACGTGACACCCCTGTTTAAAAAGGGAGTAAAGCAAAAAACGGAAAATCTCAGATTGTCTAATCTAAACTTGGCTCTGGGTAAGATCCTGGAATCCATTGTGAAGGATGAGATTTCTGAATAGTTGGATGTAGATGGAAAAGTAGGACAAAGTTAGCATGGTTTCATCGAGGGGAGGTCATGCCTGGAAAATCTGCTAGAAAACCTTGAGGACGTAACGAGCAGCTTAGAATAAGGAAAGCCAATGGGTGTCATCCACCTGGACTTCCAGAAGGTCTTTGACAATGGCTACTGAGTAAGGCAAGGGCCCATGGTATTAGAGGCAAGATGCTAGCATGGATAGACATTTGGCTGTCTGGCAGGAAGCAGAGAGCGTCGGTAAAAGTGTCCTTCTCAGGATGACAGCAAGTGACAAGTGGTATTCCATAAGGCTCAGTGTCGGGACCACAACATTTCACTTTATACATTCACGATCCAGATGAAGGAACTGAAGGCATTGTGATTAAGTTTGAAGGTGATACAAAGATAGGTATTGGGACAGGTAACGTCGAAGAGGCATGGAGGCTCAAGAAGGATGTAGATAGGTTTGGATAATGGGCAAAGAAGTGGGAGATGGAGTACAAACTGGGAAATTGTGGGAACATGCACTTTGGTAGGAAGAATAAAAACATGGACTACCGAGAAAATTCAGATGTCTGAAGTGCAAAGAGACTTAGGAATCCAACTCTCGGGGTCTCTCAATGTGCATTTGCAGGTTAAGTCAGTAGTTAGGAATGCAAATGCACTGATGGAATTTATTTTGAAAGGATTTGAATGTAAAAACAGAGATGTACTTCTAAGGCTCTATCAAGTTCTGGTCGGACCACATGTGGAGTATTATACGCTATTTTGAGCCCCATGTCTCAGGAAGGATGTGCTGACTTTGGAATGGGTTCACAGCCGGTACACGAGAATGGTCCCAGCAATGAAAAGCTTGACATATGAGAAGGTTTGAAGACTTTGGATCTGTTCTTGATGGAGTTCAGAAGGATGTGGGTGGATCTAATTGAAACATACAGAATACTGAATGGCATGCACAGTGTGGATGTTGAGAAGGCTTTCATTACTAGGAGACTCTAGGACCCAAGGATACAACCTTAGAGCTAAGGGAAATACCTTTAGTAAGGAGATAAGGGGAAATGTCTTCAGCCAGAGAGTGGACACCCTATGGAATTCATTTTCACAGAAGGCAGTGGAGGTCAGGTCATTGTGTATATTTCAGATAAAAATAGATTGCTTCTGGAGTGTCAAAGGGATCAAGGGTTACAGGGAGAAAGCAGGAGAATGGGGTTGAGAAACTCGTCAGCGTAATTGGATGGCAGATCAGACTCGATGGGCTCAATGGGCTCATTTCTGTTCCTATGTTCGATGATCTTATGGTCGTAAGCTGCAGTCCGATGCTCCCATTCTCTTACTTTGTCCCTCCGGACAGCAAAGTGTGAGATTTAAAAATTTCTGAGTCATCTTTAACAAATGTGGAGGATTCCTATTGATGATTCATGGGAATCGCTCCACTGCTTGAAGGAAAGGAAATTCTGCAAAATCGAACTGGTCCGGGAAGAAGTTTCATACCAGCAGCTTGTTTGAGTAGAATCACATCGGAGACAGAATAGCAATTGGGAGACGTTATCTCTTTTCCATTTGATATGAGTAAAAATACTATGAAACTCTGAAAACCATTCGTTATTCTTGATCGTCTTCAGACACGTGCGTAGGTGTATGTCTCCGCAATGTTACAGGATGTGATTCAGTCCCTCAACACTGTGTGATTTGATGTGGATTGAAACATGTGATGGGAAATCCAGACCGGATACAGAAGTGGGCTCTCACCTCTTTACAGAGTGTCTCCTCGCTGAGCTGGTGTTTCATTTGTTGGTCATGTGATAGTCCCAGATTCACTTTGAATATCGGACCATTATCTCGCCCAGAGATGCCTCACCAGAAACTTTTCTCTCACTGTCCTCAAAATTCAATAACAGCACTTCTAGGTCTATTGCAACCATTCATTGTCCAATGACAGAATGAGAACATAAGAAACAGGAGTAGGTAATACGGATGCTCAAGCCATTGTATGCGATCATGGCTGATCTACTGTTGGCATTAACTCCTCTTTAATGCCCATTTCTTCCCACCCTCAGCTCTCTGACAGGTGCAAAATCCATCTACATCCTCTTTAAATACTTGCAGTGATCTAACGCCCCTACGTTTCTACACCTGAAAATTCCTGACATTCACTACCCTCTATAAGAAGAAAACATTCTTCACGCAGATACCATCATGTATTAACATTAACAATAGTGGTTAACTGACCTGCTCAGGTAAGAGGGATTTATCCCGGTATCAAGGCAGGATGTGGCTGAAAATTTTATCCTCAGAGGCACTTAAATATCCAGAATCATACACCCCGACTAAAATAAAAAATACAAGCCATGGAATTTATCATCTTCTCAGTGTCTGTGTAGAACATAACGAGTGAATGTCCATCACCATCAAGTTTCAATGCAATGACTTCTTTTTCTCTGACAGTGCTACAGATTAACTTTCACTCACACCTCTTTTACCATCAGCCCACTGATTATTCTGGTGAAATTCCTTTACACTGTCTCTATTGCAATCAGATCATTCGTTTTAAAGGATAACAAATATGTCCATAATACCTCAAATACAGCCTCTATAACACTCTCAGCAATGATCACAATAATTCCTTTATCTCACTTAATGTCGCTGTATCATTATTATGATGTAAAAACCCATTCCTTCGCTATGTACTGCCATCGATGTCGAATTTAAAAGTTCCTGACCTCTGTATGTCAGCATCAGTAAAGCCGGCACCAGACGTGCCTGTGGAGATGAACATCACTCTTGGGGAGAGACTCAGTTAGAAAGATTGCACTTGAAATAGGGAATGGTCACTTACCTGAATTGAAATGAAGTATAGGAATAAGGAAAACAGACAGAGGAAGGGAGATAACTTTACTTTTGTTCTTCCCTCATGTGAGGTGTGCAGTCCTGACAAGGCCATCATGTTATATTGATCTTGAACTGAGTGGCTGGTTCAGCTGTTCCACAGGACCATAAAGAGTAAAACGCATTGTGGTGGGTTTTCACAGACTTGACTGGGGAATATAACTCATTGACTTTTCTGAAGAACATGTAGCAAGCAGCTGGGCCTTTTTGAACATCACAAATGACGATAGTTTCACTTCAATTACATGAATTTCCTTCATGAGATATCAACAGATTACTATTCTGTGCCACTAGATTATGTGTCAATGAATTAAGCAGCATGCAGTATTGCCTGCCTGACAGTTTCTGTGCAGTGAACAAGTTAAACATACACAAGATCAATTATTCTGCAACTAACATGTGGCTATAAGGGCCTTAATAACGTGTGTCCAGATTTAACAAAGGCACAATTGATGGTTTATTCAGAAGATGCACTGAGGCTGACGAGAAGACGAGGATATCATGAAGGTGGTATTGGACAGGATTAGTGAGTGGGGAGAATATAGAAATGTAGATCTGTGCAGAGCTAGAAGGATTATGGAGTTTAAGAATAGTCTGTTTCATCTTCACATATTGGTGAGCAATTTCACATGATTAATTTGCTCGTTATAATTTGTGAGGAATTGAATATTTCATTGGAGTTGAAAATATTGACGTCCAGCTTTCTAAATTTTAAATAATACGAGTCGCAATTCAACCTAACCTGGCTTTATGAACAAATAGAATGAGTTACCAGGAACACCAACTATAGCGAGAATAGGACAGTAACCAACTTGAATAACCATCAATACATCATAGGTTCGCAAAACTAATGAGATATAAGGTTGAGAAAGCCAGTAAAGACCCTCGGATAAACTCCAGTCCATTGTTGGAATATAATATTTTCAGATTCTGATCCATTGTTGGAACATTTCAGCCTAATGTTCTCAGATTCTGATCTGTCCTCCCCCTCTCTCTGTGTCTTCTGATCCCTGTTAGTGGTGTCGGTGATGCTCCCGCTGATACTGTGGGATAACTCATTGAACCGAGACCCTAATTAATAGAAGAGAAAAGCCTTGCAGTGACACATTTAGGATCCACTAAGACTGACATCGATCGCAGTCACTGCGGAAATGTCTCCAGTTAACCCATTTCAATTCAATACATTGTAACTAAAATTTAAAAAAAAATTAAACTTTACACATTCTGGATGGGATATGTGGGGGAACTGAGGGAACAAATATTTGGGCTGGTAGATCAATCATGTGTAAGCATTCAATCTGCCTTGGATATGGGAGCAATGCCAGAGGTTTATCAGAACATAAGCATGCTTCTCTGTTTATAAATTGAAACTATGTTCTTTAACTACTGATCAGGCATTACAATATCAATAAAACGTTGAGAAAAATTTTATCGTCCATGATCTGAGAAGAAAATGTTCCTAAGACTACATGCGGTTATAACAGACAACGATATGGTTATGTTAACAGAGAATTGTACCGAAGACATAATGGAGACTGCAGGTGTTTTATAATTCAGTGTAGGCAAAGCATGGTGGTGGAAAAGGCACAGTAAGTCAGGCAACATCCGAGGAGCAAGAAAGTAGGACCCTTTTTCAGGACTGGCGAGGGGAAAGGGGGCTAAGAGAAAACGGATGATGGGGTGAGGCTGGGGGAAACATAAGTAATAGGTGAGCGAAGGTAGGAGGTGATAGTGATAGATCGGTGAGGAGTGTGGAACAGAGTGGTGGGAAGGAAGGTGGACATTAGGTCTCCTCAGGAGGGCAGATGTGAGTCCGGGGGCTGGATCTGGGAAATGGGTTGACCAGGGGAGATTTGTAAATCAGTGAATCCAATGTTCATGCCGTGTGTTTGTTGGCTTCCGAGGCAGAAGATGAGGTGTTACTGGTAACATCCTAGTAAATCTCTTCTCAACCATCTCCAGGTTAATAATCTCCGTCCTTTAACAGAACTGCACACAGTACTTCAGAAAAGGCTTTATCAATATTCTGCACAATCTCAGCATGATTTCCAAACTTCTAACCTCAAAGGTATGAACAATGAAGTAACCTTAAACACACTGCCCCAAAAACTTCAATGAATTATGCCTGTGCCCCTGGGTCCCTCTTTTCTACATAACTACCAAAGCCCAGCATTAATTGTGTAAGACCTCCCCTTGTTTGTTTTATCAAAATGCAATGCCTCACATGCATCCATGTTAAACCCCATCTGCCACAGCTCAGCTCAGTGAATGTTATTACTGCCTCCATCACACTCCCCCTTTGGATTAAAACGACAATCCCCTCTCCAGAAGGCCTCCGGACACCAGTCTTAAGTTTCCCAAAGACCCAGAATTTGGTTTGCCTTGCGCAGGCAGAGGGAGGAGTCGGTAAAGAGAAGCTGGCAAGGAGGCAGTTGCCTTATATCAATTAATGATTTTAGGAAGGGGGAGCCACATGCTAGAGATTTGAAATAGTGACCGGTGTTTTGGGCCCAGAATTGTGCTCGTTCGTCGTTTCTCGTATTCAGTATTGATATCTACTCGAGATCCTTCATAGTGCAGAGTGTGTCTGCAGGATTTCTTTCCCTAATATAGCCGATGACTGGTAATAGCCACTTAAACCAAAAATTATAGCCAAGTAGTTGAAGATGTTCATTGGTTGTCTCAATGGCACAGCGACTGCACTCAAAATCCTTTAGTTGAGGGTAATAACTTGTTTTTTTTTCATTTATAAATGGCCCCTGCATAATTTGGTAATGTTAACCAGCATTTAATAAATCCATTACACTTTAAATATGACTCGAAATCTGGGCGTGATTTAGGCCTTGTTTAATGGATCGTGCCCACGTTTGTGAGCTGGGGCTCTTGATTCGATTCCAGTCCATGAATGTCTGATAGCGCCCCTATCTCTGGAGAAGGTGGAGTGGACTCATGTTCTGTGGAAGTATGTCACAGCGTATTACAACAGGCGGATGAACAAACACACAGGAGCATCATGTTGCAGCTTTAGGAGCTAATGCTGAATGATGGTAGTGTCCCTGTAACTGCACCGGAAATTCTAGTTCCATATTCTCACAGAGCTGTTTCATAATATATCTGAACAAGTTGATTAAACTTTTTTGGAATCGTGCCTTGATGGAGAAGGAACAGGTGCGACTACTGAATTTGAGAATTTAGACCCAGGATGACTGAAAGCATAGCCAACTGTCTTGATTGGAGTCACATTTACACTTTCTAGAGGTTTATAAAATTATGAAAGGCATGGAGAGGTTGAGTGGTCAAGGTTCCTTCTCCCCAAGGTAGGAGAGTGTAAAACTAGTAGGCATAGGTTAAAGGTGGGAAGACAAATATTTGAAAGACAATGAAGGGCAACTTTTGTTTTTGCTGCAGAGGGTGGTGCTTCTATGGAATAAGCTGCCAGACAAACTGGTGGAGGCTGGAACAATTACAGCATTTAAAGGGCAACTGGGTGGCTTTATGATTAGTGGGACATGGGCCAAATGCTGGCAAATGGGAGCGGATTAATTTCGAATATTTGGATGGCATAAGCGAGTTGAAGAGTCTGTTTCCCTGTTGTACATCTCTCTGAATCATTGACTTAATTACTGAAGGTCTTTTTGTAATCTTTAGTGGTTCTTCATAATACAAACACTGTCCACTGCACAACCAAACTCGATGTTATCCATAAATTTGCGAAATATGCCTTCTATAACTCGCATCTAAATCATTTATATAAATGACAAACAAAAGTGTACCCAACAATTTTGCCTCTGGATCATCGCTGCCCACAGGCTTCAAGTTCAAAAAACAACCATCCACCACCACCGTGTCTCCTGCCATTAAACAGATATACACAGAAACACACACGCAATCACACACGCATATAGAGACAAAGGTTAGATTAAAACAACGATCATGAGTTGCAGTGAGAAGGCGGGGAAAATTGTGTTGAGAAACACACCAGACAGGATCAAACTGCAAAATAGATCTTTTGGGCCAAATCGCCTAAGTCCAATTTTCTATGCTCTGTGGCCTTAAGGTGTCAGGATTACTTTCCAAGGGTGCAGGAGAAGCTAAGTTTGATAAATACTTGACTGAACAGTCAATAGGACTGTGGGATACGTTTGAGGGGCTGAATAGTATATCCTTGTTCCTATTTGCTTTGTTTCTGAAAAGAGGAGGTGACTTGCTGTGAGGTTGAAACAGTTTAAAATGAAAGGGGTCTCCCATTTCCATTTGAGATAACGTTATTCCTTTCTCCTTTGGATTGTGTGATCTGTGACGTTCTCAGACCCGGGGACAGTGAAGTCTCCTGGGATATTCAAGGCTGACCTTGAGGGTCCGAATGGTCAACTGCTGATCCTAACTCACACGTTGTTCTGTCAATTTACCCTCAAGACTGTGACAGAGGGAGAAAATGATTCCATTCAGCTAGTCAGCATCGTGGCAACGCAGCAGGAGAAGGTCATTATGCCCACCCATGGGGTTAGATAAGAACAGAATGAAGTACTCAGGTCATTTCAATAAATTATACAGAATAGGAGGACGCCATATAACCATCCCAGGCTGTGATGCCGGAGCAGGGGCAACCTGGATAGCTGTCAGGAAATACAGAGTAGAGATCATTATGCATTTTGTGTTTGGAAAGCTGTAACTGGTAGAATACTTCAAGGATCTATGTGAGGTCATCAAAAATTTCAATCCAAATAAATAAATTGGATGAAGGGGATGGCCCTCAGTTTGCTCATGGACCAGGATAGTCATTCAATAAGATGTTAAATGGAGACAGAGCGTCTGAAAAGGGACACAGACAGCCGGAGGGCGGAGCGTCTGCATTGAGATTCAGACAGGGGAGGGGCAGAGCGTCGACAATGGGATACAGACCTGGGGAGGGCAGAGCATCTGGAATGGGGTACAGGCAGGGGAAGGGCAGAGCATCTGCAATGGGACACAGCCGAGGAGGGCAGAGCGTCTGGAATGGGATAGAGACAGGGGGCGGGCAGAGAGTCTGCAATGGGTTACAGACAGGAGGGGGCAGAACATCTGAAATGAGATACTGACAGGGGAGGGCAGGGCGCCTGCAATTAAATACAGAGAGGGGAAGAGCAGGGCCGTCTGCAATGGGATACATACAGGGAGAGGGAAGCGCATCTTCAATGGGATACAGGCAAAGGAAGACCAAGCATCTCCAATGGAATACAGACGGGGGAGGGCCAAGCGTCTGCAATGGGATACAGACAAGGGGAGGACAGGGCATCTGCCGTGGGAGAGCGTCTGCAATGGGATATAGACATTGGAGGGCATAGGGTCTGCAATAGAAGATAGGCAGTTGAGGGCAGAGCGTCTGCAATTGGATATAGACGTTGGAGGGCATAGCGTCTACAATGGGCGACAGACAGGGGAGGGCAGAGCGTCTGCAATGGGATACAGGCATTGGAGGGCATAGCGTCTGCAATGAGAGACAGACAGGGGATGGCAGATTGTCTGCAATGGGATACAGACGGGGAGGGCAGAGCGTTTGCAATGGGATACAGACAGGAGGAGGGCAGAGCATCTGTATTAGGATACAGACGGGGGAGGGCTGAGCATCTGCAATGGGATACAGACAGTGGGCGGCAGAGAGTCTACAATGGGATACAGACAGGGGGACGGCAGCGCGTCTGCGATGGGATACAGAGAGGGGGAGTCCGGCGCATCTGCAATGGCATAGAGTCAGAAGACGGCTGTGAGCAAACCTTCAGTAAAAATAAATCAGTGCAATGGAGGTGATGGGAACTTTTTGTTTCGTGGAAAAGACAAAACAGCAGAAAATATTTAAATGCAGGGAGAATGCAGAACTCAGGGGTACAGAGGGATTTGTGTGTCTTCGTACATGAATCACATGAAATTACCCTGAAGATGTTGCAAGTGATTTGGAAGGGAAATGGGATGATTAGTATTAGGTATGATCTAAGCCATGTCTTTTTTTGCATCAGTGCAGGGCAGTGCTGAGATCACATCTGATGCACGATATGTAGTTATGATTGCCTAAACTGAAAAATAAAAGGTTTAGAAACGTTTCAAAGATGTTGCCCTTTACTAGTTCTTGGGATGAAGGCATTCCGTTATGAAGAATTAACAGTTCAGCCTGCGAATGAGAGATGTTTTATTGACCATATAAGATTTTGAGAAGAGTGTATTTGGTGATTAAGGATGGTTATTTCTTCTTGTATGGGGGAATAACACTGGGGAAGTAATTTAAGAATTCGACATGTTCAAAGGAAAGGTCATTGGACCGACAAATTGAACTCTGATTTCTCTTCATATACGCTGTCAGACAGGCCGAGCTTTTCCAGCAATTTCTGTATTTGTTTAAGTATTGTTTAACATTCTCACCTTAGCACAGATATTATGAAGGAACGAAACGCTTATCTTTACATTATGCAGGCACATACTAGCACATATTCAAAACAAGTAGGGTCATTTATTGTTAATGAATTGATTCTGTGTACGACAGCAGCAGTAATGCTGGAATCCAGAATGTGATGGAGTCATATAGTTCGGACAATGTTCAAGGAAAGCTCACATAGCCCAGTTTGGGGTCTGATAATGTTACTGATTTAACTTACAGATGGAAAAATGTAGTCTATCTGTGAAGGAACAGTCTATTGCTCTCTTTCTGTTTCCTGTCGCTCAACTCAGCAATGTGTTGGAGTGAAATTGAAAGCCTAGTCGTCTTTCCCACTCATAGAGAATTCCTGACGAGGGTTCATTAGAATTTCCCAATTCCTTGAAGCAATGCAATTCAACCAAATCCCATTGTCAGAAGGTTGTATGAGCAGAACAACCTCAGAAGGAATTATTCAGACTCGATAGTGTGGGGAACAGGCAAGAGATTCTGTGGCTGCAAATAGGAATCCAGGATGGTGTATACGTGTCAGGGTTCAGGATGTCTCGGAGCGGCTGCAGAACGTTCTCACCGGTTCGGGGAGCAGCCAGAAGTCTTTGTGCACATTAGTAGAAATGACATGTGTAGAAATAGTGATGAGATCCTGCAGAGTGATTATATAGAGCTAGGAAAAAGGGTAGAAGACTGGACCACGACAGTAGGTAATATCTGGTTTACTTTCAGGGCTCTGTGCTAGTGAGGGTAAGAACCAGAGGATATGGCAGATGAATGTGTGACGATAGAATTGGTGCAGGGGGCAGAGATTTTTGGGTCACTTGGATCTTTTTTGGGGCAGAAGTGACCTGTTCAGGAAGGGCGGGTTGTACTTGAACTGGGAGGGGACCAATATCCTGGCCAGCAGGTTTGCTAGTGCTGCAAGGCCGGATTTCAACTCGTTTGGCTGGGGTTAGGGAGGGCTGGGATCCTAAACAGCAGGGAGGCAAGTGCGAGGCTGGAAGGAGCTACAGTAATCAGAAACAGTAAAGTGATGAGACAGGTCAGGCTGGAACACGACAGTAGAAAGAAATGCCTGTTGGATTAAATTGCAATTGTTTCAATGCGACATGGCTGACAGATAAGACCAATGAACCCCGGGCGTGGATATGTACGTGGAACTGGGATATTATAGCAATTACAGAAACATGGCTAAGGGAGGGACAAGATTGGCAGCCTAATGTACCAGGGTAAAGTTGCTTTTTGCGGGACAGAGATGGAGGAAGGAGGAGAAGGGGAGTTTCTTTTTTGATTAAGGCGATTATCACAGCAGTAATCAGAGATAAAATAACTGAAGGAACATCCAGTGAGGATTTGTGAGGGAGCTCAGAAATAAGAAGGGAATGGTGATATTATTTGTGTTGTTCCATAAGCCCCCAAAGAGTAAACGATTAATTAGCGGAACAAAAATATGTAGAGCGATTGGGGAGACTTGCAGGGCCAATGGGATTGCATTAGTAGGAGATTTCAATTTTCCAAACATAGTCTGGAAATGACATAGAATTAAGGGTGCATCTATTAAATGTGTTCAGAAAAGTTTCCTCAAGCAGTGTGTAGAGGGTGCAACTGGGGAAATGTCAAAACTTGACCTACTCTCAGAACTAAGGCAGGACAGGTGACTGTAGTGACAATGGGGGAGCACTCTGGGATTAGTGACCATTGTTATATTAATTTTAAAATAGTTATGAAAAAGTACAAAACAGGTTCACGTGTTCACGTTCTAAATTGAGACAAGGCAAATTTTGATGGAATTAGACAGGAGCTTGTAGGGGTTGATTGGAGGAGTTTGTTTCCAGGCGAAGGGACCTCCTGCAACTGGGAGGCCTTTAAAAGTGAAACGTCTAGAGTTCAAGGTCTATATGTTCCTGTGAGGGTAAAGGCCAAGGTTCGCAGGAAGAGGGAAGCATGGATGTCAGGAGATATTGAGGCTTTGACCAGCAAAAAGGAGGCGTGGCTCAGGTCCAGGCAACTGGGATCGAGGGAATCCCTGGAGGTATACAGGGGATACAGTAATTTACTGAAGAAGGAGATCAGGAAGGCCAAAAGGGGGCACAAGATAGCTTTGGCTGAGAAGATTATGGTGAATCCAAAAAGGTTCTTTACGGATATAAAAGTAAAAGGAATAGCTAAATGGGAATATGACACCACAAGGTCCAAAGTGGACATGCATGTCTAGAACCGTAGGATATGTGTGAGATTCTCAATGAATATTTCTCTTCTGCCTTAACCGTGGAGAAATACATGAAGATTTGGGAGGTGACGAAAGGTCGTAGTTTTATCTTGGGATGAGTCAATATCACAGGAGAAGACGTGTTGGATGCATTAGAATGTATGAAGGTTGATAAATCTCTTGGTCATAAACAGATGCATCCAGGAACACTACAAGAGGCTACAGAAGAAACTACAGGGACCCTGGTTGATATTTTTGTATCATCGTTAGCTACAGTTTAGGTTCCAGAACATTGGAGATTAGCAAATTTTGTGCCATTATTCAAGAAGGGTAGCAAAGAAAAATCTGGAATCTAAAGACTAGGAAACCTAACATCTGTGGTAGCTAGGTAACTTGAGAAGTCTCTGAGGGATGAGATATACATGCATTTGGAAATATAAGGTTTGTTTAGACATAGTATTTTTGACAGATTCCCTACAGTATGGAAACAGGCTATTTGGCCCAAGAAGACCACACCTATATTTACCACTGACGAATGCACATAACACTATGGGTAACTTAGCATGGCCAATTCACCTGTGCTTTCCATCTTTGGATTGTGGAAGGAAAATGGAGCATCCAGAGGAAACACACAAACACAGTGAGAATGTGCAAACTCCACACAGAGAATCACCCGAAGCTGGAACCAAACCCGGATCCATGGCACTATGAGGCAGCAGTTATCGCCACTGAACCACCATGCCACCCTTGCTTTTTTCAATACAGTTCAATGACACAGGGACAAAATCTATTCTGCCCTTCAACCATGATGCACGTTCCAATATCACATACCATGGATAGTTTATTATCCATTGAAAATGTCATCTTATTATTGTTTATTAGTTTGTTATTATTAATTTTAATAATTATTATTAATAGCTGTTTTTAGACTGGAAATATTGCATGGCTTTGTGAGTGGGAGATCATGCCTCTCAAATTTGTTTGAGTTCATTGATGAAATGACCAGGAATGTTGATGAGGGTAGGACGGTAGACGTAGTCTGTAGAGTTTTCAGTAAGGCCTTTGACAAGGTTACTATTAAGAGGCCGGTCTGGAAGGTTAGAATCGCATGGAATCCAGAGGGAGCTGGCAAATTGGACACACAATTGGCTTCATGGTAGTAAGCAATGAGTACTAGTGGAAGGATACTCTCGGACTGGAGGCCTGTGACACATGAAGTGCCTCGGGGGTCAGTGCTGGGCCCGTTGTTGTTTGTTATCTGTAACAATGATGTTCTTGCGAATGTACAAGGCATGATTAGGAAACTTTAAGATGACACTAAAAGAGGTGGTATCGCGGACAGTGAGGAAGTATATCAGAAATTGCAGCAGGGCCTTGATCAAACTGGAGAAGTGGGCCAAGGAATATTTTGACAACGTTACATCAAGGTAGCAGTTTCGTGGTGATTGGTAGGACCTTAAGGAGTGTAGTTGAGCAGAGGGACCATGGAGTTTGGGTCCACCGTTCTATGAAAGTGGGGTCATATTTAGACATGGTAATGAAGAAGGTTTTGCCACACTAGCAAGCATCGGTCAGGACATGGAGGAGGGCAGTTGGGAAGTAATGTTGAAGTTATTCAGGAAGTTGGTGAGGCTGCACTTGTAGTGCTGTGTTCAGTTTTAGTCACATTGCGATGAGAAGGATGTTTTTAATTTGGAATGTGTGCAGACGGAATTTACAAAAATGTTACCAGAACTCAACAGTATGAATTATAGGTAGAGGTTGGACAAGTGAGGCCTTTTTTATTTCGAGAATAGAAGACTGAGAGGGATCTTATAGAAGTTTACATGGATAGGGTGAATGGATCCAGCCTTTTGATTCCTAGAGTTGGAGAATCGAGGAGGAGAGGGCATCAGTTTAAGGTGAGAGAGGAAAGAATAAAAAGGAAACTGGTGGGAACTGTTTCACACAGAGAGTGGTGCACAAAAGGAATGAGCTGCCAACGGAAGTGGTTGAAGCATTTATATTAACGATATTTAAACGGCATTTGGGCAAATACATGGACAGGAAAGGACGAGAATGCTATGGGCCAATTGCTGGGAAATGAGGTTAATGTGGTTGGATGTTTGGGTCAGAATGGACGAGTTTGGACAAAAGAGCCTCTCTGCCTCTCTCAATGCTGTAAGACTTGATGACTACAAATAAAACAGCATTTGGGTCAAACTCTCATTTTCCCTTTGGTCATGAGTTCACATCATATTTGGACAATATTCTTTCATGTTAACTTTGCAGATATTTTTCTTTTCAGTTTGTTCTCGAAAATACAGGCGTGTTTGTCTTTGTGTGTGTGTCTGTGTGTGTGTGTGTGTGATTCTCAGCTTTTTTCAAAGACAAATATCAATGCACATATTTGCAATATCTTCTCGTCATTCCTCTTTCCATCATAGTTTAAGCAACTTTGTTTTCTTCATAGACGGTTTTTTTTAGTAGATCAAATAAATCTGCCTGAAAATGTGTTGCTGGAAAAGCGCAGCAGGTCAGGCAGCATCCAAAGAGCAGGAGCATCGACGTTTCGGGCATGAGCCCTTCTCGAAACATCGATTCTCCTGCTCCTTGGTTGCTGCCTGACCTGCTGCGCTTTTCCAGCAACACATTTTCAGCTCTGATCTCCAGCATCTGCAGTCCTCACTTTCTCCCCTAAATAAATCTGCCTGACTTGTTCCTAACACTGACCCTGACACACTCTGAGAACTATATCATTGGCCATATCACCAACCTAGTTATAATCATTTTTTGTGGCCAGAGGAGGAGTGGGGCTAGAAAAGGGAGCAATAATCCAAAAAAAGAAACACAGGGAATTATCGACTCAATCAGCCAACGTCAGTGTCGAGGAGTTCGTTGGAGGGGATTCGGAGGGATAGGATTTACATCTGTTTAGAAAGACAACGACTGATTGGGGTAGTCAATATGGATTTGTGTGATGGAAATCATGTTAAATTAATGTGATTGAGTATTATGCAGAGGTGTCAAAGAAGATTGAAGAAGACACTGTGGTGTACATTGTTTACACAGACTTCAGCAAGACATTTAATACGGTACCTCATCGTCGACAGATTACTAAGATTAGGTTATATGTAATCTAAGAAAAACTAGCCAATTGGATACAAAATTGGATTGAAGGTAGTGGATTATTTTCCAGACTGAAGACCTGTGGCCAGCGGTGTGCTCAAAGAATCAGTGCTGAGCTCACTGCTTTTCACCACGGATATAAAAAACTTATCGGAGGCATGGTTAGAAAGTTTACAGATAACATCACCAAAGTGGTGCAGTGACAGTGAAGAAGATTATCTCAAAATATAACGGGATCCTTGAACATCAATGAGCCAAGGACTGGCAGATGGAGTTTACTTTAGATATTTGTGAGGTTTTGCATTTTGGTAAGTTAAGGTAGGGTAATGCCCTGGGGAATGTTGCTGATCAAAGAGACGTACGGGTGAAGATTCATAGTTCCTTGAAAATGGAGTTGAGGTCGGTAGAGTGCTGAGGAACGTAGTTGGCATGCTTGCCTTAATCGGTCAGAACATTGAGTGCAGGAGTTGGGATAGCGTGCTGCGCTTGTACAGGACGTAGGTGAGGCCACTTTAAGAATACTGCGTACATGTCAGTTGACTCTGCTAAAGGATGGATGTTATTAAGCTTGAAAGGCTTCAGACAATTTTTACAAGGATTTCCTGGAACCTGAGGGTTTGAGCTACAGGGAGATAATGAACAGGATGAGGCTTTTCCCCCTGGCCTGTCAGAGGCTGAATGGTGACATGACAGAGGTTTAAAAACTCCTGAGGGGCATGGACAGTCTGAATAGGCAAGATCTTTTTCCCGGTGTAGGGGTGTCCAGAACTAGACTGCATAGGGTGAAGGTGACAGGGCAAAGACTTAGAAGGGACCTGAGGGGAAACTTTTTGATACAGAGGCTGGTGGGTGTACTGTCAGAGGAAGTGGTGAAAGCGGGTACAATTACACGTTTGTAATGTATGTGGATAGGTACATAAATAGGAATGGTTCAGAGGGAGATGGCAAGTGGGATTAAGCTGCTTGATTGGCAAGGACAATTTGGGCAAAAGGATCTGTTTCCACTCTGTATGACTCTCTTATTCTCACAGCGATATGAGGAAAAATTCCACGAGTGCCATTCGAATGGGAATTCTCTTTGCTAGAAATTTGTGGTGCTTCTCTGATTGAAAGTATTCACAGCTGAGTTAGTTAAAGATTTGACAGAGAAGTGAATCACGGATAATGGGACACAAAGAGGAAGATGGGGCTGAGACCACAATCTGATCAGCCACAATGTTAATGCCTGGTGGAGATGGCTCAAATTCTCGAATGACCCACTCCTGCACCTCAGTCCCACATTTCTGTGTTCCATTCAATTCCTCTAGCCTGCTAGACAGGAGCAGTTGGAGTCCACTTACTGTTATAACATAGTGCACAGAAACAGAGGAGACCATTTCGTTAATCAAGACTGTCCCACACGGTTTGGGAGATTTGGAAAACGTAATTGGAAGGCCCAGGCTGGATATGAAAGAGGTTGCTCATCTCTTTTTACAGACCATTCTCTCTCTGTAAATTGTGCTTCATTTGTTGATCATGTTTGAGACCCAGATTCACTGTGAATACAGCCCCAAATCTCACCCAGCAATGGCTCATAAAATCCGCTGGTCTCCCTGATTGCAACATTCCATAAAAGCCATTCCAGGAAAATAACACCAACTAACTTTCCAATAACAGATTGGGAGAACATCAGAAACAGTGGAATGACATTCACATCCCAAGCCTGCCTTGCCCTTCACTAAGATCAAGGCTGACCTGCTCCAAGTCTCAACTCTTCCTTAATGTTCAAGTTTTCCTGAGCACTTCCATCGAACACAGAACAAAGAACAATACTGATTTGGAGATGCTGGTGTTGGACTGGGGTGTACAAAGTTAAAAATCATACAAAACCAGGTTATAGTCAAACAGGTTTAATTAGAAGCACGCTAGATTTCGGAGTGTCGCTCCTTCATCAGGTGATAGTGAAGTGCTCAAGCCTAACACAGAATTTAGAGCAGAAATTTACAGTGTGATTTACCTTAAAATAAAACATTGAAAAATTGATTGTCTGTTTAGCCTTTCATCTGTTAGAATACCATGATAGTTTCACTTCTTTCATATGTAAATCACAAAACTTTGTTTTAAAAATTTGCATTCTCAGATTAGCTGTTAATAATGGTGATAGCTAGACAATATGTTGAAAGTTATGCCCCCTGTGTTGTCTGTCTATGCCATGATGTTTATATTGATTCTAATCTAAAAAGTGAGATAATGGAGTTTTACATGAATTCATGCAGTTTTTGAGCTCAGAGTTCTACATGAATGCATGCAGGTAGGACCTTCAGCCCTCGACGTTGTGCCGTTTGCCCTACTCTAAGATTAGACTAACCTACATGCTTCAGTTCACTTTGTTCCATGTGCCTACCCTAGAGTCTCTTAAGTTTCCCTCAAGTATTTGACTCTACTACCACCGCTGGCAGTGCATTCCACACACCCAGCACTCTCTGTGTAAATAATCTACCTTTGACATCTCCCCTAAACCTTCCTCCAATTACTTTAAATTTATGCCACCTAGAGATAGGCATTTCTGCCCTCGGAAAATGTTTCTGGCCAATCACTCTCTCTTTTTTCCAAGTATGGGGACGGCAAACACGAGGGGACACAACTTTAAAGTGAGGGGAGATAGGTATAAGACGGATGTTAGAGGTCGTTTCTTTATTCAGAGAGTAGTAAGGTTATGGAATGCTTTGCCTGCATCAGTCATAGATTCGCCATGTTTATGTGCATTTAAGTCGTCGTTGGACAGGCATATGGACGGACATGGAAGAATGTAGGTGGGATGGGTTTCAGCTGAGTGTGACAGGGCGGCGCAACATCGAGGGCCGAAGGGCCGTACCGCGCTATAATGTGCTATGTTCTATGCCTCTCATCATCTTGTACACCTCTATCAAGTCACCTCTCATCTATTTTTCCTCCAGTGAGAAAAGCCCTAGCTCCCTCATGGTTTCTTCATAAGACCTGCCCTCCTGTCGAGGCAGCATCATGGTAAAACTCCTCTTTACACTCTCTAAAGCTTTCTTATCCTTCCTATAATGAGGAGACCATAACTGAACACAATATTCCCTGTGCGGTCTGAGCAGGGCTCTATCGAGCTGCAGCATAACCTCGTGTCTCTTAAATTCAGTCCCCCTGCAACTGATAGCCAAAACACCATGCGCTTCTTAACAACCCAATCAACTTGGATAGCAACTTTGAGGAATCTGTGGGCACGGACCCCAAGAACCCTCTGTCCTTCCACACTGCCAAGACTCTTCCACCTCAGAACCCTCCAACTACAAGGGATGAATTCAGATTTCTCCAGCTTCCTCATTTCCCCTACCCCCACATTGTCTCAATCCCAACTCTAAAACTCAGCACCACCTTCCAGACTTGCAATTTTCTTCCTGACCTCTCCGCCCCCACCCCCTCTCTGGTCTATCATCCTCAGCTTAACCTCTTTCCCCCTATCGCATTTACAACGCCCCTCCCCCAAGTCCCTTCTCCCTACCTTTTCTCTTAGCCTGTTTGCACACTTTCCTCATTCCTGAAGAAGTGCTCATGCCCGAAACGTCGATTCCCCTGATCTTTTCATGCTGCCTGACCTGCTGTGCTTTTCCAGCAATACATTTTTCAGCTCCTCAGTTTCACTTCCTGGCTGAGAAAGCTCTTACATCTCCACACAGTCGCACAGTAACAGTTCCTCTCTCCAAAGAAGCAGTTGACAATGGGACATTATTTTTCTCTATAGCTCAGCGACTCTAAGTACCGCTGGTGGAGTTAATCACCACACTCAGAGACGAGAGATAGAGGGAACATAACTCACGGTAAGCAGGGACATCCCATAATAATGTGATATTCAGAAATATGTGAAAAGGGGAAATGGTAGAATAACTGCCCATTCTGTTTTCCTTCCAGTCCATCATCAGCCATCCTTTTGTTTGCTTTTCCTTTCTCTCTTTCCCGCTCTCTCTCTCCATCTCCCTCTCTCTCTTTCTCTCTCACTTCCTCTTTCTTGCTGGACATCATCCACTCGACACAAACCTCCCGCTCACCCTTCCATCCATCCTTGATATAATCATATTATTTCTCAGTTGCATTCAGTTTTGATAGGTTCACTGAACTCGAACCGTTATTTGTGCTTTTTTTTCCGACAGACTGCCATACCTGCTGAGATTCTCCAACATTCTTTCAGACGGTGGAGAATTTTATTTCAGATCGCCAGCATCCAATTTTGCTTGTTGTTGTTGTTTCTTCGCAGGATGCCCGAATCACTGGCAAGGGCAATATTTGTTGTCCATCACAACTACCCTTGACCACGCTGCCATTTGTAAAGGCAATATGGAGGCAACCATAGTGTTGTGGATCTGAGGTGACACTTAGTTCAGATAGTGCAAAAATGTTAGATTTCTTTACCAAAGGTTACCAATAAAATAAGAAAAGAAATCCTGATGGTTTATGCTTGCCATGAGTGAAATGAGGTTTCATTCCAATTTTGATATTGGAACTTATATTTAGTCATCGGCTGTGGTAGGATTTCAGACAATGCTTTTAGAGTCATAACTTGCGCCTCTAAATTACACAGTCAGTGATATTATTACTCTGTTTAAGAGTCCCTGTTGTGAATTAACTGTCGAGGCAAGAGCAAGTTTGTGGTCAACCTATTTGTAACTGGAAGAGAGGTCAGAAGAGAACTGGGGCCATATAATCTATCGTTAATGAAGGGGTAGATGATGGCAAACTCAGTAACAGAACTCAGGCGGAATTTGAGATTGGGGGTATTGGAGGTGGGCATCGGCAGGTGTGATGACAGAGAGAATATGGAGATCTAAAACAGTTCACGGTAAAGAGTAGACTCAAGGTTCCGAACAGTTTTGTTTTTTCTCAGATGCTTATGAGTAAGTAGTTTGGAAATGCATGAGAATGAAGTGGCGTTTGTGATGGAAAGTTTATGTATTTATAAATATAATCTACTAGAACAGCAATAACATTCAGCATCATTTATAAAATTGACAGAAATAGACTTACCAGGAACACCAACAATAGCGAGGATGGGATAGTACCCAGCTCGAATAATCATCAGTACAGCTCGTATCCGCAAATCTAACCGTGGTCAATTCCGAGAAAGCCAGTAAAGATCCCTGCATAAACTTCTGTCCATTGTTGGAACATTCCAGTGGAATGTTCTCAGCCTCTGATCCATTGTTGGAACATTTCAATGTTCTCAGATTCTGATCTCTCTCTTTCTCTGCAGCTGCTGATCCCAATCTTGTTGAGGTTGACTCTGCCCCGAATATTATGGATTAAATACCTAATTATGGAAGAGGGAAATCCTCCAGTGACCCACTTAGGTCCAGGAAGACCGATATCAATCACAGTTACTGAACAAACAGCTCCAGTTAACCCCTTTCACGGCAACTCTGATATATCACAATAATACTTGGTGAGGCTGGGATTTTGATATCGCTGATTATTGGGCTCATGGCACATCTCCAGTTGTAAACATAGAGGTGAGGGAGAGGCATAATTCTTTCTCTTCACAAGCTCGATGATTCTGCTGTGTTTTGGCAGTATAGGAATTGCTGGACTCCCGAGGCCGCCTGTGTCTAATCACCAGGCCTGCTGTATCTTTTCCTTTTATTTATTTATGTTGACTTTTGTCTGTCCAGCATTAAACTGCTTAGGTGGGTTTAGGCATTTTTGAGAGACACATACAGAGTCATAGACGATGGAGATACAGTCCATTCCTTGTGTTCTTGCAGCTGTGGCCTGGTCCTGTGGAGTGAAGGTCAAACTTTCACAGAACCAGGATTCTTAGTTTTCCCTTTTTGCCAGTTATTGCTGGAGTCTCAGCAGGATTGGAAGGCAGTAAATCTCTCCCGGGTGCTACACATTGTCTCTGTGATATCTCCTGGAACTGTCTTTTGATGTTCTTTCCTCCTGGATTGGAGAACTGCATGTCAGACAATCTGTTTCCTGCATTTGTTTATGTGTGCTTATTGGATGATACCATATTGGAGCAGTTACTGTATAGTAGTTAAATAAACTATTATTCTGCTAAGTTTTCCAACAGAATTATGCTATTGCAAGTTCCTGTTCCTTTTGTTGTCTTTTATCGACAGTATTTGAATAAGTTGGTTTTTTTTAGATTAGACTTACAGTGTGGAAACAGGCCCTTCGGCCCAACAAGTCCACACCGACCCGCCGAAGCGAAACCCACCCATACCCCTACCCCTACATTACCCCTTACCTAACACTACGGGCAATTTAGCATGGCCAATTCACCTGACCCGCACATCTTTGGACTGTGGGAGGAAACCGGAGCACCCGGAGGAAACCCACGCAGACACGGGGAGAACGTGCAAACTCCACACAGTCAGTCGCCTGAGTCGGGAATTGAACCCGGGTCTTCAGGCGCTGTGAGGCAGCAGTGCTAACCACTGTGCCACCGTGCCGCCCACTATGTGTTTTGTGAAATGTTGAATATTTTGACCAAGTAAATTCTATCTCAAACACAGCACCTCACATTTACCTGCGGAATGGGCCGAGCTGGAGGAGTGATAATCATGTCAGGAATTATATTGGATACTCAATCCACCTCTCAGATCCAGCCCGGACATGTATAAGACCAGATGAGATACCTACTCAGCATGAAGCACTGCGTAGACCACGCTAGTGTACTGGTCAGCAATCCGTCCAGGATCGAACACTGTTTAAAGCTCACCAGTTCACTACCTATGTGTCCAACAGTGCACTGATCTATAAACTTGGACTAGATGATCTGTTCAGCACAGAGAGCTGTGCAGAACACACAAAGACATTGTTCAATACACACAGACTGGATATCTATAAAGCTGTGCAGTGAATAGCAGTGAATTTATACATTAATCTGGAGCAGTTACCTTCCCAGCATACCCAGCTGTGTACACCAGTCACTGCATTGCTGAGTAACACTACGTTAGATCACTGCCCAGCTCATGCTGGAAGTGACAGGATGTGTAGCTCCACTCCAATTTCAGCTCCACATTTCCATTGTGGCATGACACAGGGGTGCTGTGGGTGTGAAACTCACTGCCAGAGAGAGATGGCAGGGGAATCTGTTTAAATACCAAAATATGGGAGGAGCTTGGTTAAAAGAGAGGGGGAGATTGAGAGAAAATTTCAGAGAAGGATCTGATGGTAGGTTTAAGAACTATGAAATAAAAACAGTTCAATAGCATCTTGCAATATAGGCCACTGTTTTCAGGAATTATGGGTGAGAAGGATATTGGTATTAATTAAGATGATGGAGACTTTTGGATAAGCATTTGTCCTGCAGCTTTGTAACTGGGAGTGGGATCAGCAGAGTCTTCGACTCATTGGGCTGAATCGAACAATAATTTGTCTCAGTGCCATTTTCATTGGTTGTGACAAAAGGAATGTCTGCACGAGGCAGAGCTAGTTTCCTGGTGTTATCTTATCGAACTCACCTCATTAACAATCCACCCCGCCCCATGGTGTCCCTCTCATTCACTGCCAGCCCGATTCTTCCACTCATCATGGCTGGAGGTACACACCATCTCCCGGATTCCCCTGGATATTTAGTGATCCCTGGTACTGCTGCCATCATTGAAAGGCCAATGGGAACACGTTTGAGCTTTCTCAGTTTGGAGCTGCCCTGCATAGTTTACCCGAGCATAGCAGATAAGGGGAAATTACACCACAGCTTGTCAACAGAGGCACAGAGGACCTGGTGAGTAGTCTAGTATAGAGAGGCACAATTCTCTACCCAGAGCATGGTCTGAGCACACCACCCAGCTCAGTGCAGTATCTGCGGTCCGAAGAAAAGTCCAGCAATACAGGGAAAGAGTCAATAACTTTCCCCGCTCTGTCAGGATAAGGGTCACAGTATTCTCTCTACTCTCTCACACTCACTGTATATCTGTTAGCGCTCTACCAGGAATAAGGCTCCATCACTCTCACCACTGCAATGCAGCACCTTCTCGCTCTCTCTCACTCTCTCTCACCTACGCAATATCCCCACATGTTTATAAAATGTTCTTATGCGTGCAGTTTCTAGAATTCTCTGGATGGTGTTGTTTGTACAAAGTTCCAGATAATTTTCAAAATAATTCAACTTTAGCAAAATGTTCATGCCCCTGTATGTAACATATCAGAGGAAGGAGCAAGCAGAATTTTACTTTTTTTAATTCACTCAGGATGACAGTGAATCATGAGGCCATTAAGCCTCTCAAATATGCTCCTCTATTCAGACAAAGGGAGCACCTAAACACTTGAAGACTCACTTTCTTCTTGTAGACAGGCGCCGCATTGGAGTTTCGCCAATTTCACTGGAATATACTTGTAATCCCAAGAGTTGTGGAATATTGCACACATTGCCACCAGTCATTCTGTAACCACTTCTATTCCAATAAGCTATGCATTGCTGATGAGCTATTTACCCTTGATCTTCTCTGTTTGAAAAAAGCCTTGTTCGTTTTGTTAGAGACAGTGCAAAACTTTCATCTGACTACAATTTTGTTTATAATATTGAAATTCTTTGTGCCTTCCCCTGCGAGGAATTATGTAAAATACTGTTTTAAATTCTCTGCCTGTTCCTGAAACCAGTTCTCCAGTCACATCCTCTAGGTATCCCACATATTCTTTCCTGCCTTTCTTCCAAGGATCACACACACACACATCATGAACTTTTTTTATTCGATATGGGAAAAGACTTGTGGTTAGTTTCTTTTCATATTTCCTGCCAGTTTTGAAATGTTTTTCTTTGTATTTTGTTTTATACAATCTTCCTCTGGTTCCAAAAATAAACTTCCCAAATGTGGCCGGTGCTAGAGTTCACCAATCTGAATTCTTTAGTTTGTAATTGATTAGTATCCTTCACAGAATTTGGGCATCATGGGTTGTTCATCTTCACATCTTCACATCATCTTCTTTTTGACCAGAGTCAATCATTACTGAACGTTATTAAGCAGTACCTGCTTAAATGTTCACCCCCCCCCACACACACACACACATTCTGCTGACCTTCACCTGTGTCTATTTTCACACTCCGTATTTGACCAGATATATTACATAAATCTGCATTTGAAATGCCTGACTCTTTTCATTCATTCAGGGAGAACCTACTTATGTGGCTGAAGACACGATTATCTGAGGGTGACTCCATTCTCCCAGTTTCCCTGGCTCTGTCATTTCTGTTCGTTGATGCCACGTTCCAATGGGAAGCTTCCTACATGACATCCTTTTCTCTCAAACGAGAAGTCCCCTCACTCTGATGGACTGAGCCTTCAGCTGTGACTGTCCAGTCTCCCTCACTTCTGCCCTCACACCGTGCCCTCCTTCCCAGAACAATGATAGATCTCCCCTTGTCCTCACTTCCTACTGCACTAGAATCTGCATTATATGAATCATCGTCCACCGTGTTTATCACCTCCAGCAGGATACACCATCAAACACATCTTCCCCTCCGTCCACTGACAGCATTTCATAGCGACCATTCCTTCTGTGGCACACTCCATCACACCGAATATTTTCCCACACCCCTATGGCACCTTCCCATGTAAATGCAGAAGCTGCAACATTTGCCCACTTACCTCTTCCTTCCTCGCTGCCCAAGGCTCTAAACACACCTTCCAGGTGAAGCAACATTTTACTTGTACTCTTTCAATCCAGTCTCCAGTCATTGCGCTCACAATGCAGCATCCTTTACATTAGTGAGCCAAACAGAAACTGCTTTGAGGAACATCTCCACTTTTTCTGTGGGAATGACACTGGCCTTCTGATTGCTCCCCATTTCATTAACCTACATTGTTCTCAGCATAATGAGAATTATTTGAGGAGGCAACGAAGCGTTGGACCAGACTATCTGAACTTCCAGAATGCCTCTGATATGGTACCACACAGGAAGCTGCAGAGTAAGATAAGGACCCATGGTGTCAGAGGCCAGGTAGTAGCTTCGATGAAAGGTTGGCTCTCTGGCAGGATGCAGAGTGAGGATACAATTATCCCTTTCAGGACGGCAGCCGGTGACGAGCAGTGTTCCACAAGAGTCAGTTTTGGGACCAACATTTCACTTTATAGGTTAATGATCTGAATGGCGGGACAGAAGATATTCTGGCTACGTTTTCAGATGATGCAAAGATCTTTGAAGGGGCACATAGTATTGAGGAGGCAGGGAGTCTGCAGAAAGATTTCTACAGTTCAGGAGAGTGGGAAAAGGAGTTGATGATCCACCTCACCTTCACCATGCAGCCCGCAGAATCACAGATGCCAGTCTTTAATCGATCTGATTTGCTGTATGTGACATGAAGAAACAGCAGAACACAGTAGATACGGCAAAGACAATGGGTCCTGACACCATTCCTGCAATAGGACTGAAGATTTGTGCTGCACAACAAGCCTGGGGAAGTGGTTTCATTCCAGCTCTAACTCTGACATCTCCCTGGCAATGTAGAAAATTACTCAGCCATGTCCAATCTCATAACAAGGGAATAACTACAGTCTGACCGTTTACCATGGCCTGAGTCCTGTAGTTTCCGGTAGGCCCCATGTGGAAATGGTGTTGTTGTGGAAAAGTCACTGGATTAGCTATCCAGACCAGGCTAATGCTTTGGCAGCTGGTGGTCGTTATGACTAATAAAATGTCGAGATGTAAAACCTGGAGTCATTAACAGTGACCTTGAATCCAATGTCGATTGTAAACACCAATTTCCTTCTTCAATACACTTTCAGTAAGTGAATTTCCTGCGCTTTCCTGGTCTGGCCTAAACGTGACTCCAGACACACAGACATTTAAAAAAAACTCTGTAATGGTCTCGGAAACGGCCATGCAAGACACTCTATTGTATGAAACTGTTCTGGAGTCTTAAAGGATAAAACCGTACAGATCACCCGGCATCAGCCTCACTATTGGAATGGGAAATACCATCGTGTTGACCCTGCAGAGATCTCCTTCCTAACATCTGAGAGCAGGCGGCAGGATTTACAAAGCTTTCCCACAGACTGGACAGAAATACCGGGAAAGAGTAGGTCATTCAATACACTAAGCATCCTCCTTTCTAATTCATGGTGAAAATCTCCTCAATTCAGTTTTCCCCACGCAGTGTTCAGATCCTTTAGTATGTTTAAACATCGGAACATACAAAATAGGAACTACTGTATTCGCTTTGGTCCATCAATTTTGATCCTCCATTCAATATACAGGCAGTTATCCAATAAAGGTGGGTTTATTCAACACAATTTCACTGCAACACATCAGTGAATTGTGCCACTTTTTTTATAAACCGAGCTCCCGTTCACTGATATGGGAGACCGTCTCTGGAACCAGCTGAACAGCAAATCCCACCCTCCGTCTGCCAAATGAACCCTTGGTGTATTCAGCTAAAGCCGGAATATAATCCGCTCTGCAAGCCTTGAAACTGAGCCGGAATGCAGGATTTATAGTCTACATTTAGAAAGAAATTAATTTCAAACCGGGAGGAGAATATCTTGGAGAGAACTGGAATTCAGCATTGGCATCACGTGGTCAGTCAGCTCGTGCGCTTTCTGGTGAAGATCTTGGTGATAGGTGCAGGGCTGTCGTCAGTGACTGTAGTGGTAAAGTGTGACATTTACTGTATTAATTCATTACAATATGCGGTTTAAAGATTTATGTTGACTATGCTATTGTGTGCAGGCACAGGGAGAATGTGCAATCTCCGCACAGTGACCCGAGACTGAAATTGAACCCAGGTCTCTGTGCTGGGAGGCAGCAGTGCTAATCACTGAGCTACTCACTGTGGGCAACCCAACTTGCCTGCACAATTCAACACTCGAAATGTGCCATAAGAGCAGGGAGAGTTCCTAACTTCCCAAACTTGTCATTGAGCAACAGGAGGAGGACATTAAGATCTTGAGCGGCTTGCTCAGGAATAGGTGCAGGACATCCAAGCCATCAAACCCATAGTGTAGGAACATCAGGAGGACATTCAGCCAATCTTGTACGTAAAGCAGGAACAGAATGAGTCCAGTCAGCCACCCATGCCTCTTACACAGCAATTGGAGTCGTTCTTTTACAGCCTCGTGCCTATTTCACAGAAATTGAAATGGACTGCCGAGATTATGGAAAGGGAAGAACTTAGAATAACCAACTTCACTCGGGAATAGAAAGGTATGAGCAAACGATTGGGACTGAAGACAATTGTTTGAATCTGTTATTAAGGAATTAACAACAGACTTGGAAAGTCAAACCGCAATCCATCAATGTCGACATGATTTTATTAAGGATAAAGCATACTTGAATGATGTTCCTAACATTTTTAAATTAAAAAGTGCGACAAACAAGTTGAATAACAGGGATCTGAAAGATCTATTATATCTGGACTTCAAGAAGGCAATGCATAACATGCTTGACAAAAGATTAATATGCAAGACAAGAGCACATGGGGTTAGCACAATTTATTCGCTTGGAGAGAAAATTGGCTAACAAATAAAAACCATGAGGAGAGGGTGAATTTTCATGGGTGTGTTTAAAGTGGAGAGGGAATGGATGTGTGCCTTCTCGTTAAAACAAAGGCAGACTTGGCAGATCCCTTTCCCCACACACACTCTGTTGTTTCAGAGCTTCCCCTCTCTGCAGCCTCTGCTCCATTTGTTGTTCATGTTACAGACCCAGATGCTGTAACTAAAGTCAACAGGCTCCATCCAGAGTTGGGTCACCAAATCCTCATGGCTCCCTGAATGTCTGAGGCAGCTCACAGCACAACCTCCAGCAAACCATCCCCATCACCTCCACTAAGCTTTCAATAACAGGAGTCAGTCAAAAGCCCCTCAGCTCCAAGTTAGAGACCTGTTCCTTGCCAATAATCCTCGAGGGGTTTCCTCATGTTGTGGACCGCACAATCATCGGAGAGAGACAAACACAGGCTTTCAGTGGTCAGGTACAGACCAAGTTTCAAAACCGTGCGTCAAAGCTGCTGGGACCCCCTTCCCTACTTGGAGCAACAGCCCGCCACATACCATTTCATTGTTTCTGAGCTTCACAATGCCAGCACTCGATACATTCGGGAGCCAAAATCAACAGCAGCGAAAGGTACAGAAAAACAAACAATTAATTAACTGATAACATGTTGTGAAAATATGAATAAGGAGACAGGGGAGTGGGAGTAACTGGAGAAGTGAGACAATGGTGGGTCCTATCACAAGAATGAGAGCATTCAATAAAATTATTGCCAGATCAGTTGAAATGGTTAGTTACATCAAATTGTGAATCTGCCTCACAGAACCATCCCAGACACCATAAATTGGGACAAGGGACCAGCCAGAATGGAGCGCTATGCAGACCATGCTAAAAGACTAATCTATAAACTGGACTACCTGCCCAGCATGTGGACTACTGCAAACCTTTGCCAGTGTATTGCTACTATACTTACACGACAGGAATATCTTGTACTGGAAGATTTGTAACCCATGCTGTGAGTGAAAGTAAATGGAATCCAAAAATGTATGGCCCTGTATCTCCACTGCCGAAATATAAGGTAAGAGATTGTGTGTGTGTGTGTGTGCGTGTGTGTGTGTGTGTGTATGTGTGTTTGTGTGTGTGTGTTTGTGTGTGCTGGTGGCAGTAGATATGAAAATCATTATTTGAGAAAGAATAGACATTGAAGAAATCAGTTTCATGTGAACACTGACAGGGCTTTGTGTCATTAACCGAGGGAGACTGAGGACCGTGTCATAGACAGAGATGACGACGTGCTAGTGAATATTAAAGTAAAGGCGTTGCCAGACTCAGCAACAATATAAAGCAATCCGTACAGGAATGATGGGATTTTGTTCTGCCTTTAGATACAAGCCTTGGAATTCCGACTCAGATTTGGTAAAACAGCAGCAAATTATTGGTTTTATTAAGACTGTGTTTTATAGCTGGAGGTTGAAGCAGCAGATGGGATGAACCAGTGAAATGTATTTTGCAGTTGACAATAGTTAAAATTAGGAATGGTCAGGATATGGTGTCAGTAATCAGCTTGTGGCCAAAGAGATCACCGTAGTTGTGACTCGTCTGTTTCAGTCTCAGTTATTGGCCAGAGATGAGATGGAGTCAGAGGAAGGAAATGGAGTTTGCATCCAGAACAGAAGACAGTGACCTCCATGCATTCAATATTTAAATAACAAGGGCCGTGATACAATGAATCCTCGGTCATTCCTGAAAGTGAGTTAGTCAACCAGCATGCACAGTGCCAGAACTAAAGAAGGAGAGAAAGAATGAACAAGTTCACTGGTGTTGATGTGGTTTGGAGCGTGAAATCTTACAGAGTAGAGTAAATGAAAAGAACAGTAATACAGTCGCACATGGTTAATGCAAATCATAAATCGACAGTGAAACTTACCAGGGACTCCAACAACAGCCAGGATAGGATAATAAAAATATTGAGTAATGTGAAGTGCATATATGATCCGCGATGATAACGACCACCAATAATATGTAGAAAGAATCCAAACATAATAGGATAACCTCCTATCCATTGTTGGAACATTCCAGTCTATTGTTCTCAGATTCTCATCCACTGTTGGAACTGTCCAGTCGAATGTTCTCAGATACTGATCCATTGTTGTAACATTCCAGTATAACGTTTTCAGATTCTGATCTATTGTTGGAACTTTCCAGTCCAATGTTCTCAGTTTCTGATCTCTCCCTCTCTCTGGAGCAGCCGATCCCTGTTAGTGCTATCAGTGATGCTCCCGCCCATACCATGGGCTAACACATTGACTGGAGCCCTTTTATCATTAAAAGATGGAAACTCTCCACTGGGATAATTAAAATCCATGGAGACTGACATTAGTCACAATCACCAAACAAACAGGTTCAGTTAACCAGTTCCTTACATCATTTCACATAACACAATGAAAGGGAATATTTCTTCGGTTTGGATATAATGGATGAGGGTTGCTGAGGGATAGATCATAAATGTTTCAATCCTTTATTTTAATCTGTCTTTCCTGTATGTGGGAGTATTGTCGGAACACTGCACTGTTTCACAACTGTCTATAAAAGGAGACAGGAATAAAATAACAGACGAGATGCATGAAATGTTTGGTGGAGAAGTTTCTAGATACCATTTTGTAATGTTGCTCCAAGTTTGAAATTCCCTGTTATCAAGTCCTTTCTTAACGTTGTGACATCATTCAGAGCATTGAAACTGCTGCTCAGGAACAGGGAGAAACAGGAGGTAGACATTCAACTGCTCAAGACTGGGACACAGGGACAGGAGGTAGTCACTCATCTGCTCGAGACTGGGATACAGTGAAATCTGAAGGCCAGTGAGGTCCCAGATTTCTAGTCCCCAGGAACAGGAGTAGGTGACTCACTACCACCAGTCTGTGACACTGGGAGTAAAGCGAAATTGACTTGTTACTAACAGAAATATCTGAATAAGTTGCATCAGCTAGCCATTCAATCCTACTCCAACATGCTTCAAATCCATGGCTGATCTAATTGTAATTCCCTCATTCCATTTAACAGAGATTCCCCTCTCCGCCGCCTCTGCTCCATTTGTTGGTCATGTTGCAGATCCAGATGCTATAACTACAGCCACCATGTTTCATCCAAAGTTGGGTCACCAAAGCCTCTGGTATCCCTGAATTTCCACAGAAGTTTAAAACACAGCCTCCAGGAGACCATCCCCAGCATTTCCACGAACTTCAAAAACTAGAGTTAAGTCAAATGTCGGTCAAATGCAAGTGAGAAGACTGGTTTGAATCATTATCAGTTGTGGGGATTCCTCGTGTTATTGAGCACATGAGCAGCAGAGAATAATTAACACAGGCGTTCAATGGATAGGCACAGTGCAAGTTACAAAGGTGTGCCTCAAAACTGCTAAAACCCCACTTTCCAACATGGAGCACAGGGCAGTACACTGGGAAGTCAAAGAAAACGCAAGCAATGCTTTTTGAACATTGTTTCTAAGCTTTTTAGTGTTGGAATCTGATGCTCTGTGCGAGCAATATTCAAGGGCAGGAAAAGAAATAGGACAGTTATTCACATTAAAACTGGACAATTAGAACTTGGTGATGTGGAAGCAGTTTAAACACCAACAAATGGGAAATAGACAGAGGGAGAGAGACTCTGAGTCAGTGTTATGGAAGGGTGTGTTTGCAGGTTTCAGAATGCAGTAATGAAGACATTTCGAACATATCTAGCAACATCGATTAGTATTTCCGGGAATGATGAATTAATACGATATTGGTGCAAGGTCAGACAGAGTCAGAGTCTCGGAGATGTCCAGCACGGAATAAGACTCTTCAGTCTAACTCGTCCATGCTGATGGGATATCCCAAATTAAACTAATCACATTTGCCAGCATTTGGCCAATTTCGATGTAAACCCTTCCTCTTCATGTACTCATCCAAACGTCATTTAGAAGATGTAATTGTAAATGCCTCCACCACCTCCTCTGGCAGCTCATTCCACGCATGCACCACTCTCTGTGGGAAAATAAAATGCTCCTTAGGTCATTGTTAAATCTTTTCCCCCTCATTGGAAATCGATGCTCTCTAGTTTTGGGGGGAAAGACCATGGCTATACACACTATACATGCTCCTCGCGCTTCAGGAATAAAAGAACCCAACTGACTCGCGTGCTCCCTATACTTCCAATCCTGGCAACATTCTTGTAAATCTTTACTGAATCTCTTCAATTTTCATAATATATTTCCAAAAGGAGGGAGACCAGAATTGAATGCAGTACTCCAAAAGTGGCCAAAGTAATGTGCTGTACTGCAGCAACATGACCACCCAATTCATATAGTCAAAGCACTGGCCAATAAAGGCAAGCATACCAAATGCCTTCTTCACTATCTTATCTACCTGCGAGTCTACTTTCAAGAAACTATGAACCTGCACTCCAAGGTCTCTTTGTTCAGCAACACTTCCTAGGACCTTACCATTAAGTGTATACGTCCTGCCCAGATTTGCATCTCCAAAATGCAGCACCTCCCATTTATCTAGATTGAAAGCCATCTGCCAATTCTCAGCCCATTTGTCCATCTGATCAAGATTCCATTGTACACTGAGATAAACCTTCTTTGCTGTCCACTACACCATCAATTTTGGTTTCAGCGGCAAACTTAGCAACTATTACTGCAATGTTCACATTCAAACGATTTATGTGAATAGTGAAAAGCAGTGGAGCCAGCACCAACCATTGTAGCACACCAATGGTCACAACCCTCCTGTTCGAAAAACAATCCTTCACCACAACCCTCTGTCTCCTGCCTTCGGGCTAATTCTGTATACCTATGGCTAGTTCTCCCTATATTCTACATGAACTAAACTTGTTAACCAAACTACCATGCAGAAAGTTGTCAAATACTTTACTGAAGACCATATCAACAATATTCACCTCTGCCTCAATGAATCCTCTTTGTCACTTGTTCAAAAATACTCAGTCAATTTAGTGAGACACAACTTTCCATGCTTCGAGCCATGTTGCCTATCACTTTTCAGTCCTTGCTTTATAAAATCCATGCAAACCTTGTGCCTCATAATCCTTACCAACAACTTGCCCTCCACCAAAGTCAGGCTCACCAGCTTTTCCTTACCATCCTTCTTAAACATTGTCAGCAATCACACCAAGTTCGCAAGCCTCCTACCTTCCGGTACCTCATCTGTGACAATTGAAGATACAAATATCTCAGCAAGGGGCTTAGCAATCACTTCACTCGCTTCCCACAATGTTCCAGGGTACATCTGATCAGGTCCTGGAGAGTTTACCATCTTTCCGGGCTTTTCGAACTCCAGTATCTTCCTTCCCTGTAATGCAGGCATTTTTCAAGATGTCACGGTTTATTTCCAAAGTTCTTTAGCTTCCATATCCTTCCACTCAGTCAATACTGACGCACGATGCTTGTTTAGTATCACCTCCATCTCTTGCGGTTTTGCACATCGGCAACCTTGCTGATCTTTAAGTGGCCCAAAACTCTCCTGAGTTACTGTTTTGTCCTTAATGTATGTGTAGAGTCCTTTTGGATTCTCCTTAACCCTATTTGCCAGAACTATATCATGTCGCCTTTATGACCTCCGGATTTCACTCTTATGTATACTCCTACTGGCTTTAGTCCCTTCTCGACAGTCACTTTAAATCTGGAATTAAGAATCAAATGATGATGATGGATCCATTTTCGATTTTTGGAAAAAACCATCAGGTTCGCTGATGGCCTTGAAGGAATCAAACTTCCATCCTTACCCGGCATGGGTTACATGTGACTCCAGACCGACAACAATGTGTTTGACTCGTAACTGCCCTCTGGGCAATTAGTGTTGGGTAATGAATGCAGGCCCAACTAGTGATACCCTCATCCCGTGAATGAGTACTGAAAAAAACCTTCACTCCTGCTCTCTCTCTCTACCAGAAATATGGTTCCCTCTTATCCGCGACCTGACACTCAATCTCTCCAGTCCTCCAGCATTCCTTACACCTACCAGCCTTACCCTTCACCCTAACAGAGACAAACTGTCTCTATGATTTTGACATCTCATTTTGAAAGATCCCCTCTTCTCAGCTGGCCCCGTAACTGCGAATATCTGTTCCAATCCCGTTTGGAGGTTCTTGCTAATATCATCAAAATCGGCCTTCCTCCAATTTAGAGCATTGTCTTTTAAACCCAGTTCATTCTTTTCCATCTCTATTTTACAACTAGTAGAATTATGATTATGTGTCCACATGTGCTTCCTCACTGATACTTCATTCTCCTGCCCTGCCATATTTCGCAATGGGAAGGTGACAGTGAGTGTCCTTCTCTGTGATGGAGAGCATTGGTGAAGCAGCTATAGCGTTGTAACTGGGATTGAGGTCAACAAGGTCTTCATCTCATTGGGCTGAATCGAACAATAATTTATCTCAGTGCCATTTTCATTGAGTGTGACAAAAGGATTGTCTGCACATGGTCGAGCTATTTTCCTGGTGCTACCTTATCGAACTCACCTCATTAACTACCTCCCCCACCCCATGGTGCCCCTCTCATTCAACGTCAGCCCTATTCACCCACCCTTCACGGGTGGAGGTATCACCATTGCACTGATACCTTTGGATATTATGTTATCCCTGGCACTGGTGCCATCTTTAAAAGGCCAGTAGGCACACAGTTGTGCTTTTTTTTATTTTGGAGCTGGTTTATAGAGTTTACACCGAGCATGGCAGATAAGGGACAATTACACCACAGTTTGTCAACAGGGGCACGGATGTCCTCGTGGATCGGCAAGTACAAAGGGGGACCATTCTCTTCCCAGAGGGGTCTCACACTATCAGACACACCTGGTATGGTCTGAGTTCCCCACCCAGCTCAGTGCAGTGTCTGTGGTCTGACGAGGTGTCCAGCAATACTGCACAACCATCAATAACCTTCCCCGCTCTTTCAGGATAAGGGTCACCGTATTCTCTCTTCTCCTGCACACTCACTGTAGATCTGTTGCAGCAGCAACCCAGAACAATGTTCATGCTCCACCACTCTCACTGCTGCTTGCAACACCTTCCCTCTCTCTCTCTCTCCCCCCATTATACCCCCCCCACACTCACACACACGCACACACACTAATAACATTGCATGAATACGCCACTGTGGACTGACTCCCTCCAGACACCTCACCATATCTCCCCACCACCTACACCAGCACTGACAGCAGGGGTACCCATTACCTCCCTCCCCCCTTTCTTCCTTTCTCCCATTCCAGGAGAAACAGCCTGGAATAGACAAAAATGACCAAGCCTCATGTGGAGATTCTGAAGTATCCACGTCCCACCTACTGAGTAAGGAGCAATATTCAGTGAAGGGCAATTCTCACGTTTAACCCACTGGCAGCTCAGGTTCCGCCAGCACAACTTAGAAGCCGTGGCCTTGATGCCATCTCCCTTTTGTGTCGAGCTGGTACAAATGGAATCCCCACGGTCTCGGTGGGCAGGAGGGTGGGCTCACATCGCATCGTCTCTATCACGTCCCAGGAAGGGAGCACGGAAGCTCCCTCGTTCACCTCCTCCTGTAAACAGCTCAGATACTGAAACAAATCTGTGAGATTTACTGCTCTCCCCACCTGTCCTGACATCTTCACTAATGTGTTCTCATATACACCCTGGGCTCTCTGTTCCTCCAATTCCTTTATAACGGGACAACCTAATTTATATTGTCTTTCAATGTCCTTCCTACTAAAGAGCATCACCTCACACTGCGCTGCATTGATCCTCATCTGCCATACACCTGAGCACTACACCGATTTATAACTTTCTTGTTGGAGTTCCACACCGTCCTCAACAAACTTCACAATTATTTCAGGTTTGGTTTCTGTAAATATTTAAATTGTCCTACAATCACACTCCACGCAAAAATAATGACACACACCAGACAGAGCGAGTGAAACATTGGCACACTCACCATGGCTGTGTTACAGTCAATGTATAGTGAGTGCTCTATGTGTCTGTATTCGCGTGTGTATCTGTGTGGGGCGGGTCTGGCAGTCTCTGTGGTGTTTAAAGTGATGTAATATCCCCCGATATGAGTTCTGAATAAGGATCACTCGATGTAAAAGGTCAACTTTCACTTTTGTCCAAAGATGCTTCCAGAGCTGTGGAGATTTCTGTTGTTGTCAATCTCTGTTGCAACCCCACCCCGATCCCCCACCCAACTGTAATCGTGGTTCTGAAGTGTGTAAACGATCTGGCATTCAGTCTGGGAGGAAGAGAGGGAGAGCAGCAGATCACAGCACAATCCAACCTGAAGTTTGATTGCACCAAACACACACACACACACACACACACACACACACACACACACACACACACACACACACACACACACACACACACACACACACACACACACACACACACACACACAGACTAGTTTGGTTTGGAGAGGATTGTCGCTGTACTTAGGCCCTCAGAGTAGAATATGTTCATGTGGAGAAATGTCTGCGTTCTTTCTGCACAGTGGAAATGTTTTTTTTTCACTGGGTAGCATTTCCAACACACTGTATACGCATTAAAGCACATTTCCATTGCAATTATATCCAAGCAATTCCGAGTGAGCCGCGATGAGATTAATTTTAATGCGCTTCCTTTAACTTGGAAGTATTGATGTTTTACCCTTACAAGTAACTTTACCTTTGAGAAAGGATTGAAAAGACCTAAACCAGAGCAGCAGAGTGTGGGCTCGTATCACTTTAAAGAAGACAGGGAAAGGGAGAGGAAGGTAGAGTGGTTTTTACCCCGTTTCAGTGATTCACACCAAAAACAAGAAAAGTTCCCATTGCACAGAGGTGCAGAGACCGAGATCCACACACTCATGTAGTAACACATGTAACTGGCACAGAGAGACAGACATGCACACAGAGGTTAACAGTGACATATGTAGACAAACAGGAATAGACAAACACCAACAGAAATATGTAGGTACATACTTGGACATACAAACACACGGACTAACCGAGTTATACAGGGCATTTGCAAACAGGCCTATCGGCCCATACAGTCCTTGCTGGCCATAATCCCAAGCTAAATCATTCCCACCTGCCTGCGCTGGGCCCAGATTTATCCAAATGTTCTCTTATTCTTGTACTTAACCAAATGCGTTTTAAAAACTATAACTTTACCCAAAATCCATCACTTCCTCAGGAAATTCATTCCCTACACGAACCACATGCTGTGTAAAAAATGAATCACCTCACAGGTCCTGATCAGGTGGCCCCAAGAAATTTGTAGGAAGCTAAGGAAGTGATTGCTGGGTCCCTTGCTGAGACCTTGTCATCATCAATAGCCACAGGTGAGATGCTGGAAATCATGAGTTTGACTAAAGTTTTGTTATTAAACAAAATGGAAAGAAAAAGCCAAGAACTATAGATTGAGGATCCTGACATCAGTGGTGGGCACAGTGTTGGAGGGAATCATGAGCTACAGGATTTACATGCTTTTGGAAAAGCAAGAACTGATTAGGGCTAGTCAAAATTGAGTCCTGCTGATGCTGGAGATCAGAGTCTAGATGAGAGTGGGTACTGGAAAAGCACAGCAGGTCAGGCAGCATCTGATGAGCAGGAATGTCGATGTTCTGGGCAAAAACCCTTTATCTGGATAGTGGAATGGGGTTGTGCGTGGATAATCATGTCTCACTAATTTGATATTTTTTTAGAAGTAACGGAGAGGATTGATGGTGGCAGAACACTGGATGTGATCTATATGGACTTCAGATAGGCATTCGACATAGTTCCCCATGGAGATTGGTTAGATCACATGGAATACAGGTAGAATTAGACAGTTGGATACAGAACTGGCTCAAAGGTAGAGGACAGAGGATGGTGTTGGAGGGTTGTTTTGCAGACTGGAGGCCTGTGACCAGTGGAGTGCCACAAGGGTCGGTGCTGGATCCCTATTTTTCGTCATTTATAAAAATGATTTCGATATGAACATAGGGCAGTAACTAAGTTTGCAGATGACACCAAAATTGGAGGTATAGTGGCCAGCAAAGAAGGTTACTTCAGATTTCGACGGGATCTTAATCAGATGGGCCAATTGACCGAGGAGAGGCAAACAGAGTTTAATTTAGATAAATGTGAGATGCTGCATATTGGAAAGGCATATCATGGCAGGATTATACACTGACTGGTAAGTCCTTGGGAGTGTTGCTGAACAGCATGATCTCTGAGTACAGGTTTATAGTTCCTTGAAAGTGGATTTGCAGGTAGATAGGACAGTGAAGAAAGTATTTGATATGTTATTGGTCAATGCATTGTGAATATGCGTTAGGAGACTGGATTGCGACTGTACAGTACATTGGTTCGGCCACTTTTGGAATACTGTATGCAATTCTAATCTCCCTGCTGTGCAGGAAGGATGTTGTGAAACTTGAAAGGGTTCAAGAAGGGTTTGTACTGAGATTGCCATGGTTGGAGAGTTTGAGTTACAGAGAGAAGCTGAATAGGCTGAGCCTGTTTTGCCTGGAGAATCAGAGGTTGAGGATTGATGTTAGAGGTTAGCAAAATCATGTGTTCAACGGATAGATTGAATAGCTAATGCCTTTTCCCTAGGATAATGCAATCAAAAACTAGATGGCAAAGGTTTAAGGTGGGATGGGAAAGACAAAAAAGGGTTCGAATGGGCAACATCTTCATGTAGAGGATGGTCCGTGTGTAATGAGCTGCCAGAGGAAGGTATTGAGGCTGGCACAATTACAACATTTAACAGGCATCTGGATAGACAGATGAATGGGCAGGGTTCTGATGTAAATTGAACAAATGCTGGTAAATGGGAGGAGAATAATTTTGGTTATCTGGTTGGCATGGACACGTTGGACCAAAGGGTCTGTTTCCACGCTATACAGCTCTATGATGCTATGTCTTTTAAGAAACTTTGTCCTATTACCTTAAAAAAATCCCCCACTCGAGGGAAAAGACACCTACCATTCAACATTACTGATACCTCTCATGATATTATAAACCTCTACAATGTTACCTCTCAGCCTCATACGCTCCATTAGTAAATGTCCTAGTCTTTTGAGCCTGTCCTTACAATTCAAACACTCCATTCCCAGCAACATCCTGATAAACCTCTTCTGAACTCTACCGAACTTGATAATATTCTCTATATAACAGGGCGACCAGAACTGCACACAGTCCTCCAGGACATGCCTCATGCATGTCCTGTGCAACCTGAACATACCGTCCCAACTCCTGTACTCAAAAGACTGTCCACTGCAATTCGTCATTTATATAAATGATTTGGATGTGAACATAGGAGATATAGCTAGTAAATTTGGAGATGACACCAAAATTAGAGGTGCAGTAAACAGTTAAGAACGTTACCACAGAGCAAAATGGAATCTTGTTCAGATGGGCCAATGGATTGAGGAGTGGCAGATGCAGATATACTTAGATAAATGCGAGGTGCTACATTTTGGAAAACAAACCAGAGCAGGACTTATACACTTATTGATAAAGTCCTGGAGAGTGTTGCTGAATAAAGAGACCTTGGAGTACGGGTTCATATTTCCTTGAAAGTAGAGTTGCAGGTAGATAAGGTAGTGAGGGAGGTGTTAATATGCTTTCCTTTATTGTTCAAATCACTGAGTACAAGAGTTGGGAGGTCATGTTGCGGGTGTACAGGACATTGGTTCGGCGATTTTTGCAATATTGCGTACAATTCTGGTCTCATTCCTATCGGAAAGATGTTGTGAAACTTAGAAGGGTTCAGAAAAGATTTACAAGGATGTTGGCTGGGCTGGAGGATTTGAGCTGGAGGGAAAGCCGGAATAGGCTGGGGCTGTTTTCTCTGAATCATTAGAGGCTAAAAGGTAAATTATAGAGGTTTATAAAATCGTGAGAGGCACGCATAGGGTAAATAGACAATGTCTTTTCCTCGGGGTGTACGAGCCCACAATTAGAGGGCATAGGTTTAATATGAGAGGGGAAAGATTTAAAAGGGACCCCAGTGGCATTTTTTATGCATAGAGGGTGGTATATGTATGGAAAGAGTTGCCAGAGGCTGGTCAAATTAAAGTATTTAAAAGACATCTGGATGAGTATATAAATAGGAAGGGTTCAGATGGATATGGGCAAGTGTTGGCATAATTGACAAGATTAGGTTAGAGTACCTGGTCGACATGGACAAGTTGTACCAGAGGGTCCGTTTCCGTGCAGTGCATCTCTATGACTCCACGTCCATATAATGAAGGGCATCAAGTGAAACACTTTCATAACCACCCTGCCTACATATGAAGCAAACTTGACAGAATTATGCCTGAAACCATGGGTTGATCTGTTCTGCAACACTACCAATGGCTCTACATTTAATTGTATATGCGTTTCCTTAGTTTGTTTTACCAAAGTACAATACATTGCATTTATCAAAAATAAACTCCATCTCCAATCTTTAGTCCAGCGATTGATAATACTGGGGAAGAAAGGCTGGAAAGTAATCAGTTGCTTTGTATCATTTAAATGTTTTAGGAAGAGGGCTGGGAAACAGTGATCGGAGTTTCAGGCTAGAAAGTATGCTCTGTCTTTGTCTCTGATGTTCAGTTTTAATATCTATTCAAGGTCCTTCATAGTGCAGTGTGGGTCTGCAGGATTTCATTCCCTCATATTGCAGACTACAGATAACAGCCATTTAAACTGGAAATAATAGCCAAGTATTTAACGATGTTCATAGTTTATCTTGAAGGCAGAACACATAAACTCGACACCCTACAGTTGAGGCAAGTACCTTGCATTTTTAACAAAGTTATTATTTTAACTAAGTAATTCGGTAAAGTGAACCAGATTTCAATGAATCCATACCGATCTGAAAGCTGGCATTTAAAGTTGAAAATTTGGGCATGGTTTAGATCTTGTGTAGTCAGTAGTATCCCTGCCTCTGGGGCAGAGCTCTGGATTCTATTCCAATTCCTGAACTTGTCTGGTAGTGTCCCTAGCTCGAGACCAGATTGTCTAGATTCTGGTGCAGCGAGTCAGAACAGGCTGATGAACAAACACACAGGAGAATAATGTTGAGACTTTCGGGTCTATTGTGGGGTGGTGGTAGTGTCCCTGCCTCTGACCCCAAAGGTCTAGGTTCTCATCTTACTAGAGGTGTTTTATAATATGTCTGAACGCGTTGACTAAAATGATTTTAAAATTGTGGTTTGATCACGATGAAAGAGGTGTCAGTATTGAATTTCAGAATTTAAGCCCCAGAAGCACAGACCCTGGGTGGGAGGGACATTTGCACCGTCTAGAGGTTTATAAATTCATGAAGTGCATGGATAGGGGCTGGGTAGTCAAGATCTTTCCCCCATGTTTAGAAGTCCAAAATTAGTAGGCACAGATTTAGTGTGAGAGGGGAAAGATTTTAAAGTGACCTCGAGGCAACTTTTTCACTCAGAAAGTGGAAATGAACTGCCGGACGTAGTGGTGGTAGTTGGTGTAATTAGAACATTTAAAAAGCACGCAGATGGGTATTTTAATAGGAAGGATTTAGAGTGATATTGGCCAATTGCCGGCAAATAGATTAGATTAGCTACAGTGTAGCACAAGTCCACAACAACCTTCTGAAGAGTTCGCCACCCAGAACCATCAAACCACATTTACCCCTAACTAATGCACCTGACAACTTTGGCAACTTTGCATGGCCTATTCACATAACCTGCACAACTTTGGACTGTGGGAGGAAACCCACGCAGACACAGCGAGAATGTACAAAATCCACACAGTCAGTCACCTGAGCCAGCAATCAAACCCAGGTCCCTGATACTGTGAGGCAGTAGTGCTAACCACTGAGCCACTGCACCACCCCAAGTAGGGCACGATTAATTTCAGAAATCAGGTTGGCATGGACGAGTTGGTCAAAAGTGTTTGCTTCGGTGCTGTACAACTCTAAGATTCATCAAGCCACTTGATCTAGGTCCCTGTGTAATCTTCATATAGCCAAACTTGGTTTCATCCATAATCTTTCTAACCACGCCTTCTATAATTCTCATCTGAATCATTTGTCTAAATGTCAAACAAAAATCGATTGAGCACAAGTCCCTGTGGAACACCACTGTGCACAGTGTCACAAAGCTGGTACCTTTTCTCGAAAAGCTTCCTTTTCTCAAAGATACTGTGTCCTTGAATTGTTTTTTCAGAGGGGTCTTAAATAGTTTCCGGCTCCAAGGTGATTGGTTTGATACAGAGATTAAACGGTTTTGTGTTTAAAGGTATAATGAAAGGGGAGTGGTCAGGGCTCTATGTGAGCAGTTCAGTCCTGAAACAGTTTGTAGTTCAGCTGTGTGGATAGGCTGTCTCTCTCTCTTTCTCTCTCTCTCCCTCTCTCTCTGCTTCTGCTCTTCTAGCTTCAACCTGTAAACATTTGTTCCATTTGCACTGTTCTTAAGGGGGGTTGGCTTATTGGGATGGTTGTGTACTTCCAGAACAGCTAATTAAGTCTAGTTTGAATAGATTGAGATCTGTTCTTTGTGTTTCATTGTGTAGTTTTGTGAATATTTTTTGTCTGTTTTAAAAGCTGATAATTTTCACTGTGCATTTACTGAAACAAATTACAAAGTTACGGTCTGCGCAGACTGGTTAAGAAAATTTTGAGTGGTCTGGCCTAGTCCATAACAACAGTCCTCCAGTCTGAAAAATACCCCTCCTCGATAATGCTGTCTCCTGCTATTAGGTAAACATACACAGACACGTACACAGGCACAAACCCACAAACATACACACACACAGAGACACACACACGCGCACAGATGTACATATACAGAGGCACGCACACAAAGACACGCACACAGAGACACACAGACACATTGCCACGCACAGACACACACACACACAGAGACAATACATGCACACAGACGCACACAGACCCACAAAGAGACATACACACACACGCTCAGACATACACAGAGAGACACACATGCATGCGTGTGCCACATACTCACACATCTTAGCGTCTTTAGGATATTACTCGATAAGTTATGAACAAAGATGGGCCCAAGGCTTGTTGTGAGAGGGTAGTAGAACTGGCTTGAAAAACATGCCATCCATGATTAATAGTTCAGTAGACTGGATGGGCCAAATGGCCTTTTTTCTGCTCTCAATCTTTACGCTCTATGGTACATGCATTTGTCTATGGTAGTGTTTGTATTTACATGTGCATGTGTGTCTGTGTGTCCATGTTTTTGGGTGTCTGTACTTTTGTGTATTTGAATGTGTCTGTGTGTGCACGTCTGTGTGTATGCGTTTGAGTGCGTCTGTGAGTGTATGTATGTGTGTGTGTTTGAGTGTGTCTATATATGCCTATCTGTGTATGTATCTGTGTGTGTGTGTTGCATACGTTTGTGCTCATCATTAGTTTTAGAAATGGAAATATCAATGTACAATTTTGTAATTTCTATACTGTTTGTCATTCACCTGTCCATTATAGCTTGAGGAACTTTGTTTCCATCATGAATCTGTTATTTTAACAGATGAAGGAAATCTACATGACTTCTTCCTAGGGAGACCCTGACATAATGTGCGACCTATATCATAGGCCATATCATCAAACTGGTTGCACCGATAATTTGCTGTGACCAATGGAGGAGAGGAAGTAGAACAGAAAAGTACTCAACAACGCAGAGAACTCTGGACTGATGAGCCTGATATGAGTGGTCGGTGTGTTGTTGGAGGGGATTCTGAGAGATAGCCAATTGCATTTTCAAAGGTAAGGATTGATTGGGGATAGTCACCATAGCTTTTTGCATGAGAAATCGTGTCACACTAATTTGACTGAGTTTGTTAAAGAGGTGACAAAGCAGATTGATGAAGGCAGAGTTGTGGATGCTTTCCATATAGACTGGAGCAAGTTCTTCGACAAGATTCTGCATATTAGGAAAGTTAGTAAGGTTCGGTCACATGGGAAACAGTGCACCCAGGACAATTGAATGTAAAATTAGATTGAAGGGAGGCGACAGAGGTTGGTAGAGGATTGCTTTTCAGTCTGGAGGCCTGTGAACAGTAGTGTGCCACAAGGATCAGTGCTGAGCCCACTGCTTTTCGTCACTGAAACAAATGATGTGGATGTGACCATAGGTGGCGATGTTGGCAAGTTTGCAGATTACACTAAAATTGTTGGTGTTGTGGGTAATGAAGAAAATTATCTCAGAGTGCAATGAGATCTCGATCCGATGGGCCAATGTGCTGACGAGTGGCAGATGGTGTTTAATTCAGAAAAATGTGAAGTGCTGCATTTTAGAAAGCAAATCGGGGCACTTAATGGAGGATGTTGCTGAGGAATGAGAGAGAGGTGTAGGTGCAACGCTCCTTAAAAGTGAACAGGATAGTGTTTGGCATGTTTGCCTTCATTGGTTAGAGCATTGAGTTTTGGAGTTGGCATGTCATATTACAGCTGTACAGGTGTCAGTGAGGCCACATTTTGGAACACTGTGTGCAGTTCTGGTTTCCCTGCTGGACGAAGGTTTTTGTGAAACTTGAAAGAGTTCAGAAAAGATTTACAAGGATGTTGCCAGGTTTGGAGAGTTTGAGCTATAAGCAGAGGCTGAAAAGGCTAAAGCATTTATCCCTGTAGAATCACGGACTTAGGGCTGACCCTACAGAGGTTTATAAAATCATAAGGGACAAGGATTTTGTAAATAGACAAGGTCTATTTCCCAGAATAGCGGATTCGAAAAATAGAGGGTATAGGTTTAAGGTGCGAGGGGAAGTATTTTAGATCGAACTTCGAGGCAATTAATCATACAGAGGGAGGTGTGCATATGGTATTATCTGCCAGAGGAATTGTTGGGGTCTGGCATCTTGATGGGTATCTGAATAAGGAGATATAGAGGAATATGAGCCAAATGGTGGCAAATCAGACTCGATCAGATTGGGATGTCTCATCAGTACAGAAAAACTTGCATGCTACATGCCTCTATAAGTGGGATGAGGAGACATTCGAAACAGACATTTCAAGTGGGAATTCTCTTCCCCACAAGTTTGAGATGCCTCTTTGTTTCCATTGATTCAAAGCTGAGTCAGTTAAATATTTGACAGAGAAGTGAGTCATGGATAATGTGATACAGACAGGAAAGTGGGTCTGATTCCACAACCTGATCAGCCACATTCTTAGTGTCTGGTGGAGAAGGCTCAAAGTGTCTAATGACCCAGTCCTGCTCCTCAGTCCCATGTTTCTGTCTTCAATTCAGCTCCTCAAACCTGCTAGACAGGAGCAGTTAGAGGCTACTTACTGCTATACTCTGGTGCACAGAAACAGAGGAGATCATTCAGCCTCTCAAAACAGTCACACACAATTTGGGCTGGTTTGGAAAATGTAATTGGAAAACCCAGGCTGGTAGCAAAGAGGTCGCTCACCCCTCCCTGCAATTTATGCTTCATATGTTGGTCATGTTGTAGACCCAGTTTCATTGTGAATACAGCTCCATACCTCAACCAGAGTTCGTAAAGACAATCTGGCAACATTCAATAACAGAGCTTGCAGGAAAATAACACCCTCTACTTTCCAATAATAGAATGTGAGGACGCCACAAACATGGGTATGTCATTCATCCCCACGCCCCCCATCACCACCCCACCCCCAAGCATGTCTTCATTCACAATAAGATCATAAGGTCTAATATCCTCGTTCATGTCCAATTCTTCACAACCCCCACCTCTGACTGGTCAAAAAAGCACTCCCTGCTCCCACACTGTGACCTATTGATATGAGCAAAAGACGTGAACACAAGGGCTCAAGGAAGAGTGACCAGCCCTGACATCAAGGCAGAATTTAACTGATGTTGGTCTCAAGGAGCCTGAGCAAGATTGCACTTAATGAGAATGAGTTGCAAACTTCTCTGGTTAGAGTGATTTTAAGCATAAAGCACAATGGTTGTGGTTTGTGTACAAAACTCCATGCAGTCCTGGACATGTCTGCAAAAGATCCTCAAGGTAGCTTCCTCAGCACAAACTTCTTCAGCTGCTTTATAAACGTCTTGTGCACACCATAAGATTAGAAGTGTGGGTGTTCACTGAAGATCACACAATATTCAGGACAAATGTCCCCTTTCAGCTCCTGAACTAGTCTGTGTTATGTGCAGCAAGGCCTAGACAACATTTAGGCTTGTGATATTGGAAGTATTGGTAACATTCATGTAACAGTGCTGCTGGACACTGCACATTTCCACAGTTAAAAGGAAGAGATTATTCAGTGCCTCACGCTAGCTTCACAGGAATATGAGGAAGTCATTCAGCTCAATGAAATTATTGGAGAAGTGTAGAGATAGCCCATTTAGTGGCTCCAACCAAATTCACAGGAAGAGAAGAAGTCACGTGTTATGGATGACAGCAGAGGTCCTCAAAAATATTTTAGGCGTTCGCCTGGATGGTATTAATAATTAAATGTTCTGATAAGTAATATTCCATAAACATGTACTTGACAAAAAGGAAAGCTCAGCCACAGATTCTCAGATGCAGTTCTCCAATCGAGAAGGGAAAACAAATCAAGTGAAAATTTAGAGAGAGTTGCAGCCAGGAGAATTCCATTGGAGCTTTCAACTCCGTGGAGACCTCAATAGCTTCCAATGTTACTTGTAATGTGACTGCCAGAACTGCACACAATATTCTATGTATGGCTTAACCAATGGCATGTTTAACTCATATTATGTCGCCTCGATGAATAAACACTATGCCTACAGTCCCGTGTGATTTCTGAACTGGCTCTTGCACTGTCCAGTCACATTCAGGGATGTGTGGAGAAACACCCTCTGACCTCCGTAGTGTTCTGCTATTCATTGAATTCTTCCCTGTCTGGCTCCTTCTTCCAAAGTGCATCACCTCATATTTGTCAGCTTCCATTCCATCTGCCAGCGATCTGGCCATCTGCCCATTCCACCAATATATTCCTGTAACGCAAGGCCTTCCTCCTCACTGCCAAGCAATTGGTCAATCTTTGTTTCAAACACAAAATTACTTACTACGCTCAGCCCCCATCCCCCACCACCCCTCCACATTCACATTTTCATCATTGAGATACACTGCACTGCTCGCTGTGGTACACCACCAAACGCTGGTCTATGTCTACCACCTTTCCAGTAACTTGGGACCACATAGCTGTTCTTCAGTTCTCTAGCACCTCCCTTGTGTGGTCAGATTCGATTTAAACATTTAGGTCAGGACATTTCTTCTCTTGTCTCCAACAGCATTCTGCGACACAACTCATCTGGACTTTACATCACCCAAAACCATCAATCACAACTGGCATCTTATATCAAACTATTTGAGAACTTCCCAGTCCATCTTCTTGAATTCTGTACCTGTATCTTCCTTCTCCCAACTAAAAAAGATGTGAAGCTCTCATGTCACAGGCTTGCAATGTTCCCCAGTTTCACATACTGATTTACCGCTTTGGTTTCGAAATGGGTCCTAATTTTTCCCTGGTTATGCTCTTCAGCTTAATGTTTTTTGTACAACATCTTGGGTTCCCCATTACTTTGCCTGCTGCACTTCTCCATGCCCCTGTATTAGTCAGTCTGCTGTGGGTGAATTTTCTAAGTTTCCCTGAGATCACCTCTCATTCTTTGAAACAGTACAGAACACAGATATAATCTCATCCACACTGCATGCAATCTGTGCAGAAAGCCTTTACTTCGATATTCCAATTTCCGTTAAATGAAGGCCAACTTCACATTTACCCTTCCATTTCCAAAAGTTACACCGAACCACGTTGGTTCAATTTTATTTGCTATTCACTTTCTGAACTCTTAAACATCCACCTGAATATCTAACTATATCACATCCAATAGTCCTCCATTGTCTCCCCCGACAAGAAACATCTTCAGATGTATTCCTGATGAAGGGCTTTTGCTAAACTCTAGTTTCCAGCATCTGCAGTTATTGTTTTTACCTAAGAAACATCTGCAAAACACTTCAAAAAAGGTTTGTTAACAGTGATTATTCGGTTGAGATCCAAGATGGTGGAGATCCAGTCGGCCTGCCCTGCTGAGCTCTGCACCAGAACCAAGACAAAGTGATGCATTCACTCTCTCTTTCTTCCCTATTGTTGTAAAATCGGTCGTTTTTGATCCCCAGTATTGTTCTATGACATTTTAAGCGAGTAAGGAAAATGACTAACGGAAAAGGAGCTGAAAATGTGTTGCTGGTTAGAGCGCAGCAGGTCAGGCAGCATCTATGGAAGAGGATATTCGACGTTTCGGGCACAAGCCCTCCGTTTCCAGACCTCACTTTTTACTGAGGGAAAAGGACCACAAGGATCACAAGTAGCAGGGCACTGCAGCAATGGATATGTCCTCGGCTGTGATGTCGGCCTCGGTGAATGACCCGGGGACTCATCTGTGGAGTAGAGCCTGGGCTCGGAGTTTAGTGCCTGTGAGAGAACATTGTTTCAGCGATTGAGGAGACCCGAACCAGGCTGGAACTGATCTCAGCCAAGCTGCAGTAGTAGGACCAGGAGACCCAGCGTCTCGGGCCGCGCATCGTCGAGGTGGAACTGCGGACCGCAGCTATGCAAACCACGGCAGAATCCTTGGTGGGTCGCGTCTAAGCCCTGGAATGATAGGTAAGGGCCTTAGTAGAGTAGGTCGATGACCTAGAAAATCGGGGCCGTCAGAAGAACATCAGCCAGGTCGGGCTGCCGGATCGAGAAGAAAGCCAGATCGTCAGCTTCTTGGAGCAATGGCTCATACAATGTTTGAAGCTGGAAGTCAGGGGCAGACTGGGAGCGGGTCGAGTGGGCCCACTGGGTCGCAGCGTGCAAGACCGGATCAGACCAGCACCCCCACCTAGCACAAGTGCAAGTACAAGATAGAGGAAAAAAAAGTGCTGTAAGCTTCTCGAGCTCTGGGGAAGGATCCATAGGCTCTGATCTACAAAGGATCACGAATTATGTTTTTCGGAGACCTTTCTACGGCTGTGATCCCCAAGAGGCTATGATAAGGTAAAAAGGTGCCTGAGGGATGTGAATATTCTGGTAAGATATCTGGCAATATTATGTTTCAGCCATGGAGTGTCTGTGTTTAATTTTGACTCACCAGAAAACTCAAAGGACTTCCTGTCCACATTAAAATAGACTGGTGGGTTCAAATAATATGGATAATTATGTTCTCTTTCATTTCTCTGGGGTTTGCCTGGTTTACCTCCTTTTTGTAGTATGTGGAAGTCCCATTTTTCCCTTCTATCTCTCTCTTCTCCTTTCTTCCTCCATTCCCATTATCTTTTGTTTTCCTATCATTTGCTTTTCGTTTCTCTCACTTAGATCGGAATGAGAAAGGGTGTTTGGAGTTCTGGGGATGGCTACATTTTTTTTCACCCGGACTGCCTCGGGTCGAAGTATGTATAGGATTGATTGAATGCACACTTTTAATTTTCTTGTTGTAAGACCCTGCAACTTTTTTTTAAACTTTGTTTTGCCTGGGTTTGGGAAGCGGCTTCAGCTAGGAGGAGCCATGGGGGATTAATGGGTAATATAAACACCCTCTGCAGGAAGAGGAAAAGTCTCCACTTACTTGTGTTATATGCTGGTTCATTTTAGAAATAGTAGTTAGAAGTTTTGATTTGTTTGTTATTGTAGTTACTTTTTCAAGATGGTATGAACTGTTTACTGCTTTCACTTGATGTGCTATAAATGGGGTTCTTCTCCTAGTGGGTTAAGCGCTGCTTCGGATGACTATGGCTAACCGCTCGTTGAATTGGTGCACGTGAAACGTGAAGGAGAGTCACTCGCCGATTAAGAGAAAAAAGATACTTTCAAGCCTCAGAAAGGAAGAGGTCAATGTAGCCTTGCTACAAGAAACACATCTAACTGATAAGGAGCACTTAAAGTTACAGCAGGGAAGGTTCAGCCCAGTGTTTATTTCATCCTTTAATTCGAAAAGTAGAGGAGTAGCTTCACTCATTCATACAAACCTTCCACTACAGTTCTTTGACCTAATTCAGGACGAACATGAGTGGTTTCTGATCTTTAAAGCTGCAATACATGCAGAGGAATATGGGACATTGTATAATATTGTCCCCAGCAAATCCCCTCAAATTTCTAATGAATGCGTTCTCCAGGTTGATGACGATTGGTGAACATCGTAGAATTAAAGGGGAGACTCGAACCGACTTATGGACCCCGAAGTGGATAGGATGTCAAGGGGTCTCACGGGTATTTCCCCACCATCAAGGCAGCTGGTAGACCTGAACAGGGAGCTGCGTTGGTGGACGTTTGAGATGTCTTCACCCTAAAGGTAGAGACTTCACCTTTTTTCTAACCCACATAAGTGCTATACCAGGATTGGCATATTTTTTGCCCCATTGGCCTTTTTAAATTCGAGGCTGCCCTGCAAATCCTGATCATGCAGCAGTGTACGTGGATGGTAAGGCCGATGGCGATGGGACAGGCTCGCAGCGCTGGCGTATGGATGCTTGCCTCCTGAAAGACAGCAAATTCATTGAGTATTTAAATTCGTGGCAATTTAAGTTTTTATTGGGACATTAACTTGGGTATGGCCAGTAATCCGTCGGCGTTCTGGAAGACTGCCAAGGCCTATGCAAGGGGTTTGATTATTTCTTATTTGGTGACTCGGAAGTGGAAGAAGGAAAATCAGTAGCTTATGCTTAAGGCTTAAATGAAGGCAGCAGAGACAGCATACTTTGACATACTGTCTGTAACTAAGTTGCAGCAGATAACAGCCCTCCGAGCTGCTCTAAACACTGCGCTCACGCAGACAGCAAAGAGCGAGATTTCCTTTGCGAAACAGAAGTTATTCGAGAGTGGAGCTAAACTGAGAAGGTACTTGGCGCACTTGGCCAGAAAGAAGAGTGCCCCCAATCTATTACATTCATTAGAGAGGGTGCTGGTATTATCACCTACAATCCTAAAAGGGTTAATGCAGCCAGGTGTAACTTCAGAGCAGGAGTCTCTTCTAAATGCCCCTCTGACAATCCAAGAGATACAGGATGCGGTAAAACAGCCCCATAGTGGCAAACCGACTGGCCCAGGTGGCTTGCGGAGTGAGATTTATAAAGAGTGCATAGACATGATGGCTGGGCCAATGTTGGATATATTCAATTAATTTTTGTATACAGGACTGCCTCCCATCCTCTCAGAGAAAAGCAAATATTTCTCTTATTCTCAAGAGAGGGAAAACCCCCAGTGGATTGCCTATTCGTTTCGGCCTATACTGTTATTAAAAATGTGGACTTTAAAATTTTGTTGAAAATACTAGCTTTGAGGCTGGAGAAGATCTTGTCCTTCATTGTGAAAGCGGAACACACAGGTTTTATTAGGAGTTGCAGTTCCCCTATTAATATTAGGAGAGTGCTAAATATGGTTCAGATGTGCCAGCAAGGTCGATTCCAGGCTTGGTAGTCTCGCTGGATGCAGAGAAAGCATTTGATTGGATGTAGTGGCCATACCTTTTTTATGTCTTGGAACCGTTTGGCCTTGGAGGTGTCATTGCCTGGTGGATGGCAGAATTATACAGTGACACTAAAGCAGCAGCAGTTCTCACTAATGGCTTAAGATCTAATGGTATAATTTTAGCATCGGCACAGGCAACCGACAAGGGTGCCTCTTTCACCGTTGTTATTTGTATTGGCGATTGAGCCGTTGGCAGAGGCCATCCAGAGGGGCCCCAATATCATTCAACGGGTGGTAGAGTCAGGAAGGCATAGCATCACCCTTTACACAGATGACGTTCTTCTCTTTCTAACTAACCCGATGATATCTTTGCCCCGTTTACTAGAAGTGATTAATTTATTTGTATCTTTCTCAGTGTATAACATTAATTTTATGAAATCGGAGTCCATGCCTGTTGGGGTGTTATTTGAGTACCTGTTCATGGTGGGTGCAATCCAATTCCCTGTCAGATGGTCACAAGAAGGTTTCCTCTATTTAGGCATTTTTATCACACCGGCCTTCGGTCAATTATATAAAGCAAACTTCGTGCAGGTGCTCGAGAAGATAAGACAGGACTTTCGGCTGTTGGAAGATATTCCAATATCCTGGTTGGGTAGAACACCTCCCGGTTAAAATGAATGTACTTCCTTGTTTCTTCTATCCCATGCGAATTGTCCTTTTGATGCTCTCCAGGCCGGTGCTATGGAGGCTTTACAGTTGGTAAAGCCTCTGGAGCAGCTTGTTTATCTGGCACCACAGGTGGCCTCGTATGAAGCTCGCCAAATTGCAGCTGCTGCTGGAGATGAAGGGTGTGAATTTCCTGGACTTTAAGTAATACCGACTAGGTTCCCTGCAATCGTATGTGGCTGATTGAGCTTGCAAAGACCTGCGGTCAGTTTGGCTGGACATTGAGGTATCCCAGGCAAAATGCCCCCTCATTAATCTGTTGTTCGTGGGCAAGACGAGGACTGTTATGGATCATTGCAGAAATCCAATTGTCCTTAAAATAGTTAAAGCCTGGAAAATAATGCGACAAAGTGAGGGAAATTTACATAAATAAACTGCCCCTTCTACTCTCATTGTAGGATTGATAGGATCCCAGCTGGGATCGATGGATTCTGGCTTTCGGCTCTGGGAGTCCAGAGGAGTTTCCTGTTTGGGAGAATTATTTGACTTGGTGGCCATGATGGTTTTCGAGCAGCCGAGCCAGAAATATGAGTTATCTTGGAGGGGCCTCTTTCGTTACTTTCAGATGAGGAATTTTACACAGAAAAAAAGGACTACATTAATGGTTAGTCCCCAAAGGTCGGAAATGGAGAAAAGAGTGCTTCGGTCCACAGGTGCTCTCTCGGTCAGCACCCTCTATCATTTATTAAGAGGTAGTTTCTCAAATGATATAGAGCGGCTGCATGGAATCTGGGCTCAGGTGGAGATTTCACCAGAGGAGTGGGAAGATATTTGGGAGACCGTAAGGAAGATCTCAATTTGCAATAGGACGTAGGCTATGCAGTTGAAGGTTCTCCACAGGGTTTAATTGACACCGGAGCAGCTTGTCAAATTTAAGACAGGAGCGTCTCCAGTGTGCCCCAAATGTACAATAGATGTTGGTACACTTACTTATTTTTTGTGATCATGCCACAAGCTTCGTAGTTATTGGTGCACTAGAGCAAGTGTTTTGGAAGGGGTCTTGGGAACCGAGGTCAAGGCAAATCCTCTTGGGTTCACTGAACCTTCCCTCCTTGGACTTACATGGGAATAAATTGTTTAGTATTCTTTCATTTTGTGCGAGAAAGAACATTCTGATGAACTGGGTTCCAGGAAACCTCCCAGGACTCTGATGGTGGTGTAGATTAGTTATGGAGCCCACCCCCCTGTAATTCCTTATGAGTATGGGCACCAGAAAAAGGAACATTGTTATAGGACGTGGCGGCCCTTTTATAACCATATAGACATGGTTTTATTGGTTCTGTTGGTCAGGGCATTTGTGTAACAGTGAGGGCTCTGAGAAGAAGAATTCTGAACACGGGTAAGGCAATTCATGCTACCGGTGATGGGGAGCGTTGGTAGGATTGTGCTGGGTGTTGTAACTTCATGCAATTTAATTTAATTTGCCTTAGTTCAGCTCGGTTTAATCTATGTATTGTTTTGATTTTTTACATCAGCCCATTGAGTTTGTGCACAGGGAAGAGAATGAGTCCATTCAGCCACTCATGCCTCTTACACAGCAACCAGAGTAGGTCATTTCACGCCATGTGTCAATTATACAGGATTGGAGGGAACGAAGAGAATATAGAGAGATAAGAATTCAAGCTTATCACCTTCACGATGGAATATAAAGTGGTGAGAAAACTGTTGAAATTTAAGAAAATTGTTAAAAATTGTTAAAATCGATTATTCGGGAATTAATGAAAGAACATTTGCAGAGTCAAGCCACAATCTATCAGAATCAACATAATTTTACAAAAGATGAATCGTATTTTCATTATTTGTTTGAGTCTTTAACAATGTGACAAGCAAGCCGCGTAATGGAGATGTAAAATCAGGACTTACAGAAGACATTGAATAAGGTGTGCACAAAAGATTAATCTTTAGTATAAGATTGCATATGGTTAGAAGTAATTTATTCGCTTATATATAGGATTGGCGAAACAAAGAATTGCAGTGAGATGGAATAATTGGTTGATTTTCTGTTGCCAACATACCATGGGGCTCAGTCCCCTGGCCCCAATTACGAGCAATCAATGCTATCACTTATTTGAGCGATGGACATGCTATAATCAGTTTTTCAGAAGACACTGACTCAGGTGATAAATTGTAATGAATGGTTAAGGATAGGTTGGGGCACTGTGTACAGTTTTGGTGTCCTGAATGCAGGAGGGATGTAATTGCCCTGGAGGCAGTTTAGAAGAGGTTTACTAGACTGATTCCAGAGATAAGGAGTTTGTCCTCTGAAGAGAGATTGAGCAGTTCAGGCCTATACTCTCTGGAGTTTAGAAAAATGGGAGGAGATGTCACTGAGGACTGGACAATGCTAAAGGTGATTGATATTGTCGATATGCATTGGGTATTTCCTCATCTGGGGCAATCTACAACAAGAGATCATAGTTTTAGGATAAGTGGAGAGGAATTAAAACAGTGACGAGAGAAACTTTTCTCAAAGGATTGTAAATCTGTGTAATTCACTGTTCCAGAGTGCAGTTGATGCTGGGATATTGTGTAACTGAAGGGATATGGAAAGTGGGCCGGAAAATGGGACTGAGACCGAGATGACATCAGCCATGAATATATTCAGTGGTGGAGCAGGCTGACATCAGATATGATTTGGAGATGCCGGTGTTGGACTGGGGTGTACAAAGTTAAAAAACACATATTGGAAGTTAGTGTGCTTCCAATTAAACCTATTGGATTATAACTTGGTGTTGTGTGATTTTTAACTTTGGACATCAGATATGATTGTATTCAATGATGTAGCAGGTTGACATCAGACATGATTGTATTCAATGGTGGAGCAGGCTGACATTAGATATGATTGTATTCAAAGGTGGAGCAGGCTGACATCAGCCATGATTGTATTCAATCTTGGAGCAGGCTGACATCAGCTACGATTGTATTCAATGATGGAGCAGGCTGACATCAGCCATGATTGTATTCAATGGAGAAGCATGCTGACATTAGATATGATTGTATTCAGTGGTGGAGCAGGATGATATCAGAAATGATTGTGTTCAATGGTGGAGCAGGCTGACATCACCTATGATTGTATTCAATGGTGGAGCAGGCTGACATCAGCCATGATTATATTCAATGGTGGAGCAGGCTGACATCAGCCATGATTGTATTCAATAGTGGAGAGCGCTGACATCACATATTCAATGGTGGAGCAGGCTGACATCAGATATGATTACATTCAATATTGGAGCAGGCTGACATCAGATATGATTGTATTCAGTGGTGGGAGCAGACTGGCATCAGCCATAATTGTATTCAATGGAGAAGCATGCTGACATTAGATATGATTGTATCCCATGGTGGAGCAGGCTGACATTAGATATGATTGTATTCAATGGTGGAGCAGGCTGACATCAGCTACGATTGTATTCAATGATGGAGCAGGCTGACATCAGCCATGATTGTATTAAATGGTGGAGCAGGCTGACATCAGCCATGATTGTATTCAATGGAGAAGCATGCTGACATTAGATATGATTGTATTCAGTGGTGGAGCAGGATGATATCAGATATGATTATGTTCAATGGTGGAGCAGGCTGACATCACCTATGATTGTATTCAATGGTGGAGCAGGCTGACATCAGCCATGATTATATTCAATGGTGGAGCAGGCTGACATCAGCCATGATTGTATCCAATAGTGGAGAGCGCTGACATCACATATTCAATGGTGGAGCAGGCTGACATCAGATATGATTATATTCAATATTGGAGCAGGCTGACATCAGATATGATTGTATTCAGTGGTGGAGCAGGCTGGCATCAGCCATAATTGTATTCAATGGAGATGCATGCTGACTTTAGATATGATTGTATCACATGATGGAGCAGGCTGACATTAGATATGATTGTATTCAAGGGTGGAGCAGGCTGACATCTGATATAATTATATTCAATGTTGGAGCAGGCTGACATCAGCTATGATTGTATTCAATGGTGGAGCAGGCTGACATCAGCCATGGTTGTATTCAATGGTGGAGCAGGCTGGCATCAGATATGATTGTATTCAATGGTGGAGCAGGCTGGCATCAGATATGATTGTTTTTAATGGTGGAGGAGGTTGATATCAGATATGATTATATTCACTGGTGGAGCTGGCTGACATCAACCATGATTGTATTCGGTGGTGGAGCAGGCTGATATCAGATATGAATGTATTCAATCGTGGATCAGGCTGGAGGGGCTGGATTGCTGTGATGTTCCTCATCCTTCTTCAGCCCGTGGATCGTGTTAAACATGAATGGCGGAGGGCTGGTGCTCGCACAGAAAGCAGGAATTCCGGATAAATTAGATTTAATCAGTTTAAAAGAATGTAACCAGTAAAGTCGCACAGTGACCAGTGCAGGATCCTCAGCTATTTACCATCTATATTAATGATCTAGAGGAGTGGAAAAATTTATTGTAACTAAGTTTGCCAATGGGGCTAAGATAAGCAGGAAAATAAATAATCAATGGAAGTTGTAGAGTCTGTAAATGGATATGGACAAGTTAATCAATGGATAAAAGTTTGGCAGGTGGGATTTAACGTCATATATAACCTGTCATTTTTTTCCAGGAAGAATGGCAGCCAGTACGTTACTGAAATACAGGGGGATTACTGGACTTAGTGATACCATGTGTTTTGGAGGGTTCACTCTCAGCCGTTCAGTCATGGCAAGTGTTGCTCCATCACCATGATCGTCTGCTGCCTGATGTTCCCAGCGGGCCTATTACTCTCATCCACCATACATAAGGTTGATGAGGCAAGGGTTAGACAGTGCTCTAGAAGTTTGCAAGGTAACCAGTGTGGAACTGAAGAATGAACTCAGGAGATATAAAAGTGTGCATGATAAAGCCTTGGCAGGTAGAATTAAGGTAAAACCTAAGACGTTCTACACTTATATGAGGAACAAGAGAATGGCCAGAGTGAGGGTAGGGCTGATCAGGGATAGTGGAGGGAACTTGCGCCAGGGGTCAGAGTAGCTAGAGGAGGTTCTTAATGAATGTTTGCTTTAGTATTCACTAATGAGAGGGACCTTGACATTTCTGACATTCATGAAACAGGCGGATATGCGAGAACAGGAGGATGTGTTGAGAAATTTGAGAAACACACGGATGGATAAATTTATTTGGCCAAACAGGATGTGCACTCCAATTCTATAGGAAGTGAGAAGAGATTGCTGCGCATTTTGCGATGATCTGTGCATCCTCACTGTCCACTGGAGTCGTGCCAGATGACAGGAGGCTGGCAAAAGTTATTCCCTGATTCAAGAAAGAGAATAGAGATAATCCTGGGAATTATTGGCTAACCAGTCTTACACCAGTGACGGGCAAAGTATTTGAGAGGATTTGAGAGACAGGATTTATGAATACTTGGAAAATTATAAATGATTAGAGACAGCATGGCTTTGTGAGGAGCAGGTCAAGCCTCATATATCTTATTGAATTCCTTAAGGATGTGACGACACACGTTGATGAATTGGAGCAGTGGATGTGGTATATGTGGATGTTAACAAAGCGTTTGATAAGGTTATCCACGGTAAGCTCATTCACAAAATACGGAGGCATGGCTTACAGGGAGGTCTGGCTGTCTGGATGCAGAATTGGCTGGCCCACAGAAGACAGAAGGTGGTGGTCGTTGGAAAAGATGCAGCCTGGAGCTTGGTGACGAGCTTGATGTCCTGTTCTGAAACATCTGCTCTTTGTGATTTTTTTTAATAAGAGAGTTGGATGACGAATTGGAAGGTTGGGTTCATAGGTTCTCCGATGTCAGGAACGTTGGTGGAGTTGGTGGTAAGTATGGAGGGCTGTTGTAGGTTGCAACAGGCCATTGACAGAACTGAGCTGATGACTGACAGATCGAGATAAATCTCGAACAGCGGGATATTGGGGTCCATGTCTATATATCCTCAAAGTTGCCATCCAGGTTGATGCTGTTGTTTAGAAGATGTTTGATGTGTTGGCTTTCACAGCCGAGGAGCTCAGTCTCAGAGCTGTGAGGTTTTGCTGCAGCTCTGTAATCCCACTGTTTAACCCATTGTGATGAAGTTGAATGCTGTTCTGCATTGAGAGCTTGCAAGTATTTGTCATATGACTAGCTAATATTTTCACAGTGTACTGGACTGAAACTATGTAACATCTGGCTGTGAAACATTTATGTTGAACTTTGGATGCTCTTTTGACCACTATTCGAATTTAAACAATCAAGTTGAAATGATGACCCACTATACTAAACCCAATCGATTTTAAATTTATTGTGTTGCCAACATCAAACCAAGGAGATGAGCTGATGTTGAGGGAATAAAGAGGAGCACAATTTCAAAGTTAGACAGAGAGTAAACTGCCATCGTGAGAGTCTGCCATGAACAACATTCTCTGTGCAAGATTCATTTTTTGGACGAAGAATCCTTGTATTAAAAGCCAGAATATGACCCAGGGAGATATTCAGTGGAAAAAAGGGGGGCATTGGATACTACATCCACTGTATGTTTTATGTAATTTTAACACAATTTTTCTTTAATTGGAAGAGTATATTGTTAAAGGTGGAGGAAGATAACAAACAGTTCAGAGAAAGGGAAGCTTAGAGTTGGGAATAACTGTTGTGGTTCAATGTTCACTTTTAGAATTAAGGAATACATTGATATTATTTTCTATTAAGAAGTGTAATTTGCGAACGCTCTGTCACTCGATTTTAACAGATTATGAGCGAGGTCAGCTTTCCTGAGTGTTTGGTTTCATAAGCAGAAGGGTTCCTCGCCGTGTCATAACACCACACTTGTAATACCGTGTTCTGGTCACCTCGTTAAAGGAAAGAGCTGGAAAATATAGAGAGGATGCAGAGAATTACCTATGGAACAGCAGAAAGATTGACACAAGCCACACAGAGTGAGTGAAATATTGAGAAAGTCACGACGTGAAAGATAAACAGTGGCAGATTCCCGATGTCTTTATAAACGTCAATGTGGCAGTGGGCGTAGTGCGTCTGTATTGATGACTGGGTATCAGTGTCTATATTTGTCTCTGTGTGTATCTGCGTGCCTGTATTCATCTCCGCTGTGTACCTGCCTGTCTGTATTTGTCTCTGTGTGTATTTGTGTGCCTGTATTTGTTTCTGTGTGTCGCTACACGTCTGTAATCGTCTCTCTGTGCGCCTGTGCATCTGTATTCATCTCTGTATGTCTGTATTTGTCTCTTTGTGTATTTGCGTGTCTGATTTCATCTCTGCGTTTTGTCTGCGTGACTGTATTCGTCTCTGTGTGTATCTGTGTGTCCATGTGCACAGCGCATCTGTGTATCGGTATTTGTCTATGTGTACCTGTATCAGTATATGTGCTATTGCATTAGTCTCCGTGTGTGTCTGTGCATCTATATTCATCTGTGTGTCTCTGCATGTCTGATTTTGTCTCTGTGTATATCTGCGTCTCTGCATTCATCCCTCTGTGTATCTGCCTGTCTGTATTTGTCTCTGTGTGTATCTGTTTGACTTTATTCATCTCTGTGTGTAACTGCGTGTCGAGATTTGTCTCTCTGTGTATCTGTGTGTCTGTATTCATCTCTGTGTGCATCTGCGTGTCTGCATTCATCTCTGAATCGACGTGTCTGTATTCATCTCTATGTGCATCTGCGTGCCTGTATTCATCTGTGTGTCATTAAATTCGTCTCTGTGTGTATCTGCGAGTCTCTATGTGTATCTGCTCGTCTGTGTTTGTCTCTGTGTGTATCTGCGTGTCTGTATTCATCTTGCGTGTATCTGTCTGTCTCTATCCGTCTCTCTGTCTACCTGTCTCTTTGTGCATCTGCGAGTCTGTATCCGTCTCTGTGTGCATCTGCGTGTCTGCATTCATGTCTGTATCTGCGTGTGTGTGTTCATCTCTATGTCTATCTGCATGTCTGTATTCATGTGTGAGTATCTGTGTGTCTGTATTCGTCTCTGTATGTATCTGCGGGTCTGCATTTGTCTCTCTGTGTAGCTGTGTGTCTGTGTTCATCTGTGTGTATCCTTGTGTCTATATTCATCCCTGTGGGCATCTGTGTGAGACTATTCGTCTTTGTGTGTATCTGCATGTCTATATTTTTCTCTGTGTGTATCTGCGTGCCTGTATTCATCTCTCTATCTGCGTGTCTGTATTCATCTCTACGTGTATCTGCATGCCTGTATTCATCTCTGTTGTGTATCTGCCTGTCTGTATTTGTCTCTGTGTGTATCTGTGTGCCTGTATTTGTTTCTGTGTGTCGCTGCACGTCTGTAACCGTCTCTCTGTGCGCCTGTGCATCTGTATTCATCTCTGTATGTCTGTATTTGTCTCTTTGTGTATTTGTGTGTCCGTTTTCATCTCTGCGTTTTGCCCGCGTGACCGTATTCATCTCTGTGTGTATCTGTGTGTCCATGTGCACAGCGCATCTGTCAGACTCTCTGGTGTTTAAAGTGATGCAATGTCCCCCTCTGCTGGCCTTCACACACCTCTGCGTTGACAGCACCGCAAGGTGCGAACCATCAGGGATTCAGTCTGGGAGGGAGGGGGAGGGAAGCACCTCATAGCGCCATCCAAACTGACAGAACCATCTGCACACGCACAGACGCACTGTTTGGTATATGGAGGATTGTAATCGTACTGAGGATCATTAGAGTGGAGAATGTTCGTGTAAAGTTATGTCTATGGTCACTCTGCAATGTGGAAGTGATTTTTCTTTGAAGATTATTCATGACACAGAGTGTACAAATTAAAGAGTATTTCCACCGCAAATGCAGCCAAAAAAGGTTGACCGAACCATTTGTAAGTCGATGCAATGAACATATTGCACGTTCATTACCTTGAAATGTTTTACAATATACCCCTACAAATTATAAATGAGAAAAGATTGAAAAGTCCTGAAACTGACAGTGGTGGTGGTAATACCTCAGGAACGATATCGCTAGGTATCAGACGAAACTGCTCTGTAGTTTTAAAGACGTTGCTTGAAAAACCAAACGGCCATGCAATGTGAGAGATTGCCAGTATTTGATGTCCTCTGAAAGAAACAATTCGGGAATCAATGATCATTTGGCGAAGGCAGGAGAATGTAGGTGAGAAACATTTCAGCTGTTATCCAATGGCACAGCAGATCCAATAGGCTAAGTGGCCTGATTCTGTTCCATTTTCCTATTTTTAGGAGAGAGCCGCTTTCAAAGGTTGAATTTGAATGCAGATTACAGGGTTAAACGTAGGATTCTTGGCAGTATGGAGGTACAAAAGGATCTTGGGGTCCACTTCTGCAGATTCCTCAAAATTGCCAAAGCCCTCAAGGTGATAGGGCTGTTAAGAATGTTGTTGTGGTTCTGCTCGCCGAGCTGGAAGTTTTTGCTGCAAACGTTTCGTTCCCTGGCTAGGGAACATCATCAGTGCTGTTGGAGCCTCGTGTGAAGCGCTGCTTTGATGTTTCTTCCGGTATTTACATTGGTTTGTTATTGCCTCTTCCGGGTGTCAGTTTCAGCTGCAGTGATTTGTATGTGGGGTCCAGTTCGATGTGTCTGTTGATGGATGTTCTTGCCGTTTCCGGGTGTCAGTTTCAGCTGTAGTGGTTTGTATATGGTGTCCAGGTCAATGTGTCTGTTCATGGAGTTTGGGGATGAATGCCATGCTTCTAGAATTCCTAGAAGCATGGCATTCATCCCCAAACTCCATCAACAGACACATTGACCTGGACACCATATACAAATCACTGCAGCTGAAACTGACACCCGGAAGCGGCAAGAACAAACCAATATAAATACCGGAAGAAACATCAAAGCAGCGCTTCACACGAGGCTCCAACAGCACTGATGATGTTCCCTAGCCAGGGAATGAAACGTTTACAGCAAAAACTTCCAGCTCGGCGAGCAGAACCACAACAACGGATACCCGAGCTTCAAATCTTCAATCAGATGTTAAGAATATATATGATGTGTTTGCTTTCATAAGCTGGCGGCTTTCATAAACTGCAGCTCCATCGAGGCCTGATTAGACCACACTTGGAATATTGTGTTCATCCCATTAAAGGAAGGATGTGGAAGCTTTAGAGGGGGTGCAGACGGGAGTTCCCAGAACTTTGCCTGTCCTGTCGGGCATGTCTTATGAAGAAGGTTTGAGGGAGTTTAGCTTTTCTCATTAGAGTAAAGAAGAATGAACGGTGACTTGATAGAGGTGTGCAAGATGATAAAAGGCACAGATAGGATGGATAAGTAAAGTCTTTTTCGTAGGGTGGAAATGGTTAACACGAGGAAGACATAATTTTCATGTGATTCAAGGAAGGTTTGGGGAGATGTCAGAGGCAGGTTGTTTACACAGGTAGTGATGTGTGCGTGGAATTCACTGCCAGCAGTGGTAGTAGAATCAGCTACATTAGGGATATTCAAGTAACTCTTGGATAAGCTCATATATGATAATAGGATGAAGGCTCTGCTGTTTACTTTAATCTTAGAGTAGGATAGATGGTCGGCACACCATTGAGGACTGAAAGGCTCTTTCTCTGCTGTACTGTTCAATGTTCACTGTTCTAATTTCTTGAACTCTTGTGAACATTTTGTACCTCGAATTCCTTTAACTTCAGTGTAGGTTAATCTGGTCAGAATGTGATTATCGAGGGTTATTGGAAAGTTGGGGAGGTTTGAGGTTCGGAATGGTCTATATCTGTTCCTAACCGTTGTACCAAAAGAATGATGATTGGTTTGAGGGGAACTCATTTTGACAGTAAGGGCATTCCTATTTCAGACTGAGACTGGGATGTTCCTTTCTCATTAGGATTGTGTGATCTGTGGTGTTCTCATGCCCAAGGAGCAGTGAAGACTGGGTTACTGAAAACACTCATGGTGGAGTTATATATATTTTTGATGAACAAGAGAATCAATGTTTGTTGGGAACAGACAGGAAAGGGATGCTTAGTTACAATCACATCAACAATGAGCATTCTGAATTGTGCAGCATGTTCGAGGGGCTGAATGAGCACCTGCTGCTCTTATTTCATGTGTTGTTCACTCACCCAACCCCTCGATGCTGTTACAGAAGGTGAGGAAGATCGCATTTAGCCATTCAAGATCGATTTAATGAGACATGAGGAGACCTTTCTGCCCCTCTAAGGATTTACAAAGGAATAGGATGAAGTTCTTTAGCCATTTGAGTACATTACGCAGCACCAGAGGAGGTCACACCTACTTTCTATTTTGCTACACAGGAACAGGGGAGCCCTGGGTAACTATCAGGAATTAGAGAGTCGGGATAAATGTGTATATTCGGGTTGGAAATCTTTAACTTAGTGAAGTGCCTCAGAGATCAGTGCAACATCAAAAACTATGTAGAATCTGTCAATGATTTTCGTGGGGGAATGATTGGATGAAACTCAATTGGCTCAACCACCAAGATAGTCATTCGATAAGATTTCAAGTGGAGGTAGAGAGTCTGTAATGTGATATAGACAGTGAAGTTTAGTGTGCAAACAGGATAATATGGGCTACCGAAGTTTGTGCTGTGGCAGAAGGGTAAAACAACAGTAAACTAATTATAAGAAGATAGATCACAAAACTCAGTGGTTCAAAGGCATTTGTTCACCCTGATACATACATCACACGGGGTTAGTATGCAGATGTAGCAAGTAATTAGAATGGCACATGGAATGATTACTTCATGAAAAGGCGATCAGGATGTTTTACTGCATCTGTACAGGGGATTTCTGGGTCAACATCTGATGTATTGTGGGCAGTGATGATTCCATAAACTGAAAACTAAATATACCCAATAGCTTTAGAAGCTTTGGGAAGATGTTGTACTGTACTTGCTCGTGGAAAAAAAGCCTTATTCTATCATACGGCACTGAAACAGAACCTTCGGTAAACCATGTCCATGCCGACCAGATGTCCTAAATTAATCACGTTCCATTTTTCCAGCACTTGGCCCATATCCCATAAAACCTTTGTGTTCACTCAAATGGCTTGAATCAAATAGCTTTTAAATACTGTAACTGTCCCAGTCTCCAATATTTCCTCTGGCAGTTCATTCCATACATTCCGTGAAAAGTTACCACATTTGTCCCTTTTAAATTTTTCTCCTCTCACCTTCAATCGATGTGCTCTAAGTTTGGACTGCCGTAACCTAGGAAAATTTTCTTGGATCTTCACCATTTCCTTGCTCCTCATGATGTTATAAAACTCGATAAGATGAGAGCACTTCAGGGTTGTGAATGAGAGGCGTTCGTATTGAACCGTATAAGATATTGAGGAGAGTGTATCTGGTGCATAGCCTATGGACATTTTCGCTGCTATGAGTGTCTAGAACAGAGGATTCAAATTTAAGAAAACAACATGAATATGTTTTATGCCCTTTTCGTAGTATAAGAAAACAGATACTATGAAGACATGCTTTTATTGGACAAAAATATGAGAACACATACACACGTATCTTCATTAAAACTCCTACATGGAGCAGAGAACAGTGATGGAGTCATACAGTTGCGAGAATGTTCAAGGAGGCCTCACGTGGTCTAGTTTGGTGGTCAGATAACATTATTGTATATTTCTGCTCAGAGATGGAGAAAATGCAACATGCCGGAGAAGCCACATCTTATTTCTCCCTCTCTTTCCTTGTTCCTTCTCGCTCCAATGTATGAGAGGTGAAAACCTGTCAGTCATTTTTACCATTCATGTAGGATTACTGTTGACGAATCCTTAGCATCTCCCCACTGCTTAAAGTCAAAGGGAATTCAGCCAAATCCGACTGTTCCAGGAATAAATCTTGCTTGTGTGAGCAGAATAACCTCAGATGCAGAATAACATTCAATTATTTTACTTTTGTCTTGAAATTAACGATTGCTTGGACAAAGCTCTTTCAAGCTGATATTTTGCAGAGTTTTCTTTCCCTGCTTGTCTTTAGGCAAGTGTGTTTGTGCGCATATGTGTGTGTGAGACACTTTGTGTGTCTTAGTGTGTGTGTCTGTGTGTATGCGCAAACTGCATCTCAGTATGCATTGAAAGATAAATTTTAATGTACATATTTTTCCAAACTGTTTGCCATGTTTTTTTCCATCTTATCTTTGAGTAACTTTGCTTTGGTGAATTATTTTTGCAAACGTAAGATATCGAACTGAACTGTCCACAGCAAAGAACCTGACCTAGTCTGAGACCTATATCATTGGTCATATCACCACCCTGGTACCATTTAAAATTTATCATGATCAATGGAGGAACGGGACTAGAAAATGGAACAGTGGTCCGTCCAACCCCAGTCTGAACACGGATGAGGAGAAATTCACAAAGGGTTGTTTGAGTGGGAATGCTCTTCCCCAGAAGTTTGTGGTGCCTGTGTGTTTGCATTCAGTCAAAGCTATGGTAGTTAGATATTGGACAGTAATGGGCAATGAACTACAGATATGGAAGTGGGGCTGAGACCACATCCAGATCACCCACGATCTTACAGTCTAGTTGAGAAGGCTTAAAGTGTCTAATGACACACTCCTGCTCATCAGTCCTACGTCCCTATGTTCCATTCAGTTTCTCAGCCTGTAAGACATGAGCATTTGGAGTTCATTTACTCCAATAACCTGGTGCAGAGAAACGGAGGAGACCATCCAGTGCCGGAAGACTCGAGAGTGTAGCGCTGTAAAAGCACAGCAGGTCAGGCAGCATCCGATGAGCAGTAGAATCGACGTTTCTGAGCATAAGCTGCTGCCCGAAACGTGGATTATGCTGCTGCTTGGATGCTGCCTGACCTGGTGTGTTTTTTCCAGGATCACACTCTCGTCTCTGATCTCCAGCATGTGCAGTCATCATTTTCTCAAAGCGACTGTTTATTCTTGCACACAGTTTGGTATGGCGTTGGAAATTGTTCCTGGGAAAAGAAAGAGTGGGTGACAGTGTGAAGCAGCCTGCTCCTCTCTCTTTACAGAAGTGTCTTCATTTGTTGATCATGTTGTAGACGTCGAGTCACTGTGAATACAGCTCCCATAACTCACCTAGCGTTGGCTCACAAAATCTACCGGTCACCCTGACTGCAACATTCAATAACAGGAATTCCAGGAAAATAACTTTCCAATAACAGAATGAGAGAACATACCAAACACGAATACGTCATTCAACCCCTTAAGCTTCTCTTTCCCTTCAATAATATCATGGCTGACCTGCCGAGACTTCCACTCCTCTTTTGTGCCCAATCCATGCAGCCCTCGACTCTCTGATGCCTCAAATGTTCATTGTGCCCTCCTTCGAAATATCTCAGTGATCTATGTCCCCTAAATCTCTGGAATAGAGAAGTCCCGACCATCACTACCTTCTGTGAGAAGGAAACACGCCTCACATACACACTGTGAAATATTGACATGAATAAAAGATTTGAACAAAAGGTAAGAGTGACTGGCCCTGGTGTCAAGACAGAATGTAACTGAGGATGGTATCAAGGAACCCGAACAGAATTCAACGTAATGGGAATGAAGTGTAAACTCCCCACTGGCTAGAGGCATTCAGAGCACAAGGGAAGTTGTTGTGTTTGGGGAGGATCAACTATCTCAGTCACAGGACATCTTCACAGGCATCCTCAAGCTAGTTTTCTTCAACTGCTTCAACGTCTTTCCAGCATTATACTGTCAGTAGTGAAGATGTTCACTGAAGATCACATCTCGTTCAGCTCTCTGCCGCTGAAGTAGTCTGTGTCCATGTGCAGCAATAACTGGATAGCATTCAAAATGTGCTGTTAAAGTGCATTCATGTAAAAGTCCTGCGAGACATTGCTCATTTCCACAGTTAAATACGAGGGGCTCACTCAGCACCTCATGGTGGTTTCAACAGAATGCAAGGACGCCATTCAATCCATTGAAACTATTGGACAAGAATAGGGATAGAACATTCAGAACCTCCTGCCTATTACACAAGGAGGGAAGGAGTGTAGTCAGCACATCGGGATGTTAAACAGGAGCAGGTGTCGCCATGTCAGGTCCTTGAGCTCCTTCCAGATGATCAGGACGTGGCCATTCAGCCTATCGAACCACGTGTACAGAAATAGGAAGATGTCTTTGATGCCCCAATATGACAAAGAGTGAAGTAGAGTCCACACAGATAGACTGCTCTATGTTGTTCCTCCTGGTTCCTTTACTCGTGGTGCACATATGTCACTTTAACTGGGTTTGCTGAACGTGAGGGGGAAAAGATAATGGTTTGTGCCAAGTCTCAAGGAAATGCCTTCTACTTCCAAGAAGATATTATTGTACTCCTATGGAGGTCAGAAGCTGTTGGGAATTGCGAAATATTTCAGGAGTAAGGCATTAAGGCTGCTAATAGATTTATGAACAGTGCAGAGACACACATCAACTGCACATTGAGACGGTGAGAATTCATTCAGAGCCTGGAGTTCTCTCTCAACCAACATGGGGTCTCCACACTGGTGTGTAAACTATTGGGAATCACATATCATGGGGAAAATGCAATTTCTCACAAAATCACCATCTTTTTTCTGGACATAATAAATGTTAGTCGATAATCCTCAAGTTTAAATGTTATCGCTTGGTATTCTCTCGCAGTGCTACAGATTAAACATTCATTTTCCTCCCACTCTCCTTATCAAGCAGGAATTAATCTTTTGAAACTCCTTTGCACTCTCAGTTACAACTAAATCATTCCTTATAAAAGTGAGAATATCTGTCACCAGTGCCCCAATACTGTCACAGCAACGCTCGACAACTGCAGGAAGATGTCATTCTTCCTTTACTTGAATCATTTTATATTGAACGACAACATGCCATTCACTGTCTTGATTGGTTGCTGGCCTATATAAATTGTGTTGGCCACTCAAGACGAAGAACACACAAGTCCTATTCAATAACTGCAGTTGCCAATCTCTCATCTCCTAATAAATACAAAATGAAAAGGACTGCATTTGTTGCTCACATTCAAATCATTTCTTTGCCTTGTGAACAGCAGTGCTCCAAAAACTGATAGATGTGATCCCTGTGAGCAATGCATTTTAGTCCAGAGCAAGATTTACTCTCTGTATTCTCCCCATTATCTAATTCTCAATCCATGTAGTATATTCACCCCTTACACAAGGACTCTAACTTTCTTCACTCACTTGTCAAAAGCCTTCTGAAAATTCAAACAAACCGTTCCCATTGGTTCTCATTTGTCCATGTCATAATCAACATGCTCCACAAACTCCAATTGCTTTATCAAAAATGATTCCCCTTTCCTGAATCTACGCTGACTCTGCAAATCATATTATTATTCTCCGGCTATCTAGTTATTATTCCTTATTAAAATCGTCTAATATTTTCCTGACAACTGGCATCAGTTGATATTCTGGTTTCCCTCTATCTCCAGTTGTACATATTTGCGATCACAGTCGCTACTTTCAAGTCTGCAGGATCCTTTCCATAATATAAATAGCCTTGAAGAACTTTGAACACCCTCATAGAGTTAAGGAATTGACAGTACAGAAGAAGGCCATTGACCCATCGTGTCTGTACCTACTCCTGAAAGAGCTACCTGACTCTGTTGCCCTCTCAGTCAGTACACAGAGACAATCGAGAAGTTTTTACCACACTGAAGTCTCCTCCACCACAACAACTTACAATATAAAAACTGTCTCTGGGCACAACTGCCCTGAACATATACAAGAAATACGGATTTCAGTGGATTATACTCTCATAACTCTTATCAGTTAATTACCGTTTACATAATGTAATTCAATAATTTGTTTGCACAGGTGCAAACATCTTATTGCACAGTCTGTATGTCTTTTCTTTTTTAGATTTTTGTAGCCTTAGCCCAAAAGCAAATGTTTTGTTTACTGAATAGCGTTGGTCAACTGTCTGTGTGGCGTTTACACAATACTCCCCGTGTCTGCGTGGGTTTCCTCCGGGTGCTACGGTTTCCTCCCACAGTCCAAAGATATGCAGGTTAGGTGAATTTGCCATGCTAAATTGCCCATAGTGTCAAGGGTGAATAGAGGGTAGGGGAATGGGTCTGGGTGGGCTACTCTTCGGAGGGTCAATGTGAACGTGTTGGGCCGAAGGGCATGTTTCCAAACTATAGGGAATCTAAAAAAAAGACCTGTTTTATGGGATTCAAGGGTCAGACACAGTATGTATTTCTCATTGGCTAAGAAACAGGAAGGAATAGAAGTCAGTGACTGTGGAGACTGATGATTAGTAAATTGACATCCCCCAAGTCCCCAGTGTCTTCCTGACAGACAGAATAAAATCAAATGTAGAGAAAGAAACAGGATAGATTGAGTTTCGGCCGGGTGAAACGGTGGTTAGTACTGTTACCTCATAACGCCAGAGACCCGGGTTCAATTCCTGTGGAGTTTGCATGTTCTCCCTGTTTTTGCGTGGGTTTCCTCTGTGTGGTCCGGTTTTCTCCCACAGTCTAAAAGAGTGCATGTTAGGTGAATTGGCCATGTTAAGTTGCCGGTAGTGTTAGGTGTAAACATAGGGGAATGGGTCTGGGTGGATTGCGCTTCGGCGGGTCGGTGTGGACTTGTTGGGCCGAAGAGGATGTTTCCACATTGTAAGTAATCTAATATTGAGAAGAAGGAATGGCAAGTGACAGTGTAAACCAAACAGGATAATTTGAAATGGAATGGCCGAACAATCTGTGGCCGATCTGTGTTTGCAGACAGGTAAGATTGTTTATATGTGTGCACCATATTCAGAATGAATAGGAGAGACATAGTTAACAAAAATGATGCATGCGATGTATAAAATATTAATATGTTATTTAATCTTTGGCTGATATGTTATGTTCCTCTTCTCTCAACGTACCCTCTGCCTCCTGCCTCTTTCTTGCATTCCCAGACCTAATCTCTCATTCTTATCGGGGTGTATGTTATACATTCCTGCTTCTGGTGTTCCAGTTTATTTCAGTTAATCAATTTTCTACCGGGAAATATATACATTGGCCTGCTGGGTTTTGTCAACAACTGGTGCCTGCCATATATATGGAGATAAAAGTTCTGGCATCAGACCCACGTTTCAACATATTAATCAGTTGCATATACACTGTACAAAGGACCACAGTACACACGAATTATCAAACCAAATACAGAAGTACATCTACTTCTGTCAGTCATGTAGACTTCTCTATTTTTACATCTCCATGTCTATATTCTCTCTCTTTCTGTCTCTCTCGATCTCTCTTTTGAACTTATTAATAAATCCTACAATCGTTCTTTCTGTCTCATGCCTCAGATGTCCCTCCTTCAGTTTACATCTATTGCTCACTTTTGGATTTGATGTCTTATAATTGAGTAATGTAACTAGAAACATGAGGGAGCAGTTGGCCAGAGTTATTTGGAAGGGAAGCTGAGCACGGGAAGATGGTGATGCAGCAATGATAGGAGTTACTGGAGATAATTAAGAAGCACATCAGAAATTCATCCCAAGTAAGAAGAGCCATATGTAGCAGAAAACAAGTCAGCCGTGAGTGATAACGAACACAGGGACAGCATAAAATCAAAAGACAATGTACGCAATGTGGTGAAGATTATTGGGAATCCAAAGGATTACGAAGCCTACAAATTCCAGCACAGAAAACTAATAACAGCAAATGTGAGGCGAGGGGGAAAAACAATATTATGCTTCTTAATCGTGTAAAAGAATGTTGAAAGCGATTTTTAGGTACATAACAAGGAAGACAGGGAGGAAAGAACAAACTGGGGACTGTTGAAAAATGAGGCTGGAGTAGTTATGGGAAGCAATGGAATAGCACAGGAATTGAATAAATACTTTACACCAGTCTTCACGATGGAAGACACCAGCAAAATGCCAGAACTTCAAGACAGTCAGGGAATTAAGGTGAGTATCGTGACCTCAGTAATGAGAAGGTGCTGGGAAAGGTGAAGTTGGATCAATCAGCGAGACCAGTTGGTCAACATCTCGTATCGAAGGTGATTGTGGAGGCATTGCTGGTGATCTTTCTGGAAGCTTTGAATTGAAGGAGGACTGGTAAATGTAACCTCCTCGTTTAAGGAGAGAGGGACACAGAAGACAGGAAATTATAGAAGCACTTAATGGATCTTTGGGTTTATGAATAGATGTGTGGAGAATAAGAACTCAGAAGTTGTGAAGTACATTGGAAATGATGTGATTAAGCTACAGCATAACAAGAGTTACACTTACAATGCCATTGCGAACAGCAGAGTTGAAATACGGTTAAAACAAATGAAATCAGTTCGAAGGGAGACAGGAGCATTAGTGACAAAAAGACTGTTTCCTAGATCCTGCAGTGAGAATGTTGAGATAAGCTTATCAGTAAACAGACAAAAAAAGAATGTATGAAAAGCACAATAAAATCTGTTGCTGATAAGGTCTCAACGTGTAACTTTGTAGTCAATACATATGAAGCTGAAAACGCACAGCGGGTGAGACAGCATCCTAGGAACAGGCATGTCAACGTTTCAGGCTGAAATACTTCATCAGGATTGGGGTGGGGCAAGGGGATCCGTGAAGTAAATAGAGGGAGGGGCGTGGCTCTGTTGGAAGGATATGTGGGATGGCGATAGGGGGATACAGGCAGGGGATTATTGTGATTGGTCAGTGGGAAGGGTGCAACAGATATGCGAATGGGAAGATGGACAGCTTAGGTCAGGGCAGGGAAGGGCAACATGGGGTAAGGCTGTGGGTGAAGAGACTTTGAAGCCAGTGAAGTCAATATTAAGACCATGGAACTGTAAGTTCCCCGACTGAAATATCAGGTTGTGTTCCCCAGTTTCTGTTTGACCTCACTCTGACAGTGGAGGAGACCAAAGATGGACCTGTTGCCAGATGAGCGGGGGGTGCGGGGAGTGACTGAAATGAATGGCAACTGGAATGTTGGGTTGGTTAAAGCGTGCAGAGAGCAAATGCTCAATGAATATGTCCGTGAGTCTACCTTTGGTCTCCACAACATAGAGAAGACCACGTTGGGAGTTGGTGACGAGCTCGGTGGGCCAGGATCATGCTCTGTCTGCACGAAACAACCAACCCGACTTTCCAGTTACCATTCATTTTCATTCCCCCTCCCCGTCGCCCGGCGACATGACCATCCTTAACCTGTCGACTGTCAGAGGAACACCACCTGAGAGTTTACCTTTGAAGCTGATAGCCCAATGGCCTCAATATTGACTGAAGCTGCTTCAAAATCCCTCCACTCACAGTCTTATTCCATGTCCCTTCTCCCTGAGCAGACCTACCTGTCCATCTTCTCACTCACGTATCCGTTCCACCCTTCCACCAGACCAATCACAGTAACCTCACACCTGCATGTACTTCCCACCACCATACCTACCCGCCGCCCTTCTATATCTCATTACTACATTTCAGGTATCCACCCCATACCCACCAGTCCTGACGAAAGCTCCAAGATCAAAATATTGCCTTTGCTGCTCCTCTGATTCTGCCTTGTCTGCTGTGTTTATCCAGCCCTATGTTCATGAACTCTGGCCTCCCGCACCTATAGTACTTATTCTCTCCAAGTTGTGGATCTAGGTGGTCTACATATAAGAAGAAATAAATTTGGACGTTTGAAAAGATCGTGGACATATTCGTTATTTCTTCACAACCCAATGCACACCTTCCAGATGAAGCAGCATTTCATTTGCACTCTTTCAATCCAGCCTCCTGTCATTGCTGCTCACAATGCAGTCTCCTTTACATTGGGGAGACCAAACAGAAATTATTTTGAGGAACACTCCCACTCTGTCTGTGGGAATAACCCTGACCTTCTAATTGCTTCTCATTTCAATAAATTACCTTGCTCTCATGCTAACGTTTCAGTCCTGGGCTGCTGTAATGCACCAGTGAAACACAACCCAACCTCGAGTAACACCTCACTTTAGACCTTGGTACGTTGTATCCTGAAGGAGGTTTTATCCAATTCCATACTTCCACAACCTGACCGCATTATGGCTGTTCTCCATTCTTCACACATTCTTTCTCCTGGTCTCCCAATGAACTTGCCCTGATTCTGAATCATTTGTCTTGCACTTAATCAAGGAACCAATTTCCCCCCTTCACAATCTAATTAATACTCATTTTACATTTGATTCTCTTTCACCAGAAATAAAAGTCAATTTGTCCTTTTATTTGCTCCTCCACGCCATCTTGTTTCCCGTCACCCCTCCTCTACCTCGGTCAAGGATATTAAAAGCTCATTTTCCAATCCTTTTCTATTCTGAAGAGGAGTCACACTGGACTTGAAATGCTAACTGTGTTTCTCTGTCTCCGCAGATGCTGCTAGATGTGCTGTGTTTCTCCAGAAATGGAAAAAAAACAAATAACTCTGGATACTTGAAAATTGAAACGAGAACAAAACAAACCTGTGAGCCTAGAAGAACGGTCACTGCACCCAAATGATTAAGTCTGCTTTCACTCCACTGATACTGCCAGACCTGCTTAATTTCTCTAGCAATTTCTGCTTTTCACCACGTTTCAAAGACATGTGTCAACGTGGCTTAAACGCCCTGTTCAACCTGGAGCGCCATATACCAGGAAGGGAAAGATAACACAAGATGCACAATTTCCGTGTCTCTGAAATGACGTAAAGCTGGCATCACTGACACTACAGAGTTCTCACTGTTAGTCAGGGAGAGAAACAGAGTGACATGCATTCACTCTAAACACAGAAGATAGCACATACTGGAAAGGAAAAGACTCAGATGATTATGTTAAAGGGTGTTGGACAATGAGACAAATTGTAAGTGTGACACCATGGAGAGACACTCAGTAGAATGAGAGTATAAAATTAGAAATGTACCACATCAGAAATCAGAGTAGGTCACTGGGTACAGGTTGAAGGGTGAATGGGACTTGGTGTGAACTGGGGGACAGGCAGCAGGACTGTATTGGAGATATTGCAGCTCAAACTGTGTGTTCCATGTGATGTTGTAGACCACAACAGCAGCAGAAGCAGAATTATATTCAACCGCAATCTGCAACTTTTTTCCCGGGATAATCCCTCCGTCTTCCATTACCAATAAGCGGATCTATGCTTCAGCTACGAGTGTGGTGAACATGACAGGGCAGAAATATGTGTACCTAAAACTGATGGCAAACCATAAAGCTACCACACTTGACTGGTTACATTCCAAACAGCTGAACTACCATCTGATAGGGAGGGCGGAATGATTGCAAGATCAACAGATCAGTTCGAAGCTCTGCAGTCCTGCCACATCCAGTCATAAATGGATTAAACAAGTCACTGTAGGAGAGGACCCAACTCATGTCCCCCTCCTTAATAATGGAACAGCTCTGCACATCAGTGCAAAAGACAACCGTGTAGTTATCTGCGCCATGCTCAGCCAGAAGTGTTGAGTCAATAATTTACCTCACCTCATCAGGATGCCCACAGAATTACAGATGGTAGTTTTCAAACAATCTGCTTTGCTCTATATAACATGAAGAAACATCTGAACACAGTAGATATCACAAAGGCAATGTACAACAAGCCGTGTCCCTGGGGAGGCTGCTTCATTCCTGTTGCAACTCTGACATCTGTATGGCAATGTGGAAGATTACTCAACTATGACACGTCCCTTAAGAGGAGAATAATTGCAATATGACCAACATAACCCCCTCAATGCCATTATGACAGTCAAATTATTGGGGGTGCTTTTTGACAAAGTTGTCAAGCAGCACAGACTTAAACTGCTCAGTGTGGTTTGCGATAGGTCCCCGTGTGGAAATGGAAGTGTCACTGGATTACTAATCTAAACTAGACTAATGCTCTAGTAGCTGGTGGAAGTTAATAACAATTAATAAAACATCGATATCTAAAATCTTGAGTCAGTAATAATGACCTTGAAACCAATGTCAATTGTAAACACCAATTTGCTTCCCCAATGTACTTTCAAGAAGTGAATCCCCTGTGCTTTCCTGGTCTAGCCTAAAAGTGACTTCAGATACACAGACATGTGATAAACTATTCAATGGTCTCTGAAACAGCCAAACAAGGCACTCAATTGCATCAAACTGCTCCGAGGCTTCAAAAGATAAATCCGGACAGAGCACCTGGTACAAGCTTCTGCATCGGAAAATGAAAACACAGGTCTGTCAACCTTACAGAGACCTCCTTCTTAACATCTGAGAGCTTGTGACAACATTGACAGAGCTTTCCCACAGACCGCATAGAAACATTGGGAAAGGAGTAGGTAATTCAACACAGTGAGCCTTCCACGTTCTCATCATGGTCTAGAATCTCCTTAATACATTTCTCCTACAGCAGACAGAGATATTTTGCAATTGATTCCATCAACCAACTGTTTGAGATGTTTGCGAATAGCTGGGACCCAAGGACAAATTCCTGAGATACTCCACGAACCTTCATCTCCAATAAAAGGATCCTTTTATTCCTATGTTTCTGGTCCAAGGGCTGCTTTGCTGGAGCTTGTACACTCTGACCTGCTTTCCTTTTCTTATTTCCTCCTCCACTTTTCTTTCTGTAATTTACTGACCTCAAGCTGGACTCAGGGTTTGGACTTCAAACTGAGCCCAATGCGGAGGAGAGTGAGTCCTTACTTACTTTTCTGGACCAAGCACATGACCTGGAATTGTCAGCTGCTACATCAGCAGCGGCATCGTGAGTGAAGTAGAGCCCAGCGGCAAAAGGTGATGCCTGAGGATTGGAGACTTCTTGTTGGTTGGGTCCTGCACTGGTGGTGATGAAGTGGATAGTGGAAGGCCATGATGGTAACATCGATGACGTGGGCTCAGCAGTACGAGACATGTCTCTAACATCGGAATGGTGTGGCACAGGGGGCAATGAGCTGGTGATGGAGGAGTATCTGCCCAGTGACAAAGATGTTACCTGACGACTAGCAACTTCGATGTTGCTGGGGTCTGATGTAGATGGGGATGAAGTTGTCATGCAGGGATTGGGCTGCAGGAGTAGTCGATGGTGAGGAGCTGTCTCACAATCCATAAACTCTCTTCAGGCTGTATCCTCTGTTTATTCCACTCTCTTCCATTATTCAAAATGGCACCACTTTGTGGCAACAAGTGAAAGCGTCTCACTGTATTTTATTGTATTTCTCCTGTAAAATACACCTGATCATTAAATCAAAATCAAAATCTTCTACTCACTCTTTCCTGCCATCTGTCCAATTCTGAAACCTCGTCCAAATATTTGCCACAATCCCATAATATTTGATTTCGTAAACTGGGCTTGGGATTTCAGCAAAAGTCCTTGGATGCTGCCTGACCGACTGTGTTTTTCTTGAACTACACTTTTTGATTCTGATCTCAAACATCTGCAGTCCTCACTTTTTTCCCTAACCTATTATCCTGTGCTGTCGCATTCAGGGATCTGTGGAGAAACACCCTCTCAGCTACCTAGTATACTGCCATTCATTGCATACCCTCATTTTTGGTTTCTTCTTCCATAGCACATCACCACAAGTATATCAGGGTTGCATTCCATCTGACCATCTGACCATTCCATCTGTATCTTCCTGTAACATAAGACCTTCCTCTTCACTGCCAACCACCCAACCAATCTTTGTGACAAACACAAACTTAATTATCACACTCCCCCACACCCCCACACATTAACATCTATCTAGATCATGAATGAATGCCACAAACAATAAGATACACTGCACCAGCAGACACTCGTCTCCAGTCACACAACCTTCAGCCACCATCCTCTGTCTCCTGCCACTAAGACAATGTTTGATGTAACTCACCAAGCTACTCTTGATATCATGACTTTTTAAAAATTCGTTTCCCATATGAGGTTTTGTCAAAGGCCTTGCTGAAAAACCATATAAACAACATGCTCAAAAATATACAATAAATTTCATTTGGTAAGACTTCCTCCTGATGACATCATGCTGACCATTCCTGATCAAACCTTGCCTCTCTAAATGGAGGTCAATTTTGTCCTTTCCTATTTCTTCCAATACTTCTCCTAACACTGATCGACTAGTCACTGGAATACAATTCCCCGGTCTATTTCCACCAACCTTCCCTTAAAGTGGGACTACATCCGTTGTTCTCCAGTTATCTGGCATCTCCAACTTCCCTGTGCCCAGATTCGACTTAAACATTTGAGTCAGGACCTTTTGTCCTTTGCCTCCAACAGCAGTCTGTGATACAACTCATTCAGACCTGGCAATTTTATACCAGCCAAAGCCTCCAATCCCTGCTCGCATCTTATGTCAATCTGTTCAAGAGCTGCCCAATCCATCTTCTTGAATTTTGTCCCTGCATTCTCCTTCTCCAAGTAAAACAGATAGGAGCTTTCATGTAACAATCGATCAATGTTCTCCAGGTTCACACACAGCATGCTCCCTTGGTCTCTAATGGGCACTAGTGGTTTCCTGGTTATTCTGTTCTGATTGATGTACGTGGAGAACATGTTGGGATTCTCCCTAACCTTGCCTGGCAGCATTTCTCCATGCCTCTGTGTCACTCCTTCTCTCTGTGAGAACTTTCTAAGCTTCACTGTGATCTCCTTTCATTTTGTCAATCATTGGAGAACACAAACTGAGTTTCTCCGTCAGTTAATCTTGCCTCTAATAAGATTGACATGAAAGTAACTGTTTCGTTTCTCTGTAATTTTCTAGTTCTCGCAAGGAATTATCTTGTGTGGATATTCACCACTCCGCACGTGTTCTTGCGTTCACTTTCCCATCAAGTATCGAGAGAAGCATTTGGTCATACTAATGTTTCTTATTCGTTTGCATTTCTTTAAATTTCCTTATCAGTTCATTGGTCCTCAAATGTCTCTGCATCCATGGTTGACAACAATATCTGGCTATTTCCTGAGCTGCTTCCTTTGATCTAATGCAATCTTTAACTTCTTTTGTTAACTATTGTTAAGTCACCTTACCCCTTTGCTCTTTGAACTGTAGTGGTCATGTGTATATTGTACATTTTTAAGGTGCTTATTTAAACAACAACTATTGCCTGTCTTCCAGTAAATCTTTTTCATGTACTTCTCCAATTCACTGAAGCTAATGTGCCCTTCATACTTTTGTGATTTGCTCGACTCAGATTTATAACCACAATTTCAAAAAAAAAGTTTATATTCAGACGTCATATAAAATTCAATATATTATGATTACTTCCCAAAACCTCCTTTTCAGCACGGTTTTCAATTAGAGCTTCTGATCACATAACATCAATTTCAAAACTGCCTTACCTGTACCTCAGTGCTCAACATACTGTTAAAGGAAACCATCTCAAGTACGCTCAGAATACCTATTTTCACAGCATTACTATTCACGCGGGTAACACAGTTTCAATGTAGCTTGAAACTGTTCATTATTACTGTGGTACCCATAAAGCTGGGTTTTTCATTTCCTGTTGTATAACATACCCAACATTTGTATTTCAACTTCCACTTTGATATATAACTCCTACCAATCTTTGCTTCTCCTTGTTGTTTCTAAGCTTCACCCTACCAGATCATATGGAATCTGAATGATGTGGTCTCTGGGAAGATTAATGGTAGATTTAGGTGAGATATTTGGTGAAGCCTATTTGGACGTTGAGTTAATTTCGTCACGTTATTCATTCTTCTCAAGTGTTATTATGACATTTTCACCAGACCTCTCGTTGTGCTGGTGGAGTTGAGAAGGACAATGATCTTTCAACAATGCTATGCATTCCCTCGGACAGCTGAGACTGCTCTAACCTATTTGGGAACTTTACAGCAGACTGGTAAAGCGTTGCTGATGCTCTACAGGATCTTAATCAGATCACATCTGGAGTAGTGTGTACAGATGTAGTCACCTCACTGAAGAAAGGCTATTGTTACACTGGAAGCAGCTCAGAGATGGTTCCCTCAACTGATTCCTGCAATGATGTGTTATCTTATAAAAAAGGATGATCAGGTTGGTCCAATACGCATTAGAGTTTACAAAAGATGATCATATTTGTACATCAAACACCGGAAACAGTCAGCAACAGAAGTCAATTACACAGCCAATTCCACTTCTCCAGACTGTGACACAGGAATAGCAGAAGAATATGCAGGCCTTCGACCCTGTTACACCAGAAAGGGACGAGGTTATTCTGCCCCTGGAGCCTGTTATACAGTTACAGGAGGACGCCAATCAGCTCATTGAGTCTATAACACTGCACGCAGAGTAGGTCATGAGGCACCAGTATCCTGTTATACAGCAACATGATCAGTCCATTCAGCCTCCTCAAATCTCTAACACAGGAACTGGAAGAGCCTGACACACTAGAATAACAGGAGGTTATTCAGCACGAGAATTAAAGAAGGAGATAAAATTATTTGACACTTGTTATGGAAAAGAGGAGGCAATTCACCATGTACACGTTGTATGGGAAAAGGAGGAGACAAATCACTCCTTCGATCCCATTTCAGGGATGCAGGAGTTGATTGTTCAGTATCTCGAGCCTGTTATGAAGGAATATGAAAAGACCGTTCAGCCCCTCAAAATGTTATACAGTAACAAGAAGATTCCACAAGCCCTCAGGCTTCTGGCATATTATCAGGAGGAGAAGCAGATCATGAATCTGTAAATCAGAACATTCCGGCCATCGAGACTATAATATAGGAACACCATGGGGACATTCAGCCCATTGAATGTGTAAACCAGGAACTGAGTGAATCCATTCAGACACTCATGACGCTTACACGCCGATTGGAGCAGATATTTTAAAGCTTTGTACCTGTTACAGAGGAACACGGGAAAGGTAACGTAGAAGTTCCAGAAAGGTTAGGAATTAGGATAATCATCTTCATTTGTCAATAAAAGATTGTGAGCAAACTGTTGGGAATTAAGGGAAATTGTGAGAATCCATTATAAATTAATTAACAACAGGGGATTTGCAAAGTCGAACCAGAATATATCAGAATCAGCATGATTTTTTAAGGATTTGTTTGCTCGAGTTTTTTAAAGATGTGACAAGCAAAGTAGCCAATAGAGATTCTGGAGAAGTAAAGTACCTGGACTTTGAAAAAGCATTGATTAAACGCTGCACAAAATAGTTAGCTGTAAAGTAAGAGGACATGGGTTTGCGAGGAAGTTATTCGCCTGGATAGAGGGCTGGTGAGCCAACAAAATGCAGAGAAATTGATTAGTTGTTTTGTTAATGGTTGGCAACTTTTGGGGTTCCATAGAGCTCAGACCACCTGACCCGACAATTATCATCCATTGTATTACTTGGATGAGAGGAGAGAAAACACTACATCTACATTTTCAGCTGGCACTAAAATAGGTGGAAAAGTAGGTTGATGTAATGTAGATGTCGGAAATTTGCAAATTGACACGAACAGTTTCGATGAATGTGCCAACATCTGGCAGCTAAATTTTAGTGCGGATAATATGAGATTAACCATTTTGATCAGAGGAATCCATCATGTTTTGGAAATGGAGAGCAACTTCAGAGTGCTTACGTGCAGAGGCATCTGGGTGTCCTTGTGCAGACCACAGAACACTCACATCAGGTACAGCAGGGAATGAGAAAGGCAAGCACAATTTCAGTATGTACTTGTAAAAGAACACAGTATAAATGGAGGGAAGAATTGCTGCAACTCTGCAAGGTATTAGTGAGACTGTAACTGACGTACTGTGTTCAGGTTTGTTGCCCTGACTGCAGAGGGATGAAATTACAACGAAGGCAGTTCAGAACAAGCCCATTAGATTGATTCCAGAGATGAATTTATATTTTCAAGAGAGTTTGAGCAGTTCAGGCCGATCCAATTTGGGTTTAGAAGAATGAGAAGAGGCCTCATTGAGGTCTGAAGGATGTTAATGGTGATTGACAATGTTGGTGTCGAGTGGATATTTCCTCATGTGAGGCAGACTGGAACAAGAGGTCATAGTTTACGGATTAGGCAGAGCAGATTTAAAGCAGGGGTGAGGAGAACTTACTTTCCTCAAAAGGGATGTGAATCTGTGTGCAGGGAATGCTGGGACATTGAGTCAATGAAGGTATATGGAGAGCAGGCAGGTAAATGGAATTGAGCTGGCGATGACACCAGCCATGATTGTATTCAATGGCGGAACAGGCTTGAGGGGCTGGATTGTTCCTCTTTCTTGTTCAGCCCTTCAACTGTGCTCCACATGACCGGGGGAGGACTGGTTATCAAACAGGAAGCAGACACTCCGGATAAATCAGTCTTAATCAGTTTGACAGAACGTCACCAGTGGAGTCACACAGTGACCAGTGCTGGGTCCTCAACTATTTACAATCAATATCAATGATCAGGACGATAGAACAGATGTACTGCTATTAAGTTTGGTAGTGACACTAAAGTAAGCAAGACATTAAGCTATCAAGAGAATATGGAGAGTCTGCAAATTGATATGAAAGATAAAGTCAATAAATAATTCTTTGCCAAGTGGAATACAACGGAATGTATAACCTGCCAGTTTTTTTTTCAGGAAGAATGGAAGGCAGTATGTTACTGAAATGGAGAGGGATTACAGGACATAGTGATACAGTGTGTTCTGGAGGGTTCACTCTGACCCGTTAAGACATGGGAAGTGTTGCTCCATCTCCATGATGGTCTGCTCCCTGATTTTCCCAGTGGTCCTATTCTTCTCAGCACACACTGGATAGTTTGATGTGATTAGTTGGCAGTGGTGAGTGGTGAGAGGGAGGGTGTTTTGACCCGTGTATCAAGGGGACAGCCTTTAGCCGAGAGGCTAACCTTTCTTTCCGAATGGAGACCCAAAGACGATGGGGATGGCTGAGTGCTTCTGAATGAAGAGGCTTCGGCTGGTGCCAGGACATTGGGTATTCACCAAAATAATGTACTGTACATGGACACACTGTAATATTACTGAGGTGAGAGATCCTTCGGTTCCTCTGACTCGCGCTATCAATATTGTGATCCCTCAGAGCCATGTACGTCATCGGGAATCCTGCCAAACTGGGAAAACATGGGTACATCTGGCAGCTCCTTGCTGAGGGAGAAAACATTCACCTCATCCAGCATATATATCCTTCATCACTAAATGGTGACATTGATGCTGAGATACTGGGAGATGATGGAGATGTCACCCACTCCTGCCGGGTAAGTTCAGGAATATAGAAGCTGAATGAAACTGTCACCCTAACAGCCACTGGCAGCACCGTCCTCCCCCTGGTGTGAGGTTTCAGAACGTGTTGAAGAAGATGACACCACTCTGTGACCAGCTCCTTGTTCAATCAGGGTCCGCTCGCACTCTGCTCCTGGGTTAATTGTAGCTTGGGAAGCTATTCCTGGAAAACCCAGGAAAGGTACAGCAGATCCCTTACCTCACCACATTCACTCCTTGGTTTCAGAGCTTCTCCTCTCTGCAGTCTCTGCTCCATTTGTTGATCTTGTTACACACCCAGATGCTGTAATATAGTCCCCATGCTTCATCCAGAGCCAGGTCTCCAAATCCTCAGGTCTCCCTGAATGTCTGAGGCAACTCACAGCACAACCTCCAGCAAACTATGCCCAGCCCCTCCACTAACTTTTCAATAACAGGAGACAATCAGAAGCCTCACAGCTACAAGTGGTATGGACCAGGCCAGACCACCACAAAATATTTTAAAAAGTCAGCCCAGACCCTAAATTTTCCTTATTTTAAACGTAGATGTGAACTGTGTATTCCAGATGTGTTGCGACTGGTCATCCCTCTCAACTTTAAACAAAATGCAGTCCATTCAAACGCTCCAATCAAAACACAACCAAAGAGAAGTACAAGTTGTGATAGCTTCTCTATTGGAACAAACAATAGATATACTGCATTCTACTAATTAACTGTGCTAATACAGCATCATCCCATAAATGTACCCCTTGGCAAAAAGGTAAATTCAAACACAAAATCATACGTGCAGTACTCCAATCCAGGAGGAAGCAACGTCAAGAGAGTTTTCAAAGAGAATAGCTGTTGGGGATTATGTATTGAAACTTCCAACACTTCTGGGACACCTTGCAGCTTCTGAATGCTGCAGCTAAAAATAAAATGACAAAATCTGGTCTGAGAGAGCTTGCCGCTGCCCTTCGATTATTCTCACCGTTTTAATAAAACCTAAAGGCCTCCTCAGTTATTTATTTCAGCCATTTTCAGGCGGCGGTTCTGCATCTCAGACGTCAAGATGTCTCTTCAAAAAAACACAAGAGAATTTTTCATTTTTTAAAATGACAGTATCGTCACCCCCCTCCCGCACCTCCCCCCACCGCACTTTGACTAAATGAACCATCAATACACAACGGTGGTTTCATTTTAAACCCATTATTCTTACTGTTTTAGTAGACTATAATACTTATATATGACATTGACAGTAAAATGCAAACATTCACAACTCCTTTCTATTTCAGCCAGTTTACTCCTGCCACAGAACGCCTCTATTTTTCTACATCCAAGTCTCGACAACTTGTCAGCAAGTACAGCTTCTCGTCCAGTCAGCTGTATAACTTCCAAGTTGAACAGACGCGAAGTTTTCTCCCTAAATTTCTCCAAAACGTTTCGGCGTTATGATCAGTATATAGATTAATCTCAGACACGTTATTGGCAATTTAAATTCTGAAATGTGTAACACCAACACCGAGCTCAAAGTCTCCTTCCCAATTGTGAAATATTTCTCTTGATGGATTCACCGGACACTCCAACCACACGTTACATAATGGAGCACTTGTCATCTCTCCAACAGTCCTTCTCAATGACATGTCTCCTCATGTCTCAGCATAAAAAAATTACATGGTTCTGTACCTCTTAAATCTGTAACCCCTTTACCTGCTACTCCTGCTTATGCCAGTCAACCTTACTCTCACAAGTATATATTTTAAGAAGATCTCACACATTCTTCTCAAGCCCTCATCGAATCCAAACTTTGATTTGTGGATAAACTCATAATCATCATCCATTTCAGCTTCTAATCTTGCCATTGTAACTCTCTGCTCTGCGACACGAGTTCTCACTATTGCAGGAGGTGAATTTTTGAATTCCTTCGAAATAAGAATTTCTCTAAGAGTGCCATAGCTTTGCACTGTTTTCAATATCCTTACCCACCTTTCAAAATTACTTCGTTTGAATCTTTGAAGCTCAATGCATGTTTAACCAGGGACCTTTTTTTAGATTCCTGAAGGCTTCTGGCACAAGCTTATATGCAATTCAGATCGCTTTCTTCACCTTCTTATACTCTTCAGATACTTCCTCCGATAGGGATGCAAATAAACAACAGCCTGACATACATCCCACAGTCCATGGAGCACCACATGGGACATACCGCGATGTGAACAACAGCTCGCCACACACCTCACTGCCCATGGAGCACAACATAGGACACAACGGGAAGTGAACAACAGCCTGATACACACCATTTCGTTGTTTCTGAGCTTCACAATGCCAGTAGTGATACACTAGGAAGCCAGAAACCAAGGCCAGGGAAAGGTACAGAGGGTCAGAGTGATTCACATTAAAGACAGAAACAGATAGTTAAGTAACGTGAACATGTTGTGGAAATATGGAGAAAAAGACAGGACAGTGGGATTAACTTGAGGAGTGAATCCTTCGAGAGCAAACTTACAAGATTGAGAACATTGAATAAAGGTATTTTCAGGTGAGCTGAAATGGTTTGTTCCTTTAAATTCTGAATCTGCTTCAAAAAACACTTTAAACAACATAAGCTGGAACAAGATGACAAACCAACATGGAGAGCTGTGCAGACTATGCTAGTGTATTGATCAATTAACTGCACTATCTGCCCAGGATGGGGGTTATTGCAAAACTTTTCCATCATATAGGAACGATACACACATCAGATTACTATCTATAAGAGGATGATTTCTATCTCCATTGGACCAGTATAAGGGAAGGGGTGCGTGTGCATTTGCACGTGTGTTTGTGTGTCTGTGAGTGAGAGTGTGCGTGTGTGTGTGTGTCAATGTGTGATGCATTTGCTGGTTGAATGCACAAATCATTGCGTGAAAGAAAATACACAGGAAGGAAACCAGGTTAAATATGAACCATGGTCAGGGATTTGGATTAGTCGACACAGAGAGACTGAGGGAAGATTCATGAACAGTTGAGTTAAAGTGTTTGAGAATATAAAGATAAAGGCATTTGCAGACACAATAGCGATGTAGATCAGCGTGCACAAGAATGTCAGAAGGATGGGATTTTGGTCTGAGCTCTAATCAGATTTGTTTCTGCAGATTTCAACCGGAGAGTGAACAGCAGCAGATTGTTGCCATCATTAAGTCTGTATTTCACAGCTCAAGGTCCAAACAGCAGATGAGTCAAGCCACTGAAGTATATTCTGGAGCAGTGAGTAGTTAAAGTTAATAATTGTCAGGGCATGGTGTCAGGAATCAGCTCGTGGTCAAAGGGATCACCAAAGTTGTGATTCGTCTGTTTCAAATACCACCTGCAAGTTCCCCTCCAAGCCACTCACTACCCTGACTTGGAAATATACTGCTGTTCTTTCATAGTCCTTGGGTCAAAATCCTGGAATTCCCTCCCTACCGACATTATGAGTCTACGGATAGGACGTGGACTGCAGCAATTCAATAAGGCAGCTTACTACCACCTTCTCAAGAGTAAATAGGCTTGGGCTATCAATGCTGGCCAGCCAGCGATGCCCAAGTCCAAGAAATGAATGAAAATAAAGTATATTGACCAGGGATGTGTTGGAATCCCAGGAAGGAAATAGAGTTTGCAAACATAATAGATGACAATGACGTCCAAGCTCCCAATATTTGTACAACAAGGACAGAGTGACAATGACTTACATGTGCAACTGAATAGGTCAGCATAGATACCCATGAGCAACACAGCCAGATGCAAGGAGGGAGACAGTAATTGAACGGGATTCCAAGTATCAACAGGAACACTATCATTCGCAAGAGGTGTAGACGATATGAAGGAACAGAAATGCAGTCGTAACTGGTTTGTAGAAAAATATCTGGACAGTGAGACTTACCAGGGACAGCAACGATAGACAGGAGAGGATAATAAAAATATTGAATGATGCGAAGTGCAAAATAGATCTGCGATGATAATGACAACCAATCAGAAAATGTCGAAAGATACAAAACCAAATTGGATAAACTCTTGTCCATTGTTGGAACATTCCAGTCTAATGTTCTCAGATTCTGATCCATTGTTGGAACATTCCAGTTTAATGTTCTCAGATTCTGACCCATTGTTGGAAAATTCCAGTCTAGTGTTCTCAGATCTGATCCTTCGCTGGAACATTCCGGTCCAATTTTCTCAGATTCTGATCTCTCCTCGCCCTGTTTCTGGAGCCACTGATCCCTGTTCGTGCTGTTGGTGGTGCTCCCACTCATACTGGGTGATAACACATTGAACGGAGCACATTTATGATTAGAAGATGGACACACTCCACTGGATAATTACAATTCATGGAGACTGACATTAATCACAGTCACTGAACAAACAGGTTCAATTAACCATTTCCTTACATCACATTTTGTATCACAATAGAAGGGAATATTTACTCAGTCTGGATGGAATGGATGAGGTTTACTGATGGATGGACTTTAAATCTGTAAATTTTAAAATATTTTTCTTTAAATGCATGGGTATTGTAAGAGAACTGCAGTATCGTACATTTCTCACTATGTTTATACAAGGAGAGAGGGATAAAAATATCAGACTAACTGCGTTAAATGTCTGGTGGGGAAATTTCTGGATACACTAACTCAAGGGAGAAAGTGAGGATTACAGATGCTGGAGATCAGAGTTGGGAATGTAGTGTTGGAAAAGACAGCTGGTCAGGCAGCATTCGAGGAGCAGGAGAATCAACATTTCGCGTGTAAACCTTTCATTAGGAATGAGGCTTGTGGTCCAACGTGGCTGAGAGATAAATGGGAAGGGGATGGCTTGGGGAAGGTAGCTGAGAATGTGATAGGTCGAAGAAGTTAGGGTTGGAGGTGATATGTTGGAGAGGACGGTGGAACAGATCAGTGGGAAGGAAGATGGACAGGTAGGACACATCACCAGGGCAGTGCTGAGTTGCAAGGTTAGATTTGGGATAAGGTAGGGGGGGCGGGAAATAAGAAAAGTGGTGAAATCTACATTGATCCATATGGTTGCAGAGTCCCAAGGCGGAAGATGAAGCTTTCTTCCTTCAGACGTCGGTTGGTTAAGGAGTGGTGGTGGAGGAAGCCCAGGTCCTTGTCAGAGTGGGAGGGGGAGTTCAAGTTTTCAGCCATGGCACAGTGTGATTGGTTGGTGCGGGTGTCCCACAGCTGTTATCTGGAGTGTTCCGCAAGTTGACGTCCTGTCTCCCCAATGTAGGGGAGACAATATCGGGAGCAATTGTTACAATAGGTGACATGTGTAGAAGTGCAGGTAAAAATCCAATGGATGTGGAAGGTTCCTCTGGAGTCATGAACGGCGGTGAGTGGGGAGGTAAAGGTGCAGGTTTTACAACTCCTGCCGTGGAAAGGGAACGCGCTGGGAGTGGAGGGTTGGTTGATGGGTGGCATGGACCTGACAAGGGAGTCGCGCTGGGAATGTTCTTTATGGAGCACAGATCAGGGTGGGGCAGGAAATGCATTTTTGGTGGTTGGGTATGTTTTTAGGTGGCACAGATGAGGGAGGATAATGCATTGTAACTGGAAGTTTGGTGATGTGTAAGATGAGGAACAAGGTGTTCTTTCCCTGTTGCGTTTGGAGGAGTGGCATTCAAGGGTAGAGGTGTGCGAAGTGGATAAGATGCATCAACCAAGTGGAGGGCATCAACCAAGTGGGAAGGGAAATTGCAGTCTTTGAAGAAGGAGGCCATCTGGGATATACACTGGGTTAAGAGGTGGTACTGTAAAAATACAGCAGGTCAGACAGCATCCGAGATTACTTTTGCCTGAACCATCGATTTTCCTGCTCCTCAGATACTGCCTGACATGTTGTGCTTTTCCAGCACCACATTATCGACACTAATCTTCAGTATCTGGAATAGTCATTTTCGCCTACACACTAAATTCAGCGACTTCTGCAATACTGCCATGAATTCTGTTCTCTCTGTTATAGGAAAGATGCTGTTAAACTTGAAAGAGGGCAGAAAAGTTTTCCAAGTATGCTGCTGGTGTTAGGAGGGGGTGATGTTGAGCTACATGGAGAGTATGAATAGGCTGGGGCTATATCTCCTGGAGCGCTGAGTCTGAGGAGTGACCTTACTTTTATCGTGGTGAATCCCTATGCTCCAGGGTGAGCAATTCCAAAGGCCAGGGAAATAGAGCAGTTTTACTCACATTAGAACTGGAGAATTAATCATGGGAAAACAAGTTACTGAACTATCGAGGTCGACTGAAGAATGGGACTGGTCAGAGGATTCAGAATTTGGAGGGTCCAATCACAAGAATGAGAACAAAATTAAATCCATTGCCATATCAAATGAAATAATTAGTTATATCACATTCTCAATCCACCTCAGACAACCAGCCCAGTCAACATGAACTCAGACGAGATATCTATTCGGCATGGAGCACTGTGCAGACCAGGCTCGTGTATTGCTGAACACAACCCTGCAATCGTCCAGAGTGGAGCACTGTGCTGGCCTCAGTAGTGCATTGATCTATGAACCCAGATGAGATATGTGTTCAGCAGGGAGCACTATGCAAAGCGGACTGGTGTACTGTACAATACAATCCCTAATCTACCCAGAGTGGGAAGATACGCAGACCACAGCAGTACATTATTCTATAAACTTAGACGATATATGTGAGCAGGGTATGGAACTGTGTCCACTACTACAGTGCATTGCTCAGTAACATTGTGTTACATCACTGCCCAGTGTGGGGAAACTTGCAACACATGCCGAAAGTGACATGATGTGCAGTTTCCATCTATTTACAGTTCCATAACTCACTTGTGCCATAACAAGGGGTGCTGTGGGTGTGAAAATCACTACAAAAGAGAGATGGTGGGGAAATCAGTTTAAATAACAGCACATGGGAGAGGTTTGTGGTGTAGACAGAGAGGGCGAGATTGAAAGACAATGCAACTGAAAGATGTGATCACAGGTTCCAAAATGCTGAAATGTCGACATTTCGACAATAACCTGTAACATGAGTCAGTGCTTCCAGGAATGCTGGGTGAACAGGATATTGGTGTGATTTCAGGAGAGTTTTGGGTTAACATTTGTTCTGCAGCTTTGTAACTGGGAGTATGGTCAGCACAGACTTCGACCCATTGGGCTGAATCTAATAATAATTTGTCTCAGTGTCATTTTCGTTGAGTGTGACAGAGGGATCGACTACACAAGGCTGAGCTAGTTTCCTGGTGCTATCTTATCGAACTCACCTCATTAACTACCCACCCCACCCCATGGTGTCCCTTCCATTCAGTGCCATCCCGATTCTACCAACCATCATGTCTGGAAGTACTCACCATCGTCCGGATGCCCATGGATATTCCATGATCCCTCGCTCCGATGCCATCTTTAAAAGGCCAATGGGCACACAGTTGAGCTTTCTCAGCTTGGAGCTGCCCTGTACAGTTTACCCCGAACATGGCAGATAAGGGACAATTACAACACGGTTTGTCGACAGGGGCACGGAGCTCCTGGTGGATGGGCTAGTACAGAGGGTGACCATTCTCTTCCCAGAGGAAGCCACACCACCAGACTCACCAAGCATGGCCTGAGCTCCCCACCCAGCTCAATGCAGTATCTGCGGTCTGAAGAAATGTCTAGCGATACAGGACAAGCATCAATAACCTTCCCTGCTCTGTCAGGATAAGGGTCACCGTATTCCCTCTGCTCCCTCACACTCACAGTATACCTGTTACAGCACCTACTCCGGAACAAGGCTCATGTTCAACCGCTCTCACTACTGCATGCAGTATCTTCCCTCTCTCTGCCTCTGTCGGCTTGTCTCACCTCCAGTATACACCCTACACTAATAATACTGCATATGTTCAATACTGTGGACATACCCCCACCCCCGAAAACCTCTTCATTCCGCTGCCCCCCCCAACCTAGAGCATATTATCAGCAGGCCCCACGCTCCCTCCCTCCCTCCCTTTCTCCATTTCCAGGAGAAACATCCAGGAATAGGACAGAAAGGGCCAAGCCGGGTGGTGGAGTGCCCGATATCCATTCCCTTACCCCTCCCCCCGCCATATGGGGGGGGGGACCCTAATATGAGCTGAGACGACCAGGACGCCTTGTGTGGAAATTCTGAAACATTCACGTCTCACCGACCAAATAAGGAGCAATGCTCAGTGAAGGGCAATTCTCACTTTAAACCCACTGGCAGTTCCTTTTCCCCCCGGCACAACTTAGAAGCCATAACCCTGATGCCACTCCACTTTTCTGTCGAGCTGGTGCAAATGGAATCCCCACGGTCTCGGTGGGCAGGAGGGTGGGCTCACAACACATCGTCACCACCACTTCCCAGGAAGGGAGCACGGAGGCTCACTCCTACACCTCCTCCTGTAAACAGTTCAATTACTGAAACTAATCTGTGATTGTTACTGCTCTCCCCACTTCTCTTGACATTTTCAATAATCTGTGCTCAAATACACCCAGGTCCTTCTGCTCCTGCACCCCCTTTATTTTCCTTCCAAAGTGCATCACCTCACACTGTCCTGCATTGATCGTCGTATGAAATGTACCTGAAATCTACATCAAGTTCGTGTTGTCCTGTTGTTGTTGTACTCCGTCATCCACACACTTTACAATTCTTTCAGGTTTGGTGACATCAACAAGCATCGAAGTTCTCATAGTGTCACACGCCAGTCAAAATTACTGAAAGAGAATGTGGTGCTGGAAAGGTACAGCAGGTCAGTAAGTAATGACTGCAGATGTTGGACATCAAAGCCGAGAGTGTGGCGCTGGAAAAGCACGGCAGGCCAAGTCAGAATTCGGATTACAGACAGGGCTGATGAAGCGCTTATGCCTGCAATGCCAATTCTCCTGGTCTTCGGATGCTGTCTGACCTGCTGTGCTTTTCCTGTATCACACTCTCAGCTTTGATCCTCAACATCTGAAGTCCTTACTTTCTCCTGCAGAACAATTGAAATACTGACAGACTCACTGGTCTGATCAAGGCATACACTGATACCAAACGAGAGTCAGGAATAACAACACACATCCCAAATACCCATAGGAAAAAATGGCATGCTGCAAAGAGAGAAATAGAAACAATGTTGCCCACCTTACAGAGTGGGTGAAATAGAGAGAATTTGCCACAGAGAAAGAGAAATACCGATTGACTCCCAGGTTTGTCTCATGTCAGTCTATCTGTGTGTCTGTGTGTGTGTATATATGTCTACATCTGCACATATGTATTAGTGTGTGTAACTGTGTGTATTAGAGTTTGTCTGTAGCTCTGTGTGGGACTGGTCTGATTATCCCTGCGTTGCTTAATGTAATGGAATTCTACATTCTGTGGCCTCTCCACTCCATTGCCCAGCCAGTGATGGAGGGTGAAAACCGTCTGGAATCCAGTCAGAGAGGGAGGGCAGCAGGTCACAACATCATATAAACTGACAGCAACATCAATAGGAATACACACAGACACACACGCACACACATACATATACACACACAGAGTATCTCTCTAGTGGGGTGCGGAGAGGATTGCAGTTGTACTGAGGCTTATATGGAGAAACGTCTGGGCTCCCTCTACAATGTTGGATTAATTTGGCTTTGGGATTTATTAATGACCAACAGTGTACATATTAAGGAGTGTTTCCACAGCTGTTGTCTTCAGTGAACTATTGGTGGAAGGAGACGAGATAATTTGATTGCACGTTCTGCTACTTGCATTTTATTTGCTCTACACTCTGACAAATGAAAAGTGCGAAAACTTTCCCAATGACCCAATGGTGCCAACAGGTCAATGCTAGACATGTCCACCTCCTTCTCTGATATCTCTGGGCCAGCATTGCAAGGGATCAGACAAACTCCTCTCTGTTGCCAAGGCTATTCTGTGAAGCATCGCACAGCCGCACAATGTGGGTGATTCATAGTCATTGATGCATTCTCAAACAAACGATGCGTTGTCCACTTACCTCCTGTAGTCTAAAGATGTGCAGGTTAGGTAGATTGACCATGCTAAATTACCAATAATGCCCAGGGATGCAGCTTAGATTGAGTAGCCATGCGAAACACAGGCTTACTGGGATGGAAATGATTATGCGACACTCCATGGCAAGTCAGTGTGAACTGGATGGACTGAATTCCGCACTGAACGGATTCTGTGAAACCTGCTGAGTGCACAGTGGGTTTGGTGAACCAGCAGAGGCCGATATTACATCAGTTTAAACACACAAAATAAAGTATCATCCTCCATTTCAATTAATGCACTGTCCCCAAAATTTTCTGATCCCATTACACAGTGTTACAGATGAGATCAGAACTCTGAAAAGAGATTAAGAAGTTAGCCTAACATTTTCTTATTTTAAAGGTAAATGTAAGGTGCTGTGTTCCAGATCCAATTCAATTGATGAAACTAATTGACATTATGCAAAACACAAATTATTCGAACACTATACTAAAAGTATAATCAAAGAAAGTTGAACGTGGAATAACTTAACTCTATTGGAAAACTTAGCAAAATTTAAAGAATTATTTTACGACTAAACAGTAATGTTGGAACAGCTCATAAATACACCCTGGGCACAAAATTCAGAAAAACAAATTGCATGACACGTAACTCCTGCAACCCAGAAGGGAAAATTCAGAGAGAGTAGCAGCCAGCGACATGTAGTCCAGTTTCCAACCCTATTGAGATCCCGGCTACAACTGCTGCAAACTGCCAACGATATGCCCTGGTTCTGTGAGACCTTGACTGTACTCATTGAGGCTGCTTCTATTGTCCCAACTTTAAGAATAAACTAAAGCCTCACAAACTATTTGCTCTAGTTGCTCTGGAAGGTTGCTCGGTACCTGTGCCTGGAAACTACTTTAAAGAGCCCAGGATAAAATAATTCCTTAAATCTACAACAGACACATGCACAAACGCACATACAGACACTCATATATGAGCAAACATGCAAGCACACTGACACGATAGTGTCTTTCAGATAGAGGTAGGTAAATTTTTGATTAATAATGGAATCGAGGGTAATGGGGAGACGTGAGGAGTATGTGGTTGAGAAACAAACCAGCCATGATCGCAGGAGAGCAGATTCGGTGGAGCAAATGTTCTAATTCAGTTCTCGTTTCTTATGATTCTTTGATACCTGGTAATGTCTTTGTGAGTGTGCTGTGCATGCTGGCTTTCATAGTTATTTAACCAAAATATAGTCAGTGGTAATGTGGGGCATGTTTGGAAGGCTGAATGGTTTTTGCCTATTCCTAATTATTGTTGTTTCTTGTTCCACAAAAGTGGTGATGATCTTGTTGTGAAGTTAACAGATTATAAAAATAAACGGCTTCCATTTAAGACTGAGTTAAGGATCACTATTTCTGCTTGGAGATTTTCTCATTCCCAGGGAAAACTGAAGACTGGGTTAATGAACATATTCAAGGCTGAGCTCAACCGAACTTTGATAGACAACAGAGTCAGTGTTTATAAGGAACAGACAGGAAAGGGATACTCAGACACAATCACATCAGCCAGGAACATTCTGAATGTGGCAGCAGGTCTGAGGGGCCAATTGGCAAACTGATGATTCTAGCTCCTTGTTGTTCCATCAATCCACTCCTCGATGTTGTTAAAGAAGGAGAGAAAGACCACATTCAGCTAGCGAGGCAATGAGATAGCGGGAGACCATTCTGCCCCTCTCAGGATTTAGATAGAAATATGGTGATGCTATTCCGCCCTTCAATACACACTACACGGCACAGAACGAGGCCAATCAAACTGCCTAATGTGCTGCACAAGCACAGCAGACCCCTTAATATAACAGGAAGTAATGCGTAGAGATTAATATTGGTTTGGCGGTTGGAAAACTGATGCAGATTAATCTCTGAGGCACTCCACTAGTTACACTTATTTGAATGACCCGATGGATTGAAGCTCAATGAGCTAATTTATCAAGATAGCCATTCAATACTTTGTCAACTGGACGTAGATAGTCAGCAATGGGATACAGACAGGGATATTTTAGTGTGAAAACCTTCAACAGAGACTGTTTAATGTGAATTATGACAGTTAGTGTTTTGGAAAAAGGATATAAAAGCAGTAACTGTTTAAATGTGAGAGATTGCAGAACCAGGAACACAAAAGGATTTGTGAGTACTGTTGCATGAATCATGTAAAGTTAGTCAGCATGTGCAGCAAATGATTAGGAACGTAAATGCTGCAAAGGGTATTAGGTTTAATCGTAGGAATGTTTTACTGTATCAGTACAGGGACTCGCTGAGATTGCACCTGATGCAGTGTGAACTGTTTTCAATTCTCAACTGACAAAAAGATTCAAACTGAGGAAGGACACCATTCAGAGGAAGGTTCTCCAGATGTAAAATGCTAACTCGGATTTCTCTTCACAGAAGTTGCCAGATCCGCTGATATTCTGGGTTTTTTTTGTTCCTGATTTACAACAAGACGTTGTGAGTTGAGTTTTATATTGATTTTCTGCTTGGAAAACTGAAACCAGTGGAGTGCTCCAGGAATCAGTCTATATCCGTTATCTGCAGTTCTTTTGGTTTCTGGGTTATATAAAAAAAACAACATTTGATTTAGAAACTTCCAAAGGTACTTCACTTTATTGTTTCTGAGTTGAAGGACTTGTATTATGAAGGATATGCATTTTAGGTCTCAGTATGAGTGATGTTTCTGCTGTACTAAACAAGGTCTTGAAAATCGTGTATCAGGTGAATACCTGATGGACATTCCCTCTTGTATGGGAGACTAAAACTAGGAAATCCATTTTAAGAATAAGTATTCACTTTGACACAGATATTGGAAAGTCATTAACTTTTTTTATAAAAAGCAAAAGAATCATGGTCACAGAGTCGAAAAACATGGAAGCACACTTTTTTTTTCAATTAATACTACCAGCCTGAGTTTGGCCCATATCCCTCCAAACCTTTCCTATTCTTGTACCTACCCAAACATCTTTTAAACGTTGTAACTGTACCTGCACCCACCACTTCCTTTGAAAGTGCATTACACACACTAATATCTCTATGTAAGAACAAATTGCCCCCAAATACTTTTGCAATTTTTCTCTTCTCACTTTAAAATATTCTCGCTGGTTTAGAAATCCTCCATCCGAGGGAACAGAAACATGCCATTCACCTTATCAATGTCCTTCATGACTTTATAATGTTACCCTTGCATCTTTTGCTCTCCAGTGAATAAAACATATGATCACTCCTTATACCCCAATCCCTCCATTCTTAGCAACATTCCGGTCAATATATTTTAACCCTAATCAGCTTAATAATGTCCTTCCTCTGACTGAGTGATCAGAACCGGACCCAGTACTCCAAAGGAGGCCTTATCAATGCCCTGTACAACCTCAGTATGAAATACCGACACCTATAGTGAAACGTCTGAGTGATGAAGGCAAACATACTAAATGCCTTCTAAAATCCTTTTTCCACGTTTGATACAAAGTTCAAAGAGTTATGTACCAAAATCCCTGGATCTCTCTGGCCTAAAGTACTACTTAGGACCGTATAATTATGTGTTTTACGTCATGCACTTGTTTATTTTACCAAAATGCAGTACCTCACATTTACTTTATCTAATATCCATCTGTCACTCCTCAATGCATTGACCTAATTGAACAATATCTCTTTGCAATCGCAGACACCTGTCTCACTGCCCGATATAACGGCAATTTTGGTGTCATCTGTAAATGTACCAACCATGCCTTCGATATTATCATCCTAACCTTTTACATCAATAACAAACAAAAGTCCATCCAGAACTGATCCCTATGGAACACTGCTTGTCGCAGGCTTCCAGGCCAAAGCAAAATCCTCTATTCTGTCTCCTTCTGTAAAACTGAATTTACATCGAGTTATCAAGCTTACCCGCAATCCCATGTGCTCTAACTTTATTAATTAGTCTACCATGCAGAACCTTATCAAAGGCTTTGCTAACGTTCATTTAAACAACATCTACCATTCTGCTACAATCAATCTTTCTGTTTACTTCATTTAAAACAAACTAAAATCATGTTTGTAAGACACGATTCCTCTCATACAAAACCTTTCTGACCAACACAAATCAGCCCTTCCCTCTCCCTGCATGTAAATCTTATCTTTCAGAATCTTTTCCAACAACTTACTCATCAACAATGTCAGACACACAGTCTATCGTTTCCATGCTTTTCCTTCCAGCCTTTCTAAAGGCGCAGAATTAGCCACCCTCCGGTCCTCCAGTACTTCACTTGTGTGTATAAATGATTCAACTATATCTGCTGGGTTCCCATAGTTTCAAAGAACAAAGAGCAAAGAAAAATAACAAAGAATATTACAACAAAGGAGCAGTCCCTTAATCGCTCTAAGTCTGTGCCGATCCAGTTCTTCCATCTAAGCGTATTTTCTAAGGATCTGTATTCCTTTGCTCCCTGCCCGTTCATATATTTGTCCAGATAGATCTTAAATGATGCTATTGTGCCCACCATTAACACCACTACTGTCAAAGTGTTCCAGGCACCCCCACCCACTGCATAATGAATTTACCACATATACCTCCCATCAACATATCCAATCTCACGTTGAACTCGTGGCCCCTAGAAATTCAGTACGCCACTTTGGGGGAAAAAAATCATCTTGCTATCCACCCTATCTATACCTCTCATGATTTTATAGACCACATTCAGCTTCCCCCTCCAAGACTTTCTAATGAAAATTATCCTAATCTACTCAACTTCTCTTCATAGCTTGGACACTCCATATCAGGTAATATCCTAGTCAACCTCTTCTGCACTCTCTCCAAATCATCCACATCGTTTTGCTAATGTGGGCGACCAGAAATATACCAGATATAATGCTAAACCATAGTCTTATTGAACTGTAACATGACCTGCCAAATCCTCTACTCAATACCTCGTTCTATTGACCTGCATTGCCACCTTCAGAGATCGCAGGACTTGAATACCCAGAGATCTCTCTGTGCATTAATGTTCCTCTGAACATTTCCACTTATTATGTAATTCGCTCTTGAATTAGATCTTCCAAAATGTATGACCTCACATTTGACAAGATTGAACTCCATCTGCAATTTCTCAGCCCAACTCTCCAACCTACATACGTTTCCTTCACCAATGCCCTGGCATACACATGATCCGGTCCTGGACATTGATCAATCCTTATGATTTCTCAGACCTTGCATGCACAACAACACCCAAACTCTCTGTCGAAACAGTGTCACAACCAATATAAAATATTTGTTTGAGTTATTTGAGAGTTTCCGTTTTTCCTGTGTGGAATATCCCAATCGCATTTCCAAATAAGGTTTCAGATGTTCTTTTTTCTCTTATTTTTATTGATAACAATTTCCACCATCTGGCTTGGCAGGATTTGAACCCGGGACACTGAACGTTATCGGGGTCTATGGATTAACAATCTAGTAATAACACCACAAGACCGTCCTCTCCCAATCATGTTTGATTATTGTGAAATATTAATTTAAATACCTGCTGAACTTCCTCTCAGTCTATTTTCCCAGCTCATTGTAAGCAACAAGTGCCTAAGCTGTTGATTATAGCATAAGAACTAGGAGCAAGAGTACACCGTCCAGCCCTTCGACCTTGCTCCATCATTCAATAAGATCGTGGCTGATCTTTTTTGTGGATTCAGCTTCACTTAGTCAAACTCTCACTGTATCCGTTATTTTCTTCCATTGTGAGAAAAAAAAACATTAATTTAGAACAGTTTCCTGAATAGCGTCAATTACATCCCTGGGCAAGGAATTCCACAGATTAACAACCCTCTTGGTGAAGACATTCTTTCTCAATTCAATCCTAAATCTGCTTCCTCTAATTTTGCCGCTGTACCCTCTTATCCTAGTTTCATCTGTAAGTGTTAACATCCTCTCTATTTCAATCTGATCCATTCCCTTCATTATTTTATATGCTTCTATAATGTCCCACCCTCCCCACCCCATTTTTCTGAATTCTAATCAATATAATTCCAATCTACTCAGTCTCTCCTCATAAATAAACACCCTCAACTCAGGAATCAACCTCCTCTGCACCCCCACCAGTGCCAGTACATCCTTTCTCAATTACAGAGACAAAATCTGCACACAGTACTGCAGATGTGATCTCACCAGTACCTTGTACAGCTGCAACATTACCGCTCTGCTTTTAAACTCAACCCCTTTATCAATGAAGGAGAAAATTACATTTGCCTTCCTAAACCATTTCTTGTACCTGCAGACCAAAAGTCTGTAATTCATGCCTGATTCTTCGAAAACCTCCAAGGGGTTTTTTCATGTGGATTCAAGTATGATCAGCTGACGATGACTAACATGGAGTTTCAATGAATAGACATAGAATAATTATGAAAGGCAGGAGTCAAAGTTGCTGAACTCTCTGTCTGACAGGGAGGGTCACCTGTGACGCTTTTGGAAGTGAATGAAAATACAAACAATGAGACAGCACCACCAACTGTATAGTGGCTCAAATCATGGACAAGGAGGGAAATAGGGAGCAGTGCATTCATTTTAAGCACAATTCTGGAATGGAAAACAAATTCGAGGGATCTATGAGAAATGATTTGCCGAATACATCTAATTGGAGAGACACTGATAAGAATGAGAACTTTAAAATGAGATTTTGCCACACCGGAAGCCACTGTGGGTCAACGATTATAGTGGCGATCAGTGAATGAGACTCCGTGTGAGTTGATGGACAAGCAGCAGAGTTGAGGATAAACTGAGGTTCATGGATAGTGTAAAGTGAGATGCCAATGAGATGAGTATTAGAATAGTTGAGACTGGAGCAGACCGAAACATGGATGACGTTTTCAGAAGCAAAGTGTCTAAGGCAGGGATAAAGATCGAGGCTGCAATAGAGCTGGGAAATGGGGCAAGTTCTGGTGACAGATACAAAAATTAGGAAGAAACTTAGTTAACTTTAAAATAGAGTGTTGAGATTGTATACAAACTTGTTCAGGCTCAGATAAAAGCTGGGAGATGAATAAAGTCAGTACATACAGTCATAACGATGTACAGCATGGAAACAGAACCTTTGGTCCCACCCGTCCATGCCGACCAGATATCCCAACCCAATCTAGTCCCACCTGCCAGCACCTGGCCCATATCCCTCCAAACCCTTCCTATTCATATACCCATCCAAATGCCTCGCAAATGTTACAATTGTACCAGCCTCCACTACATCCTCTGGCAGCTCATTCCATACATGTACCACCCTCTGCGTTGAAAAAGTTGCCCCTTTGGTCACTTTTATATCATTTCCCTCTCACCCTAAACATGCCCTCTAGTTCTGGACTCTCCGACCCCAGGGAAAAGACTTTGCCTATTTATCCTATCCATGCCCCTCATAATTTTGTAATCCTCTATAAGGACACCCCTCAGCCTCCAACGCTCCAGGGAAAACAGCTCCAGCCTAGTCAGCCTCTCCCTGTAGCTCAGATCCTCCAACCCTTGCAACATCCTTGTAAGTCTTTTCTGAACTCTTTCAAGTTGTACATGTGAGAGATCACAGCAGAGTTCGATGATACGGGCTCCTGTTCTATAACAGAACAGTCAGTACTGATTAATGCAGGAATTATCTATGGAGCAGAAGGCAGAAATAAAAATTTATTTATAAAAATAGAAGATGTCACTAACTCTACCATTGATATGATGCTTAGAATAAGCACTTCACTATTTAGACAATGTTACAGATTCCAAAAGATTGATTACCAAAACATCTGCATGGCCTGTGCAAGTTACAGAGCACAGTTCCCTCTGCCTGTGTGCAGAGATGGGGGTGGGGGAGTGGTATTGAACATTTCAGTAAGGATGCTGGACTACAGTTCTGCAGACAATCCTGAGTTTACATCTTGAATCCTATTTTGCAGATTTGTTCTGTGGTTTTTGTAATTATGCAAACACCTTGTATGCTGTCCAGCGGAAGTTTACTAAGTTGAAGCTTCAGGTATTCATGTTATCATTTGAGAAAATGTGATAAGCTGGCCTTGCTTACATGAGTGTGCTCAGGAGAGAGGAATGAATTTATAAAGTACTGTACAATATTCACAATGTGCATTTGAAAATGATGATGTAAATTATTGGTGGGTCCATCCACAGTTTTAACATTGCTATTTTTCTTTTGATATCAAAGATGAAGTATGTACGATTTTTTAATACTAGATCAAATAATGTTGAAACGTAGGCAGGCGAACTGAGAGCATGCCATTCAGCTCCTTGTGCATTCCCAACTATTCTGCAAATCTGTCCAGTCCTTTCCTGACCTAGAACCTATCTACTTCTGCCTTAAAGGGGTGTTTATGGTCTCTGCTTCCACTATATTTTCAGGTAGAGAAATCTAAAATAAAACCACCTGCAGAAAGGAAAGATAATTGATGTCTTGAATGGGTATCCCTCATGTTTAACAAATGAACTATAAGTTTGCATGTTACACGTAAGTCGAAGAATTCTATCTTATGCTAATCTGTCAGGATCCAATAGAATGTTTATAAGACCGTGAGCCAACATAGTCTATTCAACAAATCAAGTCTGCTCCACAATTCATTGCCATCATGGTTGATTCATGATCCTCAAATTCGCCTTCTTGTCTTATCCCCACAGCTCTTGATTCCCTTACTGCTTATAAATCTGTCCACCATCTGCTTTGATTAGACTTAGCGACAGGGTTTCAAGAGGCCTATCGTTCAGTAACCCGCTGGGAGAGAAGGTACTACTCACCTCCATCATAAAGATATGCTCCCTTTGACTGAGGCTATGCTCTCTGGTCCTGGACTCTCCCACAAATTGAGACAACCTTGTCGGCAATGAGCCTGTCAAGCCGACTGACAATCTGATTTTGTTTTCATTAAGATCTCCTCTCATTCTTACAAACTCCAATGAGTTTTTGAATAAGGTAGTCAAGCTCACTCCATAAGAAAATATCTCAATTCTCAGGATTAATTCTGTGGAGTTTCTCGCATCTGCTACCAACATGTCTGTTATCTCCTCTACATATTTCCTTAGAAAATTAAACCGGAGCCCTTCACATTTGTGTAAGTTCAGTCTGCGTAGAAACGTGTACATCTTTAGAATGATATTTATGCACACCACATTTGAAATAATTGCTAATAGTGCAATCCAATTTCCTGTAATTGCTGAATTGCATGCCACCTTTTTGACTGTCAAGCTGAGGTCCTGAAGTTTCTGAATCCTTTCTCTTGTAAATTAGATTCAGCTCTTCTATTTTGCCTGATAATGTTAATCAGTACAAACTTTCCAATGCTATATGTCAGATGCCAACTTTGTGTGTACTCACCTTTTTTTTTCTATCTCATGTTAAACTCCTTGCTCGATCACTGTCTCCCTGTCTGACAGGTACATACTTATAAAGGACATACAACCGCTGTTCCTTGAATACGATCCACATTTCAATTGTACCTAATCACTGCAGTTTCTTTCCCCATCCTATGCATCCTAAATCTTGCCTCAGTGCATCATAATTAGCTTTCTCCATGCTACAACTCTTGCCGTGCTGTATATAACTATCCCTTTTCATCATTACAGTAAACATAACCAAATTGTGGTCGCTATCAACAAACTGCTCACCTACCTCCAAATCTAAAATCTTGTCCAATTCATTACCCAGTACCAAGACCAATCTGGAACCGCTCCTTGTCAGTCTGTCTACATACCGAGTCAGGAAATCCTGCACACATTGGACAAAAATTCACATATCTAAAGTACTTGCACTATAATATTCCCAGTCAATTATGGGCTGCACGGTGGCACAGTGGTTAGCACTGCTGCCTCACAGCACCAGAGACCCGGATTCAATTCCCGCCTCAGGCAACTGACTGTGTGGAGTTTGCACGTTCTCCCCGTGTCTGCGTGGGTTTCCTCCGGGTGCTCCGGTTTCCTCCCACGGTCCAAAAGTTGTATGGGTCAGGTGAATTGGCCATGCTAAATTGCCTGTAGTGTTAGGTAGGGGGTAAATGTAGGGGTATGGGTGGGTTGCGCTTCGGCGGGTCGGTGTGGACTTGTTGGGCCGAAGGGCCTGTTTCCACACTGCATAGGACAAACAGGAAGACAGCTAACGGTCCGCATCCATGAACACCAACTAGCCCCAAAACGACATGACCAGCTAGCCTAAGTAGCCACACACTCAGATGACAAGCAACATGAGTTCGACTGGGACAACACTTCTATTATAGGAGAAGCCAAACAGAGAACAGCCAGGGAATTCCTAGAGGCATGGCACTCATCCACAGATTCAATCAATAAGCACATCGACTTTGACCCACTATACCGACCACTGCAGCGGACAGCTGGAACTAACAACCGGAAGCAGCAGAGACAAATCACTATAAATGCTGGAGGTAACATCACCAAAGCGCCTCACAGGAGGCTCTCAAGCACTGAGGATGTCACCTAGACAGGGGACGAAACGTCTGCAACACAAATTCCCAGCTCGGCGGACATAACTACAACAATTCCCAGTCAATATTTGGAAAATTAAAGCCCCCCATAACAATTAGGCTGTCACTCTCACTCGTATCGAGAATCATTTTTGTTAATCTTTCCACTACATCTCTGGAACTATACAGTGGCCTATAGAAAAAACTCCCTCAAACGTCCTTTCTGCCACTGTAATACTGTCCTTGATTAACAACGTCACACCCTCCCCCCAACGCTCCCATCTCTTCCAATCTTCCCTCTTCTTACTGAAACATCTAAATCCATGAAACTGCAATAACCATTCCTATCTCTGCTCTACAATGTCTCTGAAGTGGACACAACATCGAACTCCTATGTACTCACCCATGCTACAAGTTCACCACTTCTTTCCGGATGCTCTTTGCATTGAAATAGACACTACAAACCACTACAATCTTGCTTGATGGTGCCCTCTTGCGACCTTGAAACCATATTTCCTGCCTCACTATTCTCAACCACCTGTATGTTGGAACTACAATTTCGGTTCCCTTACACCTGCTGAATGAGCTTAAACTGGAGAGCATTAGCAAATTCCCCCTCACCCAAGGTTATTGGTACCCTTCTGGTTCAGGTGAAGACCATCCTGTTTGGAGATGATCGACCTACCCCAGAAAGAGACCCAATTATCCAGGAATCCAAGACCTCCATCCTGCATCATCCCTTTAGCCACCTGTTCAACTCCTCTTGCTCCCTCTTCCTCGCCTATTAAATTCATGCAATTCATTCAATTCTTTGTAATTACTTGTCATGGAATGTGCACTATGCCTCAGAGGAAATCATCACATTTCCTTAGCCAGCACCTGCAAAACCTACAAACGCATCCACCCCTAAGTACAAGTGCAAGAGGTACATGGGAACACCACCATTGACAAATTTCACTGCAAGTCACTTGCCCATCCTGCCTTGGAAGCATATCATTGTTAATTTAGGGTTTTTGGGTCAAAATCCTCGAATTCCCTCAGACTGGCATTTTAGTTCTATCTACACCAAATAGCCTTCAGCAGACGAAGAAACAATCAATTCCAAGGCAACCTGGGATGAACAATAAACAATGGTTCCATGGTCATATTCAAATCAATACAAGTTACTCAGTTCACCGGTATTTTTGAGATTATTTTCTGTCATACACCCAGAAACCAGAAACAATGTGTGCACCTCGCCGTGAATAGGTTATCTTCATCAGCTAATGGATATATCGATGGACAGCATTGTGGGAAATGATGGAATTCACATCTACTCCTTCCTGGGATGTTCTGGATCATAGGCATTCGATGAAACTGTGACCTTCGTGGTTAATGTGAGCCCAGTCTTCACCTGGTGTAACTCTAAATAATTTCTTGAAAAGGATTGGTTGGCACAGCTGTGACACAACCTCTTCTTTGAACAAGAATCACCTCACTCTGTGCTCCTGCTTTCCCAATTTGTTAAGGAAATGTTCCTGGAAAACGCCGGATGTATTGAACATATACAAACTGCCTCAACTCCCTGCCCTGGCCCAACATCGGCCTCTGACCTCTTTACATGGCTTTCCCCATTTTAAAATGTTTGCTCAGTTTGTCAGTCACATTGGATATCCTCAGTGAATCTGTGCTGCAGCTCAAACACAAGTGAGGCAACTATTCCCAACATCTCCAATTACTTTCCACAGAGATAAGTACGTTACATTCCACAAATACACAGTATGATCACTTATTGGTGATTAGAGTAGTTTCGTTCCCTGTCTTTGATCTCTTCTGTTCATTTTCCTTTCTTTGCAAACAGTATGAGATGTTCAAGTACTATCAACAATCTGAATATTGGGACACTCCATCTCTCCAGAGAAATGAATGACAGTGTATATTGTACCATTTTCTGATGGTCAGCATCTTGAACACCAACACCAGTGGTGCCTGTGGATGTAACATTGAAACATAGAAAAAGTAGAAATACAGACGATAGGAGGACGCCATTCGGCTCTTTGAGCCTGTTCCATCATTCATTGCAGCATGGCTGATCATCCAACTCAGTGGCCTAATGCTGCTTTCACCCCATACCCTTCAATCCCATTGCCCCCAAGTGCAATAGCGCCCCACTTCTTCACAACTTACAATGTTTGAATATCAAGTACTTCCTGTGGAAATGATTTCTAGAGGCTCACCACTCGTTGGGTGAAGAAACGTCTCCTCATCTCTGATGTAAATGGTCCACCCTGAATCCTTAGACTGTGACAGGTCTGGACACATCCACCATTGGGAATATCCTCCCTGCATCTACCCTGTCTAGTCTTGTTCGAATTCTATTAGTCACTCTGAGATTGCCCCCCAACTCATTCGTCTGAACTCCAGTGTAAACAGTCCCTATCTAGTGAAACACTCCTCAGACATCAGTCCTGCCATACACGGAATCAGCCTGCTAAACCTTCGCTGTTATCCCTCAAGAAGAGCAAAGTCGTTCCTCAGAAAAGGAGACGAAAACTGCTCACAGAATTCTAGGTATAGCCTCACCAATGCACTGGAAACCTTCAACAACACATCCTTGCTCCTGTACTCGATATCTCCCACAATGAAGGCCAACATACCATTTACTTTCTTTACTGCCTGCTGCACCTGCATGACAAATGTCAGAGACTGATTCGGCAGGGCACCAAGTTCCCGCTGCGAACTCCCGACTCCCAAATTACAGCCATTGAGACAGTAATATATATTCTTGTGTTGTTTTAATAGTGTTTCCCTCGCATTTCTTCAAATTATACTGCATGTGCCGTCGATTTGTCCGACTCACCCAGATTACGCTGAGGGATCTCTGCATCCTCGTCACTGTTCACCCTCCCAGCCAACTTGTTTGCATCTGCAAACGTTGAGATGTTAAATTTTGTCTCCTTCATCCAAATCATGAATACGTATTTTGAATAGCTGGGGTCCCAGCACCGTTCCCTGTGGCAACCTATCACTATTTGCCATCACTAGGCCTAAATCCCCCTTCACCCTTCCTATTCATATATCCATCAAGTTGCCTTTTTAATACTGTACTTGTAAGAGGCACCATTACTTCTTTTGGCAGTTCATTCCATATTCGTACCACCCTCTGCATGAATAAGTTGAATCTTACATCTCTTTTAAGCCTTTCCCCTCTCAACCTAAACAATTGTCCTCTAGTTCTAGACATGCCCACTCCAGGTAAAATACCTTGTCTATTAACACTATCCATGTTCTTCATGATTTTACAAACCTCTACAAAGTCACCCAGCAGCCTCCGGAGGTCCAGAAAAAACAATTCTAGTCTATTCAGCTTCTCCCTGTAGCTCAAATCCTCCAACCCTGGCAACATCCTTTTAAATCTTTTCTGAAATGTTTCAACTTTCAAAACATCTTTCCGATAAGAGGGAGACCATAACAGCAAACAATATAAAAAATATGGCCTAACCATTCCTGCAAAGCCCCAAATTGACCTCCCAAATCCCAACTCAATGCTCTGCTCAATAAAAAAAGCATACCAAACACCTTCTTCACTTTCATATATACCTGTGACTTCAATTGTAAGGAACTATGAATCTACACTCCAAGGTCCCTGTTCAGCAACACACCCCCAAGACCTTTCCATTGATTGTATAAATCCTGCTATGATTTGCCTTTCCAAAATGCAACTCTTCGCATTTAGCTAAATTAAACTCCATCTGCCACTCCTCGGTGCATTTTATTCTGAGATAACGATCTTTGCTGTCCAAAACACCTGCAATTTTGGTGTCATCTGCAGATAACTATACCACAAAATTCACTGACAAACTGTTTATATATATGAGTAAAAGCAATAGAAACAATGTTGATCATTGTGGCACTCCACTGGTCTCAAGCCTCCAGTTTGAATGGCAACCCTCCACCACCACCACACCCTGTCTCCTTTGAGCCAGTACTGTAGCCAAATAGCTAGTTCTCCCTAAGATCTAACCTTGCTAACCAGTCCAGCACGAGGAACCCTGTCGATTGCCTTTGTGAAATGCATATCGATCACGCCTACCGCTCTGCCCTCATCTATCCTCTTCGTTACTTCTTCAAAAAACGCAATCGAGTTCATGAGACATGATTTTGCACACACAAAGCCATGTTGTCTATCCAAAATCAGTCATTGTTTTTCCAAATACAAGTAAATCCTGTCCCTCAGAGCTCCCTCCAACAACTTGCCCACCACTGATGTCAGACTCAGAGGTCAATTCTCTCCTGGCTTTTCCTTACCACCTTTCTGAAACAGTGGCACCATATTAGCCAACCTCCTGTCTCCTGGCCCCTCACCTGTGACTATGGATGTTACAAATATGTCAACAAGGGGCCCAGAAATCATTTTCCCGAGCTTCCAATAGAGTTCTAGGGAACACCTGGCCAGATCTTGGGTATTTATCCATCACTTTGCATTTAAGACATCCAGCACCCCTGTAATATGAACATTTGAAAAAAAAAAGATGTCACCATCTATTTCCCACTTTCTAAATCTTGCATGTCCCTCTTCACAGTAAACATTAATACAATATTTTCAATTCCATTTCCCCCAACTCCTTTGATTCCACATGTAAGCTGCCTTGCTGATCTTTGTTTATAGCTTTAAACTTGTTTGATAATAGATAAGGCTTACGAATGGATATTATGACACTTGTTTCCATCCTTTTAGAATTTAAATAAACAGGACAGTAATTCTGTGCAACAGGCTTAATACAGTAAATAGTATGATAGAGGCACTTACCGCGGACACCAACGATAGCGAGAATGGGATAGTAACCAGCTTGGATCACCCAAAGTACACAGGTAATCCGTGTTGGCAAGGATGGCCAATCCTGAGAAAGCCAGGAAAGACCAGTGGATAAAGTCCTGCCCATTGTCGTAATATGCCAGTTTAATGCACTTAAAATCTGATCCATTGCCGTAACATTCCATTCTAATGTTCTCAGATTCCGATCCATTGCTGGAACATTCCAGTCTAATGTTCTCGTATTCTGATCCATTGCTGCAACATTCCAGTCTAATGCTCTCAGATTCCGATCCTTTGCTGGAATATTCCAGTCTAATGTTCTCGTATTCTGATCCATTGCTGCAACATTCTAGTCTAATGTTCTCAGATTCTGATCCATTGCTGTAACATTCCAGTCAAATGTTCTCAGATACTAATCTCTTCTCTTCTTTTCTGTGGAGATGCTGATCCCTGTTAGTGTCGGGATGATGTTTCTACAGATGCTATAGGATAGCTCATTGAAAGGACTTCGGTATTAATAGAGGAGAGACACTCTCCAACGACAATGTTAGAATCCATCGAGATTTACATTAATTACAGTCACTGAGCACAGAGCTCCAGTTAACTTCTTTCAGTCTAACACCTTTTCTATCACAATGCAGCAGAACATTTATGAGTCTAAATAGAAGACATTGCAGTCATTGAGGGAAAAGTGAATGGAAATAGATGGGGGAATGACCAGAATCATTCTAACTTCCACCAAACTCAGAATCAAGTTGATTTCGAAAAGGAAAATAGAACAGTCTGGAGATGTGAGTGGAAAATTGTACATGACGAATTCTATTCCTTCCTTTGACACCATGGGCTGAAGGGCCTATTTATGAGTTGGAGATCTTTATGATACATTGTGCATCAGAACGAAATATGTTATTGAATTAAATTTGTTTAGGAATTATACTCCCATTGATTAAACACGAGTGAGAATCTGCATATGCCATTGATCAAAAGGGAAAAAAAAAACGCAAAACCGTGGGAATGCTGTTTATATAATGTTCCCCAGTCATCGGTGTTTGAGCAGTGCATTTTTGGAATCATGTCAAATAAACTCAATGCAAAGCCGAGTGATGGATTCGTGAGAAATGAGGAGCGAGTTCAGACAATATACACGACACAAAGAAGGTTTAAAACAGTGAGCAGCAACAGAACAAATTGATGAGAATGTTTATAACTGCATTTGAAGCATTTTCAGAGCCAGTTTACTTGTTTGATTTGTAGGATAATGTGTTGATCATCTTTGGGAATGGTGAGAGTTGGGCCTATACCCAGGGGAGTTTATGTGAAGGAGTCATGATCTTATTCAGATGGAAATGTTACAGAAATTATTTGACAGATAGCTGCTGAGATCGTGTTTTCCCATTTCCAAGTGTCAGAAGTAGGTTGCACAGTTTATAGTGTGGGCTCCACACATTTCAAGAAGGTATTCATTCTCTCAAGTGTGTTACGGTTCAAGCCAGACCCCTCAATATATTTTTTTAAAGAATGCAGCCTGGACACTAACATTTTCATAGTTTAAAGTCCGATGTGAGGTGGATATTTCTGGTCTGTTGCAGCTGGTCAAGCCACTTGGTTTTAAGTAAGCAGAATTTATTTAAACATTACAGTTAAAACAAGAAAACAGAATTTAGAACAACTTTACTATTGATAACGTTAACTGATGCGATACAGAAACGTTACTTGTGCATTGTTCTAAACCAGTTACATCTCGTAAACACAGCCCTTGGCAAAAAGGCAAATTGAAACACAGATTATTAGAGGCAGGAGGGAACATATTCCAGAGAGATTTCAGAGACAAAGTCAGTTAGAAATCATTTTCTGAAGTTTGCAACCTTCCTAGTCTCCAGCAACTTGTGACTGCCAGAGCGAAATCAACATGAGAACAAAAGCTGAACAAGGAGAACTGACCACTCACGTGCCACTGCTTAACTCTTCCCTCGAAATCTCTGCCTTGAGTATCTCTCATTTTATACTCTTTAGCCTTAATCTGTTAATGCACTAAAGCATATTTGCATCACATTGACAATAATCATGCAAACATTCACTAATAAAGTTTATTTCCGTCTGTTTGCTCCTGCCGAAGAATGCCTCTATTTTTCATCCGAGTCTCCACAACGCCATCAACAATTACGTTTTCTCGATCTAGCATATGTATACGTTTCCAATTGAACAGTTTTAATAATAATCTCCATCTCAACAGTCTGAAATTTTCTTCAACACATTTAATTGGTTATAATCAGCGTATATGATTGTGTCAGGCACATTACGAGGAGAAAGTGAGCACTACAGATGTTGGAGATCAGAATCAAACGACAACCAACGTTTCAGGCATAAGACTTTTAACAGGAATGAAGCTTGCTGGCCGGGGGGCTGAGACATAAATTGGAGGGGGGAATGTAGCTGAGAGTTCAATAAGTAGATGAAAATGGGGAGAGGTCATAGGTCGGAGAGGAGGGTGCAGCGGATATGTGGGACAGAAGATGTACAGGTAGGATAGGTCGTGAGGACGGTGCCGAGTTGGAAGGTTGGGTTATGGTTCAGAGAACATCTCTCGGATGCATCCGCCCCTCCGCCCCATGGCCGAACACTTTAACTCCCCTTCTCACTGTTCCAAGTTAATGCAGGTTCTGGCACTCTTCCATAGCCAAACGCTATTCAACCGACGTCTGGAGGAAGAATGCCACATCTGTCGCCTTGGGACCCTCCACCACACAGTGTTAATATAGATGCTTCCTGTTTCATTAGTTCCCCTCCCCCCCTTATCCCAGATTCAACCCCCAACTTTTCACCACCCACTTGATCTGTAATAGCTGTCCATCTTCCTTCCCACATATCAGCTGCATCTTCTCTCCTACCTACCTCCTTCACCTCGACCTTCATCTGCCAACCACACTCTCAGCTACGTAATTCCCAGCCCCACTCCCCGCCCATTTATCTCTCAGCCAATCAACCTACAAGCCTCATTCCTGATAAAGGGCTTATGATCAAAACGTTGATTATCCTGCACCTCGAATGCTGTCTGACAGGTTGTGCTTTTCCAGCACCACACTCTCGAATCAGGCACATTACTGACCACACCGATGTTTAAATGTTTTAATGCCAATACCAAGTTCAAAGTCTCCTTCTCAATTGCTGTATATTTCTGTTGATGAATTTTCAATTTCCTGGAGAAACATCCAATAGGTCTATCTATCCTCTAGTTGTCGTCTTGTAAGAGTACAGCACTTGCACCCACATCACTCGCACCTATAGTCACCTTGAAATACTTTGCATAATTATGTGTAGCTAATACAGCAGCAGTGAGTAACACAACTTGCAGGCTGTCAAATATTTTCTGACAGCATGCCGTTCAATGAAATTTCCTGCATTACTTCTATAATTTAGTGAGTGGAGCAGCCACAATTTTAAATTTCGGAATGAATTTACAACATAACCCATTCAATCCCAGCAATCCCTTTTTGGACAGGGTTTGGGAATCTCTGCAATAAACTGTGTTTTCACATTCGCTGAGGTCCGATAACATGACCCACAAACGTGACTTTGGCTTTGGCGAATTCCCTCTTAACCAGGTTTATCACCCAGCCTCTCTCCTGAAGTCGAACAATTTGCTGAATTCTGCAACACTGCTAACTGACAAAGAAGTGAATCTGTGCAGCGACTACCTTTTCTGCTTGAGGTCATGGATCTCTGGACATCCGAGTGCATCTCGGAAAAATTAAAAAACAGTAAAATTCACAGCAGACCGTGGAGCAACCTGTTTGTGAGACTCACAGCACAGAAACAGTAAGTTATAGATTTTACCATGTAACTTTCGTGTATGTTTACAGTAGTAGGTAGAATTACATGATTTATTGAGATTGCTCTGTTCATTAAATTTTAAAAATATAAAACACAACTACTAAGTTATCCAAAGCACATTTTTAGAGCAAAAGACGGTCCTATTTTCTCCGTCTGTAAATTGTGAAGGAGCAAAGATAGCCTTTAGTAGATTGATAGGCTCTTCTTATCGGATGTAGGAGCTTAGGGAGATTTTACATGTTACTGATAAAACATCAGGTCGTTTCATTGGTTTTAACTTTTTCAAAGTACTAAATTCAAATTTTGTTGGATTCTAGTATCTTGGGGCATAATTGAAACAGCTTGGCCAAATTTGAATTATTTTTCCACAGCAAAACAGCTGTAGAATTGGTTTTGACCTAGTGTTACATTGTTACCTCGATCAGAACAATTTGTACTGAGTTAGGAAGTCCTTGCTGGCTCTTCAAATCTCCTAAAGGTACAGTACAACTACACTATCATAACAGGATAAATAGACAAAGTATTTTCTCTGGAGTGAGGGAGTCCAGAAATAGAGAGCATAGGCTTAGTCTGAGAGGAGAAAGATAGAACAGAGACATATGGGGTAATAGTTTCGTGCACAGAGTGTTGCGTCTATAGAATGAGCTGTCAAAGGCAGTGATGGAGGCTGGTACAATTACAGCATTTAAAAGGCATCTGGATGGGTATATGAATAGGAAGTGTTAAACGGATATTTGACAGTTGCTGGCAAATGGGACGAGATTTATTTAGGATAACTGAACGGCATGAATGGGTTGGACTGAAGGGTCTGTATCTGAGCTGCATATCTCTCTGACTCAATGATTCTAAATGTTCATACTATGTATTCCTAAAAATCACCAGGTAATCCATACATACCAAACAACTAAATGAAATGGTTTTATTGTTTCCTCTTTGAAAATTGGCTGGTGTATTTTTCATAACAAATGGCATAACTCTAAATTTTTACAGTACATCCGGTGTTAAAAAAACCAAAATTGTTTTTGCTCTTTGAGATAAGGTACGTGCAAGCAAAACACGTGTGACCCATATTCACAATACAGTCTTCCAAATGTGGAATCATGCATGAATACAGATTTTATATATGTACTGACATAAACGTTGTGTACCATCTGTTTTTGAAACCATTATTACGGGTGAGCTCCAGCCACTGCAACTCACTTTGGTTATGTTGTCCTGGAGCATGTGTTCAATCTCATTTGTTAACAAATGTGCCAATGTTAGACGGCCGTGATATGGCCCTCTAACCACCTGTTGAAGGAGCAATGCACCAAAAGCTAGTGCATCCAAATACACCTGTTGGATCTGTTCACTGAGCTTGGAATTTGTGTTGCAGACCACAACAATACCTCAACAACGAGTACCCGAGCTAAAAATCTTCTCACAAACTTTGAACACCTGTTGGGCTTCCAAATTTTGTTGTGTGTGTGTTTTTTTTTACATGAGTTTATTAAATCTACAAGGATGTTGCTTAAGTGGAGCAGCACTTCATGATTGTTGTGCTTCTGTTCGCCGAGCTGGAAAATTGTGTTGCAGACGTTTCGTCCCCTGTCTGGGTGACATCCTCAGTGCTTCGGAGCCTCCTGTGAAGCGCTTCTGTGATGTTTCCTCCGGCATTTATAGTGATTTGTATCTGCTGCTTCTGTTTGTCAGTTCCAGCTGTCCGCTGCAGTGGCCGGTATATTGGGTCCAGGTCAATGTGCTTGTTGATAGAATCAGTGGATGAGTGCCATGCCTCTCGGAATTCCATGGCTGTTCTCTGTTTGCTTTGTCCTATAATAGTGGTGTTGTCCCAGTCGAACCTATGTTGCTTGTCATCTGAGTGTGTGGCTACTAAGGATAGCTGGTCATGTCGTTTCGTGGCTAGTTGGTGTTCACGGATGCGGATCGTTAGCTGTTTTCCTGTTTGTCCTATGTAGTGAAATGTCCAGTCCTTGCATTGAACTTTGTACAATACTTTAGTTTTGCTCATTCTGGATATCGGGTCCTTCGTCCTGGTGAGTTGTTGGCTGAAAGTGGCTGTTGGTTTGTGTGCTGTTATGAGTCCTAGTGGTCACAGTAGTCTGGCTGTCAGTTCGGAAATGATTTTGATGTATGGTAGTGTGGCTAGTCCTTTGGGTTGTGGCATTTCCTCATTCCGTTGTCTTTCCCTTAGGCATCTGTTGATGAAATTGCGGGATTACCCGTTTTGGCGAATACATTGTATATACATTGTATCCAAAATGGATACCCCCACAATTTTTTCAACAAATGCCTAAGGGAAAGACAACGGAATGAGGACATGCCACAACCCAAAGGACGAGTCTCACTACCATACATCAAGAACATTTCCGAACTGACAGCCAGGCTGCTGCGACCATTAGGACTCATAACAGCACACAAACCAACATCCATTTTCAGACAAAAATTCCCCAATACGAAGGACCCGACATCCAGTATGATCAAAACCAATGTAATGTACAAAATCCCATGCACGGACTGCACAAAACACTGCTTAGGACAAACAGAAAGACAGCTAACGGTCCGCATCCATGAACACCAACTAGCCCCGAAACGACATGACCAGCTATCCTTAGTAGCCACACACTCAGATGACAAGCAACATTAATTCGACTGGGACAACACTTCTATTATAGGACAAGCCAAACAGAGAACAGCCAGGGAATTCCGAGAGGCATAGCACTCATCCACAGATTCAATCAACAAACACATTGACCTGGACCCAATATACCAGCCACTGCAGCGGACCACTGAAACTGACAACCGGAAGTGGCAGATACAAATCACAATATATGTCGAAGGAAACATCACAGAAGCACTTCCCAGGAGGCTCCCAAGCACTGAGGATGTCACCTAGACAGGGGATGAAACGTCTGCAACACAAATTCCCAGCTCGGTGAACAGAACCACGACAACGAGCACCCGAGCTACAAATGTTCTCCCAAACTTTGAGCACTTTATCATTTTCCTGCATCATGCATAATTAGATTACTACTTCCGTTTATTCGCATGAATTTCCCCATGTGATATTCATACCTGTTTCGGGTATTTTGCTTTTCTGCCAAGGTAACTCAAGAAACTAACCCAATTTTTGACAATATTCTCATTGAACGATCTAATCTGAGGAATGTCCAATTGAGAATCCTCTGAACTGTGTTCTTCAGTATGTGCTGTATCCAATAACTTTTCCTCCTATTGTTTTACTTTCCTGTCAAAATGCATTTTGAGCATATTAACATGACATACTCTGCGAGACTACTTTCTGCCTGGAGTCCTTGTCAAGTATTTCACCTCACTCAATCTCGTTTCGACTCAATAAGGTCAATGAAACGTTGCTATTAAGGTTCACGTATCATTGCAAGCAACAATAACACCTTATCTCTGAGAGCAAAATAGTGAGTTTTTGATTTCTTATCAGCTTCCTCTTTCATCTCATACTATGATATTTTTAAGTATCAGTATAGTTACATATCTTCTCAAGTCTCACCATCAAAGACTGACATGATCCGTATCTCTAAATAGTGTAATTTCTTTACCTGCTGCTCTTGGCGTATGTGAGTAAACCTTGCCTGCACATGTAAATAGTTTAAGAAAATCTGGTACTTCTTCCTTAACTAGCCTCCGACCAGGTTTGCACTGTGGTGTATCGTTTTAGCCTCCACTGTGCTTTCGTTTACTACTTCAAAATAAATTCTTGCTTTACCTGTTTTCCTAAATCAGGCTTCATAGTAGTTCTTCTAGCCCACCAACACTGTGACTTCATATGGCCTACTTTATTGCAGTGAAAACACCGGAGCTTTTAACTTTTCTTTCCCCTTCATAGGTTTCCATTTTACCCTGTGGTAAGTTATCTTTACTATGTTCGCAGGGATCTACCTTTCCCTCACTATGTGAGGATTTCTCTATTCCCCAATTATCCCCAATTTCTATCCCTCATGGATTGAAATTGATTTTGGAAGCCCAACTTTGATTTATGAACCATGTCATAATCATCAGACCTTTCCATGCTAATCTTGCTGTTTTACCTCTTTGATCATCCAATTGAGTTCTCATTACCTCAGCAATTTTTGAACTCTTTCAAAATAATTGTCTCGCTAAGAGTGTCACATGTTTCATCATTTTTAATTCCCTTATTCACTTATCAAAATTCCTTACTTTGATTCTTCCAAACTCAATTTACGTTTGGCTACAGTCTCTCCTTTCCCTTCTGCATTGCTTTCTGCAGGATTCTGGCAAAAGCTCATATGCACTTAAGATGGATTTCTTCACCTCCTCATATGCCTCAGATACCTCCTCTGACAGCGATGCGAGTACCTCACTAACTCTATCTTCCAGCTTTACTTGGATCAACAAAACCCATATGGTCACTGCCCACTTCATTGGTTTAACCACTTACTCCATTAAGTTGAAAACGTTTCTACATTCTTATCATCAAATTTAGGCAATCCTTGGGTATGTTTGAAGAGATGCACACCAGGACTTTGGCTATGATGAGTTGCTCATCCGGTCCTCATTAAGCCTCCCTCTTACTTTCACCTACATCCTCTTACGGTGACTTTACTGTCTAAGTGCCCATTTCTGAACTTCAATCTCTCTCTCTCTTTCTTCCTTTCCATTCTCTCCTTTTCCCTTTCTTTCTTAAGTTTCTCCTTTTCCTCTTTTCGTTTTATTCTGGCAAAGTGAATCTTTCATTTTGTTTTTTTGTTCTGCAAGGCTGATGCATTCTTTTTCTCTTTCTTCTGGAATTAACTGTAATTCAGACTGGTTCAGTTCCATTTCGTGTTGAAACTGCCTCACCTGCCATTGTATTCTAGCCATTTCCAAAGGTTCCAATGGCATTTTCACCAAATTTAAATGCCGATCTATTGCTGTAATTACGTCTCCTTTTCTCATAGACAAATGCAAATGCAACGAAAGACAATCAGGAATCATTTGCTTAAGCTTGCAACCTTCCTGGTCTCCAGCATCTTGTGACTGCCCGAGGTAGAGCAAACGAGGGAAAAGCTGAACTGGGACAATTGGCCATTCTCCTGCCATTGTTAAACTACGCTCTAGGGATTAAACTAAGCTCTACCTAGACCGCTCAGCACTTCCATCTTTGGTACCTCTCCTTAAAAAAAAAACAAGGACAAACTCACGTTGCTAAAGTGAAAGCATCATCACAAATGTAGTTTGTACTTTAAACTGATCTTTCCAGGGAGCAATGGAGGCTTTTGATTCCTGTTTGAATATCGAATTAATGTTTATGTGGAACAGGGTTGAACAACTGAATGACCTGCATATGTTCCTATATTTGCACTTGGATCACACAGCTCTTAGTTTGGTGTGAAGGAAATCCATTTCAAAATAAGGACTCTCCTTTTTCAGATTGATATATGGATATTCTTTTCTCCTGAAGACAGCGCTGACTATAAAATTCTCATTCCCAGGAGGCAGGACAGTCTGGCTAATGGAAAGTATTCAAGTGTGAGCTTCATAGGATGGACAAAGGAGCCAATGTTTATTTAGAACACACAGGAGTGGGATGTTCAAACACAATCAAAATAGCAATGATCTCTCAATAGTACAGCATGTTCGAGGGATACAATAGCCAATTGCTGCTCTTAACTTGTGTAGCTTTCTTAGCCAATCCTTCAAGGCTGCTGTTGTGCCCGAGGAAGACTATTCAACCACCCAGGATTGTTGCCCTCGAATGGAATATTCATTTCCTCTAAAATGCCAAGCAGAATCGCGATTATATAATTGAGCACAGAATGAGTCCTTTCAAGATTCAGCACTAAGGTAGTAAAAAGTTGGGATAAATGTGTTTGAAAGTAGGATTTGAAAGCTGTAAATAGTGGTGAACCACAGATATCAGTGTATCTGAATGATTTGGATGAGGGCAGTGAATTTATAGGTGTTCAATTAACTCATGCATCAAGATGGTCACTCAATAAGTTGTCAAGTGGAGTATGAGACTCTCCAGTGGGACATAGGCAGGGGAAGTGAGCGAACAAGCATTCGTCAGAAGCAGTAGCATTGCATACGTTATGGGAACTAGAATATGATGCCAAAAAGGATAAAACATCAGGAAAAGATTGAAATGGAGAGACATCCCAGAACTTGGTGATCCAAAGAGATTTGTCTGTCGTCGTTCATGAATCTCAAAAAAAGGTATCATGCAGATAGAGTAAGTACCAAAAGCTAATGAAACGATGCTTTGTTTCTGCAAAAGCTTTGAACTTTCAAACAGTCATTTTCTTCGTGCATTGTAGTTTGATCTCCGTAACTGTAGTAATTCCCAGGGATATCGACCTTCACTCATTCCTGGAATGAAGAGTTTATAATATCAAAGTTTAGTTGGTGAGATCTGAGAATGAGCGGTGATCTTATTTAATCATATAAGACCTTCAGCAGTGTGGATTGGGTGTATATCCAAAGGAGACTCTGCTTGTGAAGGAGACTAAATGTTGGGGAAATAGTCATTGAATAAGATCTTTTCATTTTAGCATGTTATAAAAATATGAATCTTAAAAATAAAATCTCTTAACCGACATAATAATAAGTAGCACTGCTAAAAATGGCAGATGTTACATTCCAGAAACATTTAGAGAGAGGTCATGACATTCAGTCTGGGGTTGGGGTAACACTACTGCATGTTGTAACTCAGAGAAGGAGAGAGTTTATGCTGCCTGTGAAGCAACAGCTCACAGCCCTCTGTCTCTCCATACAGCAGCATGGAGAAGCTGAGAAACCCAACGTCATCTTTCCCACTTGTGGTGAATTTCTGTGGGGTATGCGTTGTAAAAATCCCCGGCAGCTGAAGCAAAGGTAATTCAGCCAAATGAAACTGGTCAAGGACTGGAGTCCAGCACCAGCAGCCTGTGTGAGCAGAGCCGCATCGCAACACCATCTAGTATTATCTGTTATTTCTTCTTGGTCATGAGTTTAACTATCATTTGTTCGAAGTGTTTCAAATTAAAAAGTTGGCACTGGAAAAGCACAGCAAGTCAGGCAGCATTCGAGGAGGAGCAGAGTTGAAAATTCGGTCAGAAGCCCCTCATCAGGCATTCATGATGAGGAGCTTATGCCTGAAGCGTTGATCCTCCTTATTCTGGGATGCTGCCTGACCTTCTGTGTTTTTCCAGGGCCACACTTTTTGACTCTGATCTCCAGTATCTGCAGTCCTCACTTTTTCCTCCAAAGTGTTTCAATGATAACACTCTGAAGAGCTTTACTTTTCCTCATTGTAGTTTTGTTTGTGGAGTTTTAGCTTGAAAATAACTACGATGTTTTTGCTTAATATGTAAACTTGGCAAACTTGTTAACGCTGAACTAGATAAAGTCTGAGACCTGTATTTATTTTTAATGTCACCAACGCAGTTATATTTTAAATTATAGTGATTGGTGGAGATATGTGACAAGAAGTGAAACAGGGATCCCTCTGAATTCAAACATGGAATCAAAAATCCAGCATTAATCAGTTTGAACGTGCTCCCCTGTCCAATACGATTATATTATCAATACCAACAGCATACTTCCACGTTCTTTCCCGTCTACTTGAGTATCATGAAGATCTATTTAAAAACAAACTGTTTCATGCTTTAATGTATACAGTGTCTTGGCTTTTCTCATCTCACTCATAAATACTTTTCCCATCTGACCGAACATTAAAACATATTTTAGACTCCCCAAACATTAAAAACATCCCGTTTGCACGTAATCTCTACAGTCATAGATTCAAAGGATTATAGAATCTCAACAGCACAAAGACAGACTCTTTTGTGCAAACTGGTCCAAGTCGAGCAAACCATCCATCTATGCTAACCCCATTTCCCTGCACATCGACCATATCCTTTTCAACCTTTCTTATCCAAGTATTAATCCAAATATCTTTCAATAACTGTTAATATCCCTGCCCCAACCACGTCCACTGACAACTCAATCCAAAATCATACTACAGTCTGAGGGCGGCACGGTGGTACAGTGGTTAGCACTGCTGCCTCACAGCGCCAGGGACCTGGGTTCAATTCCCGCCTCAGGCGACTGACTGTGTGGAGTTTGCACGTTCTCCCCGTGTCTGCGTGGGTTTCCTCCGGGTGCTCCGGTTTCCTCCCACAGTCCAAAGATGTGCGGGTCAGGTGAATTGGCCATGCTAAATTGCCCGTAGTGTTAGGTAAGGGGTAAATGTAGGGGTATGGGTGGGTTGCGCTTCGGCGGGTCGGTGTGGACTTGTTGGGCCGAAGGGCCTGTTTCCACACTGTAAGTAATCTAATCATAAAGAGTTGTCCTGCAGGTTCCTTTTATTCTTTCCCCTCTGACATCAAACTGATGCCCTCGATTCTTCGCTTGCCCGAGAGTGGGAAAAGACTGAGTGCATTCACTCTATCCATGCCGCTCGTGAACGTATACACTTCTATAAGATCCCCTCTTAGTCTCCTTTGCAGTAAAGAGAAAAGTAATCGATTGTCCAACCTTTCCCTGTAGCTGAGACCGTTAGGACCTTGGCAACATACTTGTAAATTTATTCTGCACGCTTTCCAGTTTCATAACATCCTTCCTACAGTTAGGTGACCAAAATTGAACACAATATTCAAAGTGCAGCCTAATTAACGTACTGCACATCTGCAACGTAATTTCCCAACTTCTGTACTTGCTGCCCTGAATCATGAAGACCAGTGTGGCAAAAGCCTTCTTCACTGCCCTGTCTAATTGTGACTCTGCTTTCAGAGAAGTGTACACCTGAACTCCACTAGAGTCCTTAACGTCTGACCATTCACCATGAAATTCCTATCTTGATTTGACTTTCCAATATGCAAGAACTCACACTTATCTGGATTAAACTCCATTTGTCGTTTCTTGGCCCACTTCTCCAGCTGAAAATGCGTTGCTGGTTAAAGCACAGCAGGTCAGGCAGCATCCAAGGAATAGGAAATTCGACGTTTCGGGCATAAGCCCCAAGTTCCTACTGCAATTTCTCTTAACATTCCTCGTTATGTATGTTACCAACTATTTTAGTGTCAACTGCAAACTTACCAACCATGTGTTGTACACGTTCATGCAAATCATTGATGTAGGTAACAAACAGCAATGTGCCCAGCACCGACCCCTGAGGCACTCCACTAGTCACAGGCCTCCAGTATAAATGCATCCTTCTACTGTTACGATCTGCTCACCACCATCAAGCTAATTGTGTATCCAATCTGCCATATTGCCCTGGATTCCATGCGATCTAACCTTCCAGAGCTGCCTATCAAGGTGAACCTAATCAAAGGCCTTTCTGAAATCTATGCAGGCTACATCTATCAACCTGCCTTCATCAACATTCTTAGTTACTTCATCAAAGAACTCAAAAAAATTTGTAAGGCTGATCTCCCACGTACAAAGCCATGCAGATTACTCTGAAACAAACCCTGAATCTCCAAATGCATTTATGCCTTATCTCTCAGAATCTTCTCAGAAAAGGAACCCACCACAAACATCAAGTTGATTGGTCTGTCATTCCCAGGCATTTCTTTGCAGTCTTTTTTTGAATATTGTCACAACTTTCTCTACTCTCCAGTCTTTCGGGACCTCATCTGTAGCTAACAGTGTTGCAAATATATCTAGCCAAGGTTCTACAATTTCTATTCGAGCCCATTGCAGTGTTCCTGGAGATATCTCGTCAGGACTAAGACATGCATCCAAATTCATGCACTTTAATACCTTAAACAACTCTTCTACTGTAATATAGAATATCCCCAAAATATCGCTAATAACTTCCCCAATTTCGCAGGTATTCAAATGTTTCTCCACCGTAAACACAAAGGAGAAATATTCATTGACAAACTTACCCCGGTTCTGCACAGACATTTCCTCTTTGGTCCTTAAGGTCTCCTACTCCCTCTCTAGTTATTCTTTTTCCTTTAATATACTTAAAGAACCTCTTTGGATTCACCCTAAACTTATCAGCTAAGACCATCTTGTTCCCGCATTCACCCTCCTAATTTCCTTCTTCATTAACCCCTGTATCCCTTGTATACCTTCACGGTTTCCCTTATTCCCAGCTGCCTGTACCTGAACCATGCATCCTTCCTTTTTCTGGTCAAGGTCTCAATATTGCTTGTCATCCGGGGTTCCCTTATGCTGCCAACGTTGCCGTTTAAGGACCACAGTGACCTTGAATTCTAACTATCTCACTTATAAAGGCCTCCCACTTGTCGGAGATCAGTTTACCTGTCAACAAACTACTCCCATCAACCCCGCAAGATCGTGCCCAGTTCCATTAAAATTCGTCTTAGCCACTTTGTAATGTGAACCTATGGACCAGTATTATCACTCTCCAAAACTGTTTTGAAATTAACACAACCATGTTCACTGGGACAAAAGTGCTCCCCCACTGTGACCTCAGTCACCTATCCTGCCCTATTTCACAAAAAAAAGTTCACGTTTTACTCCTTTAGGTGTATGACCCCTTATTAAATGCTTGAGGAAACATTCCTGAATGCACTTAGCAAATTCCACTCCATCTAAGCCTTAACGCTCTGGCAGTCCCATTCTATGTTAGAAAATTTTCAATCTCCTATGATTGCAATCTTATTGTTCCTGCAAATCTTCCTACTCTCCCTGCATAGTTGTTCCAATAATTCCTGTTGACTATTTAGGGCCAACAGTACAACCTCAATAACGTCACCACCCCTTCTTATTTCTTAACTCCACCCCGAAAACCTCAGTGGATGAATCTTCAGTTGTTTCATCTCTGATTACTGCTGTAAAACCGTATCAATTTCCCAAAATATTTTCCACGTGCTAACATAACTTTGATAGTCGAACCTAACAGTTTCCTGCACTGATGTTAGGCTGACCGTTCGGTCCATCACTGCTTTACTTTCCTCTCTCTGTCATATTAAACAGTAAAATTACGTTTCCCACCATCAAATCTGTAGGAACTGCTCCAGAGTCAATGGAATATTGGAAGAAGGCGGCAATTGACCATGTATTTCCTGGTATCCTGGTCACCTAAACAACCAGGAATGTAGGCCTAACATGTTTAGCAGTTTATGCTAAGCCAACAATTTCGTACCAAAAATCAGTCGAGTGAAGAAACCTAGCCATTTGCTATGGCCGGGAGTCAATCTTCTGTTTTCCATATACAGCAACAAACTACTTGTGACTTGTTTTTTTTTATTCTCTATTTAATATATGGCCAGCTTTTTGATTTTTGGTGTGAATGCGTTCACATTGTTTTACAATTTGTGCTCACTTATTAAATCTGTCTACTACATGTCTCATCTTCATTATGTTCTTAACATAGTTTGTTCTCTTGTGTATCAGCTTCTACCTTGTGCAATGTAGGGGCATCACATCCAAACGTTCATCATCAATTTGGTTATTTTTCAAGTATGCGAATACTAACGTGTCTCACAGGTGTCTCACGTAAGGCTGAAAAATAAGACAAAAAAATCTCATGTTCTCAGGGGCAAGTTATCAGCGTGGGTAAAGAATTGGCTGACTGGCAGTAGGCAGAGAGTAAGGATGAAGAAGTCTTTTTCAAGGAAGGTAGTCGGTGATTAGGTGAGTTCTGCAGGAGTCAGGGTTGAGACCACAACTATTCACGTTATACATTAACAATCTGGACAAAGGAACTGATGAGATTGTTGTTAAGTTTGTAGATGTCACATAGTCTGGTAGCTGCGGAAGTATTGATAGATGAGGAGAATGGGTAAAGAAATGTAATAAAACGTGGAAAAGTGTGAGGTAGCACCTTTGGTAGGAAGAATGGAGGTATAGACTGTTTTCAAAAAGGGGAAAGTCTTCTATAACATACAACATAGAACATAGAAAGGTACAGGTCAGAACAGGCCCTGGGGCACACGAAGTTGTGCCGTGGATTAATCCAAATGCAAAATGAAATAACCTAACTTTTACAAACCTCAATTCACTGCTGTCCATGCGCATGCCCAGTATTCACTTAGATGTCTCCAATAGTTCTGCTTCCACCACCACAGCTGACAACGCATTCCATGCATTCACAACTCTCTGTGTAAAGAACCTACCACCGACATCCTCTCCATACCCTTCTCCTAATATCTTAAAACAATGACCCCACATACCAGTCAATCCTGCCCTGGGGAAAAGTTTCTGGCTATTGTCTCTATCCATGCCTCTCATTACCTGGTATAACTCGAACAGGTCACCTCTCTTCTTCCTCCTTCTCTCTAGAGAGAAACGTCCGAGCTTAATCAACCATTAATAATAAGGCAAACCCTCCGGTCCAGGCAGCATCCTGGTAAACCTTCTTTGCACCCTCTCCAAAGCCTCTGTCTCTTTTCTACAGAAGGGTGATCAGAACAGGAGACAATATTCCAAATATGGTTTCCCCAGGGACTTGTAGAGTTGCAGCAAAATCTCGCAGCTCTTAGACTCAATCCCCCTGTTAATGAAAGCCAAAACACTACATGTTTTCTAAACAGCCTATCCACTTGAGTGGCAAATGTGAGGTGTCCATGTACTTGAACACCAAGATCCCGCTATTCCTCCACACTGCCAAGAATCCTGTCTTTAATCCTATATTCGGCATCACTTCACATTTATCCAGGTTGAACTCTATTTCTGAGCCCAGCTCTGCATCCTGTCTATGTCATACTGCAGCCTGCTGTAGCCCTCTGTACTATCGACTACAACTCCAACCTTTGTGTCATCTGCCTATTTACTAACCCACTCCTCAACCTCCTCATCCAAGTCATTTATAAAAATTACAAAGAGCAGACGCCCAATATCAGAGCCCTGCGGGACCTCACTCAACACTGATCTCCAGGCAGAATACTTTCCATCTACAATCACTGTCTGCCTTCTTCCAGCCAACCAATTCTGAATCCAGAAAGCCAGATCTCCGTGTAACCCATACCTCCTAACCTTATGAATGAGCCTACCATGTGGAACCTTATCAAAAGCCTTGCTGAAGTCCATTCCGTGAAGTGTGAAGTGACTAGAGAACCCTGTTTCACGATTCTCTTATCAGTTGGCAGTTAGGAAGGCAAATGCAACATTTGCATTTACTTCGAGAGGGTTAACTTACAAGAGCATGAGTGCATCGCTGAGGTTGTATAACGCCTAGGTCTGGCTGCAGTTAGAATATTGTCAGCAGTTTTGGGCCCCTTGAAAAAAAACAGATGTGCTGGTGTTCGAGAGGAGATTTACAAGAATGAAGAAGGGCTTGGAATTGAGGAGCAATTGAGAACTCTGGGTGTGTACTCGATGAAGTTTGGAAAAATGAGTGTAGGATCTGTTTGAAATGTAAAGAGTACTGAGGGGCCTTGAAAAAGTGAATGTCGAGAAGCTGTTTTCACTACCATGTCAGACTAGTATCCGAAGGCATAAACTGAGAATGAAGGGACGATCCGTTAGAACTGAGATGGGGAGGAATTTCTTCAGCCAGAGAGTGCTAAACTTGAGTAACACATTGCTGCAGAATGCTGTGGAGGCCAAGTCATTATGTGTTTTTAAAACAGATTGATCTTTTCTTGATTCAGAATGGACTGTGTATGAGAGAGTGAGTCCTACATGTTTGTTCACCAGCAAGCGGGATCGATACAGGGATAGCTTTATTGTGTAAGAGCGATAGAGATTGTGAGATTTTGTATGATGGAAAGATAGAAAGATTGTGTTTGACAGAGAATGAGATTTTGCATGATGTAGTGAGATTATGCAAGACAGAGAAAGTGAGACTGTGTATGAGAGAGATTGTGAGGTTTTATATGAGTCACAGAGAGAAAGAGACAGAGAGAGTGAGGTTGTTTATGAGTGAGGTATAATAGGATTGTGTATGAGAGACGGAATGAATGCTCATGAGCTTTTGATATCATTTATTCATTCTGTTGGCTGGCTATCATGTATTGCCCGTCTCTAGTTGCACTTGAGAAGATGGTGGTAAGCTTCCTTCTTGCACCACTGCAGAACAAATGCTGTGTGTTGAGCCACACCAATATATTTCTCAGGCAGGGCGATTAGTGGCTTGGAGAGGAACTTGAAAGCGGTGGTGTTCCCATATATCTGCTGTCCTTGTCCTTCTAGATGGAAGTGGTCATAGGTTTGGATCTTTGGTGAATTTTTGCAATATATCTTGTAGATAGTACACACTGTTGCTAGTGAGTGTCGGTAGTAGAGGGATTGGATGCTTGTGGATGCTGTGTCAATCAAGCTGAGCCGCTTTATCCTAGGTATTGTCAAGCTTCTTGAGTGTAGTTGGTGCTGCACCTATCCAGGCAAGTGAGGAGTCAGCAGGTGACTTACTCGCCACAGTATTTCTGGCCTTGGACCTGCTCTTCTAGCCAATTGTGGTTAGTCCAGTGAGTTTCTGATTTATGACAACCCCATAATATTGATAGTGTGGAATTCAGTGATGGTAACATCATTGAATTCCAAGGCATAATGGTTAGACTATCTCTTATTAGTGATGGTCATAGCTTGGTATTTGTGTAGCATGAATGGGTCTTGCCCCTTGTCAGCCCAAGCCTGGATATTATCCAGATCATGATGCATTTGAACATGGACTACTTCAGTACCTGAGGAGTCATGATAGGTGCTGAGCATTGTACAATCATTGGCGAACATCCCCACTTCTGACCATAAAATGGAGGGAAGGTCATTGATGAAGCAATTAAAATGGTTGGACCAGGACACTACCTTGAGGTACTTCTGTAGAAATATCCTGATGCTGAGATGACTGAACTCCAACAACCACAATCATCTACCTATGTGTCAGGTATGATTCGAACAAATGCAGAGGTGGTTCCTGATACACATTGATTCAAGTTTTGCCAGGGCTCCTTGATGCCACACTCAATTGAATGCTGCATTGATGTCAAGGACTGACACTCTCAACTCCCCTCTGGAATTCAGCTCTTTTATCCATGAGATCAGGAGCAGAGAGGCCTTGGTGGAATGCAAACTGGGCGTCACTGAGCAGGTTATTGCTGAGCAGCTATTGCAGGATGACACTGTTGATTACATCTTCCAGCACGTTACTGATGACCAACAACAAAATGATTAAAGGGAATTACCTGGGTTGAATTGGTACTGTTTTACATGTGCAGGACATACCTGGACAATTTTTCATACTGTCTTCTAGATGTCAGTGTAACTTCTCTGGAACAGCTTAGCTCGAGTAACAGAAAGTGTTGAAGCACAAATCTCCAGTATTATTGCTGAACATTACCAGGGCCTATAGCCTTTGCCGTATTCAATGCCTCCAACCATTTCTTGAGATCACGTGCAGTGAGTCGAATTGGCTGAAGACTGGTATCTGTGATGCTGGGGACCATTGGAAGAGACCAGGATTAATCATCCAATTCTGAATAAATATAACAGGAAAAAAAGGTTCAGCCTTAACGTTTGTAGTGATGTGCTAGTTCATTCCATTATTCAGGATGCAGATACTTGCGAAGCCTCCTCCTCCAGCAAGTTGTTTAGTCTTCCACCACTATTCATGATTGGATACGACAACACTCATTGAGTACCAGAAAGGAAGAGTGAAATTGTTCGTGAGGGAGATAGAGAGATAAATGATAAAGATTTTGTGCATGATAACGTGTTTGTGAATGTTAAAATGATAACATAATGTGAATGTGCAGGAGAAAGAGAGAGAGAGAGAAGTAGTAAGATTGTGCGAGAGCTTGATTAGCATCTCTGTCTGTCTGTCTAGATCTATCTATTGTGTGTGCACCTACCTGTGTAACTATATATCAATATATGAACAAACACAAAATCTGTGGAGAGGTCACATGATTTCATTTGAGAGAAGAAAATAGCAAGATTGTGTATCAGAGAGTGAATGTGAGATTTCATATATCAGAGATAGTGAGATTGTGAATGAGAGAGAAAAGAAATGAGATTGAGTCTAAAAGAGAGTGAAATTTTGTCTGAGAAAGCGATTGTGTGTGAAAGACAGATTGTGTATGAGAGAGACATAGCGAGATTGTGTATTCGAGAGAGAAAGACATAGCGAGATTGTGAATGAGAGCGAGATAGCGAGATTGAGTATGAGAGGGAGTGAGAGTCTGCCTAAGAGACTGTGGTCATGAGGTTGTGCATGAGCAGGAGAGAGAGAGAGAAAGAGAAAGAGAGAGAGAGAGAGAGAGAGATTGCACTGGGTATAAGAGAAAAAATGCGATTGTGCAGGAGAGAGGATTAAACATGATAGAGAGTGAGGTTTTACATTAGAGGTGGAGAATGAGATTATGCTGAAGAGAGAGATTGTAAGATTTTGCTTGCAAGAGAGAGAGAGAGACAAAGAAAGATGGAGTGACATTGAGAGACAGAGAGAGTTTATGCATGAGGGAGAGATAGAGAAAGAGAGGGAGATACAGGGAGAGACAGGGACAGTGATATCATGTATGAGAAAGAGAGGTAGTACGTGAGAAAAACTCAATTTTCCTCTCCTCATGCCCACTCAACGACTCTGAGAGGTTCCTGTATCATACACCATATTGGAATCAGGCGTCCTGTTTGCGGGGCACGAAATAGCACATGGAATTAGGACGTGGTCGTGTGGATGGTCATAAAATCCATGCATTTGACGCATAATCAAGAGAACAAAGAATCCAGATAATCCCGACAGTTTGGAAACAGGCTGTGCGGACCGAAGTGTTCACACCAACCCTCCGAAGAGAATCTCAGCTGGACCTGTCCTATCCTTGTAATTCTGCAGTTCCTTGGCTAACCAACCTACATCCCTGAACATTTTGGACAATTTCCCAAGGCCAATCCACCGAATCTCCACATCTTTGTATTGTGAGAAGAAACCAGAGCGACCAGTGGAAACACATGCAGACATAGGGAGAACATGCAGTCTCCAAACAGACAGTCAACTGGGAGTGGAATCATCTGGCGTAGTGAGATGATGGTGCTAACCACAGACACTCTTACTCTCTATCTACCACTGTGGTGTGCCTATTATGGGAGTATTCCTTGGAGGAGATTGCAGAGTCAGCTTTATTCTGTATCTAGCCTTGCGCTGTACCTGTCCAGACCTAGTGTGATGGAGACATTGCAGACAGTGAGATTAAAAGAGTAGAAGGAGCTTTACGCTGCATCTACTTTCATCATGGATGTTATCTGATGTTGAAAACCTTGAGGGAGTCTTACTTTCAATTTAGAACTGTATCAGGAACACCATACTGTATCAAACTCTCTGCAATCTACATGTAGGAATGTTCAATGGGGATAAAGTTGAGGGAACCGGACTTAATTTTAAATGAGTACAGAGATTTATTCTCTATCTACCCTGGGCTATGCCTGTCCAGGGAGTTTTTGATGATAACGGCATATGGTGTGATTACATGAATATCTAGCTCTATGTTGAACATGGTCAGAGGATTTGGAAATGCTGAATGTGGAGAGAGTTTTACAGTATGTCTGAATCCAAGCTATATATATTCTATAGTAATTCATAGCTATGACAATGGGGGAACATTATTTTCCATTTAATATTACGATAAAAGAGAGGGACATCTACTTTGTATTTAACCAGATGTGTCCCTGAAATGATGGACCATGCCAGAGTCATCAAAATATTTTAAGAAGGTAGTCTTGACCTAACTTGCTTATTTTAAAGGCGATGTGGAATGGATATTCCAGGAGTAATGCAGCTGGTCAAACCACTCGGCTTTAGGCAAAACAAAATGTTAATGAAATGCTACCGCTGAAACATGAAGAAAACAGAATTTAGAATATCTTCATTATTTGAAAACTCAAGCACCTCAGTACCGCAACTTAACCAATGAGCTGTTTCAATTCCCGTAACATTCCATTAGCACACCATTTGGTGAAAGGTAAATTGAAACACAGGATCTTGCAGGCAAGAGAGATTTCTGAGAGAAAATTCAGTCAGGGACCATCTACTGAAGTGTGGAATCTGTTTCAGCTGCAGCAGTTTCTGTGCCTGCTATCGGCAGCGTCTCTGTTACAAATAAACCAAATCAGAACCAAAACCTGAACTGGGAGAACTGACCTATGCTTTACCATTGTTCAGCTGGGCTCTTTCTAAGACATTTTGACACCTCTGCCGTCACAACTTCTCATTTACAATAAAACCCAAGGACAAAATAACCTGAGAGTCACAGCATTATTACACTGACCTGACATTGTTTGATAGAGAACCATGTAGAAGGAGCTTTAACTTGTGTAAAAACCTTTTCTTCACCTGTCCTGAAACTGTTCGATGGTGGTAGTGCAGAAGGAGCCTTACTCTGTATCTCGAATCATTACTGAGTGGAAAAAGGGCCTTGGCCCAGGAAGTCCACACCAACTCTCTAAAGTCTATCCCACCAAACTCATTCCTCTACATTTACCCCGATGAACCCACATATCCCTGAGAACTATAGACAATTTAGCATGGCCAATTTACCTAACCTGCACATCTTTAGATTATGTGCAGAAACCCACGCAAACATTGGGAGAATGTGCAAAGTCCACACAGACAGTCGCCTGTAGTTGGAATCGAACCCAGGTCCTTGGTGCGGTAAGGCAGCAGTGGTAATGACTAAGCCACTGCGCCACCCATGTTGCCCATTTCCTGGGAGTGTCTCATGGGGATACTGCAGGGTGGTCTTTAATATTTATCTAACTCCAGTCCATAACTAACCTTCAGTGTTTGATTGGGTGTGCACAGCGTGAGTTTCGATCTGTATTGAATGCTGTGATTAAGCAGTTCTGGTGGCTCCTGATATAGATCAGTTTACGTGGTGTTTTACTTTGTATCTTATCCTGTGCTGTACCTGTCCTGGGACTGTTGGAGTGGGGACGATATGGAATCTGATTAATCAATATCTAACCCCATGCTGGACGTTGCCTAGAAATTTGAAACATGTTGGATTAGTCGGAACATTACCCTGTTTCTAACCCCATGCTGTACCTATCCTTCACTGCTTGATCGAGACAGTGTCTCGGGTGGTTGAAAACATATCAAACATAGTGCTGAATATGACTGAGGAATACGAAAGGGCTAACGTAGGTGTACATTTATTCTGTGTATAAACCCATACTATCCCTGTCCTGGAATGACGATGTGTCAGTGCAGTGTGAGAGATTTTTCACATCTAACAGTTTGGTTTACCTGCCCCATTTATCTGGATGAGTGCAGCTTCATCCCTAATCCATCGACACTCAGTAGCAGCAATGTGTACCGTACACAAGATGTGCAGAAATTCACGCAGGATTCAAACATTGCACCTTTTCAAAATCAGGGACATCAGAAGGACAAGGGCAGCAGATAAATGGGAATGCTAGCACATTCACGTTCTGTTCCAAATCACACCTAGTTTAGAAATGCATCATCGTTTAGACAGTGCCATTATTTCGACAACTTGCCGCATTATGTCTGCCTATTCATACGGATGACAACAGTTCAAGAAAGCAATTCACCAGCACCTTTTCAAGGGAATGGAAGAATGGGCAATGAATACTGACCTAATCAGCAACAGAATGAACTAAAATTAAACATATTGTCCAAGCATGACCAATATTGGACAGAGAAGTATGAGTTTTGTGTGAGCAGGTTGGTTGGATCCAGTCAGTACCTTGCTTGTTGTGAACAGCTGACGTTGGGGTCGGGGTATGCTATTTGAAACAATCTGTCAGTATTTCAGAGGCAAGGCCTCCATACTTAACATCACACAGACATTGACATTCACATAGCAAATTAATTACTTGCGAGATAAAAGCAGCAAATATGTACTTGTATCGATTGTAGAAAATTTGGAAACAGTTAAATTATTGCCACAAAAATGATAGTATTTGTATATTAGCACAAATACTCATACAAGGAAAGATACATGTTCATTTTTAAAGTCCTTATACTTAATCATTTGATCTTGGACGCGTTGTTTGAAAGTTCCTTATTGTGACTTGTGCATTGTTTTGATGATATTCCAGTAAAATGTTGCTGTTAGTCGTTAAAGCAATGCCGAAAATGTTTACATCGAAATTTCAATTTGTTTCCAAAACCAGACAGTTGCTTTGTTCAATTTTACAATGAGACCAAAATGAAAAGAGTGAGCAAATCATAATGACGGAATTTGAAATGCTCAGTCTCGTTACTGTTTGGATACTGACATTGTGGAGCTGACGTACACTCGATATGGTTTGTGAGGGTTCAATGTAGGAGTCCATGTGCTGCAGGAGTCCATCACATTTGTAACATCTTCAGGGGGATCGGGTCCAAGGTGCAGAATTATAGAGCTTTGATGACACACTCGAAGTCATCAGCAGAGATAAAATTGCACGACATGGTTGTTGGCAGGTCATTTATACAAGTTCTGAAGTGCATTTGGACCAGGATAGAGCCCTGTGATAGTCCTCTGAACAGGCTGTCTCATGCATTTTCTTGTTGGTTCGGGCTGTTTCTGTTTGAAGGGATAGTGTGAATAACAGTCCAGCTCAAGGTTGGAAGCACCCTGGACAAATTTAGCAGTTGGGCAGTATTTTGTAGATTATAGTGGTAAGGTGTGGTAGCACTGTTTCTGAAAACATGTTTTGTTTTAAAAAATGTCATGTGTAGGAGATTTGCTGACTGCAAGATGGTTAATTCACTGATCTGAATATGTTTACTACAGTCACTGAGTTGTACAATAATTAGGTGTGTACTTTAGTAATTTAATTTTTGTTCAGTTCAATTATCTACAACTGAAAAGCAATGATGTTTGGTTAATTTTCATATACGTAAGACATAAAGTGACAGTAACTCTCTATAATACAACATGTAAAAGTGACCTGCCGTATATTGCAAACAGACTAATCAAGCAACACTCAGATATTGTCTGTAAAGCAGGATTCTGTGAATAGGACTATGACTCCGGCAACAATACTATCCTCTCTGTCCCTCTGACAGAAAACAGCCAGGCAAAGGTGGGGTGTGGGGTGGGGGTGGTGGTGGAGAGGTGGCATCCGTATACCATATTGGTATATGTAGTCAACACAGCATTGATGCTGGCCGCTCGACTGCTCAATCAATAAAAGGGAAATATATAATTGACCACATCATCACCGATCTGCCTGCTGCAGATACACCTCTCAGAAGGGTCACTGCACACTGCTTATAGGGAGGAGGGGCTATCTGCATTTTGTAGACCTTCCACCGTTTTATGTAGCAATCTGTGCACTGAATGGGACAGAATTTGAACAGATTGAGCAACTGACAATTAGGAGTCCATGAGGTGCAGTGGGCCATCCGCAGCATCACAACTCATACAGTCTGCAACCTCACGGCCTGGCATACTTACCACTGTACAGTAACCATCATGGCCCAGCATACTTCCCACTGTATAGTAACCAACACGGCCCAGCATACTTCCCACTGTATAGTAACCATCACAGCCCGGCATACTCCCCACTGGATAGTAACCATCACGGCCCAGCATACTTCCCACTGTATAGTAACCATCATAGCCCGGCATACTTCCCACTGTATAATAACCATCACGGCCGGGCATACTTCCCAGTGTATAGTAATCATCACGGCCCGGCATACTTCCCACTGTACAGTTACCATCAAGCCAGGGGTCCTCCCTGGGTCAGGGAAGAGTGCAGAAGGACATACTGGGAGCAGCACCAGACAGACCTAGATATGAGGAAACAACTTAGAGAAAATCTTACTGCCTTCAACTACAAAGCAGGCCAACTCGCATGCTAAGAAGCATAAGCAGCCAGTGATAGACCGAGCTCAGTGATCCCACAATCAATGGTACCGATCTATCGTTACAGTGCTGCCACATGCAGTTATAAATGACAGTGGACAATGAAAGAGACCATTGGAGGAGGGGGCTGCTCTACAACAATGAAATCGCCAGTTATGTGGGACTGCAGTGCATCAGCGGAAAAATAAAGCTGCTGCATTTTAACAATCTTCAGCCAGGCGGGCTGAGCAGATGATCCATTTCATCCTCCTTCGGTAGGCCCCAGCATCACTGACCCCAATCTTCAGACAATTCGATTCACTCCACACAATGTCAAGAAATGGCTGCAGATACTGGAAACTGTGATTTAACACCAGAGATTGGCACATCTCTAACCAAGCTGATCCATTCCAGCAAGAACACTGACACCTACCAAAGATATGATAAACTGCCCAAGTATGTCCTGTACACAAAAAAGCAGGGCCCTTGTATTCCAGACAGTCACCAACCCATCGGTCTAGGGTCTACCACGGAAATTTGAGGGAAGGTGTCAACAATAATGGGATCAATCAGCGATAACCTGCTCAGTGTCATGCAGTTAGTATCCCGCCAGGCTCACTCAGATCCTGAGCCCATTGCACGCTCAGTTCAAAACAAGAGAAATACGAGCAGTTAGAGTCATTACTGTTCACATCAAGGCACCATGTAACAGGGTGTGACAATAGGAGCCCGAGAATAATTATACTTAAACGGAATCTGGGGGATCTATTCTCCTGATTGGAATTATACCCAGCAACAATAATGCCTGTTCTCAGTGTGAGTAATTATCCCCAGCTACAATAATGCCTGCTGTCAGCGTGAGTAATAATCCCGAGCAACAATAATGCCTGTTGTCAGCGTGAGTAATTACCCCCAGCAACAATAATGCCTGTTGTCAGTGTGAGTAATTATTCCCCAGCAACAATAATGCCTGGTGTCAGCGTGAGTAATTATCCCCAGCAACCATAATGCCTGTTGTCAGTGTGAGTAAGTATCCCCAGCAACAATAATGCCTGTTGTCAGTGTGAGTAACTGGAACTCCAGGAGAGCTCTGCTGTCATTCCTCAGGAAAGAGAGTGTCGGAGGCTCAACCATTTCCAGCTGCTGCAATGACCCTCTCCCCATAAGGTCAGATAAGGGAATGGTCACTAATGACACCATTTGTGAAAATAGGCCAAGCTGAAATGCAACAAGACCTGGAAATCATCCAGGTTTAGTATGAAAAACGGCAAGTAATAATCACGCCACATAATACTTCTGGAAAGGGTGAAAATAGATAAGTCTCCTGGGCCTGATGACATTTATCCTCGGATTCTCTGGAAAGCAAGGGAGGAGAGTGCAGAGCCATTGGCCTTGATTTTTATATCCACGTTGTCTACAGGAATAGCGCCAGAAGACTGGAGAATAGCAAATGTGGTTCCCTTGTTCAAGAAGATAAGTAATGCTAACCTTAGTAACTATAGGCCGGTAAGTCTCACTTCTGTTGTGGGCAAAGTCTTAGAGAGAATTGTACGGGATAGGATTTATGAACATCTGGATAGGAATAATGTGATCAAGGATAGTCAGCATGGTTTTGTGAAGAACAGGTCGTGCGTCACAAACCTTATTGAATTCTTTGAGAAGGTGACTAAGGAGGTGGACGAGGGTAAAGCAGTAGATGTGGTGTATATGGATTTTAGTAAGGCGTGTGATAATGGTAGGCTACTGCAAAAATACGGAGGTATGGCATTGAGGGTGAGTTGGAGGTTTGGATTAGGAATTGGCTGGCTGGAAGAAGACAGAGGGTAGGAGTTGATGGTAAAGTTCATCTTGGAGTGCAGTTACGAGCGGTGATCCGCAAGGATCTGTTTTGGGACCATTACTGTTTGTCATTTTTATAAATGACCTGGAGGAGGGGCTAGAAGTTTGGGTGAGCAAGTTTGCGGATGATACGAAAGTCAGTGGAGTTGTTGACAGTGAGGAAGGATGTGGCAGGTTACAGCGGGATATAGATAAGCTGTAGAACTGGGCAGAAAGGTGGCAAATGGAGTTCAATGTAGATAAGTGTGAAGTGATTCACTTTGGTAAGAGTAACAAGAAGATGGGGTAGTGGGGTAATGGTCGGATACTTGGTAGTGTGTATGAGCAGAGGGATCTTGGTGTCCATGTACACATATCTCTGAAAGTTGCCAGCCAGGTAAATAGTGCTGTGAAGAAGGCATACGGTGTACTGGCTTTTATTGGTAGAGGAATTGAGTTCCGGAGTCCTGAGGTCATGTTGCAGTTGTATAAGACTCTATTGCGGCCGCGTCTGGAGTATTGTGTGCAGTTTTGGTCGCCATACTATAGGAAGGATGTGGAGGCACTGGAACGGGTGCAGAGGAGGTTTACCAGGATGTTGCCTGGTATGGTAGGAAGATCGTATGAGGAAAGGCTGAGGCACTTGGGGCTGTTTTCATTGGAGAAAAGAAGGTTTAGGGGTGACTTGATAGAGGTGTACAAGATGATTCGGGGTTTAGATAGGGTTGACCATGAGAACCTTTTTTCCACGTATGGAGTCAGTTATTACGAGGGGGCATAGCTTTAAATTAAAGGGTGGTAGGTATAGGACAGATGTTAGGGGTAGATTCTTTACTCAGCGAGTCGTGAGTTCATGGAATTCCCTGCCAGTAGCAGTGGTGGACTCTCCCTCTTTATGGGCATTTAGACGGGCATTGGATAGGCATATGGAGGATAGTGGGCTAGTGTAGGATAGGTGGGCTTGGATCGGTGCAACATCGAGGGCCAAAGGGCCTGTACTGCGCTGTATTTTTCTATGTTCGATGTTCTATGTTCTATAAATGTTAGACAAAAAATAACAATTAAGAATCAAACCATTTTGACCTTCCATAACATTCCCATCACTGAGTCCCCACCACCATGTTTATTAGAATCCTGGATGGTATCATTGCCCAGAATGTGGCATGAACTGGCCACATAAACAACACTGACTTTAAGAGCAGGTCAGAGATTAGGAAATCTGCAATAAGCAACTGAACTGCTGATTCCCCAAAGGCTGTGATGAATTACTTTCTTGGAATAACACAGGAAATAACCAACCGATTTAATTACTATCATTTCCATGACCATCCATCCTCTCCATCACTGATGCTCAGTAGTAGCGATGTATACCATTTATAAGGTTCACTGCACCAAGCTTTATTGGAGAACAACTTCTAAACCCACTTTAATCTTGGAGAACTAAGGCAGCAGGTTGTTTGGAAAACCAGCTACCTGCAAGCTCACTTCTTCATACGGTCAGATGTAATGATATTTGCTCATGAGTTTATAATTCCCTACCCCTCAGATCACAAAATCAGTCTGAATGCAGCAAGACTTGGACAACAGACAGGCTTGGGCTGATAAGTGGCAAATAACATTCGAGCCACACAAATGTCAGAAATGACCATCATAAACCATCTCAGCATCGTTATTTCACATTCAAAGATAGTACCATTGCTGAATCCACTGGCACTAACATTCTCAGGCTTATCCAAGAATATACAGCTGCTATCGTTAGAGCATAAGATCAGAAGTTAGGAAGCCTGCAGCTAATAACCTTTTCTCCTGTCTTGCCAAAGCCTGTTCAAAATCTCCAAGGTTCAAGTCAGGATTTGATAGAGCAATCTCCATTTGTCTAATGAGTGCAGCTCCAACAGTACTCAGACAGTTTAACATGATTAAAGACTAAGCAGCCCACTTGAATGGTCCCCGTCAACAATGACTCCCTCCCTCCCCCACCGACACAGCAGCAGTTGTGAGTACCATGGCACTCCTTAGACAACACCATCCACACTCATTACCACGGCCGCCTGGAAGGAAAAGGGCAACAGCGATCATAATTCATTTGATTTTAACTTAAGTATTGTAAAGGACAAAGCAAGACTAAGAGTTGGAGTTTTAGTGTAACTCAGTCTAACTTTATTAAGCTGATAGATAACAATAACGAGAAGATAAATCAGAAACAAAGCAGTGGCAGGTATTCTGAGGGAAGATTAAAGTGGTTCCAAGAAAATGTGATCTCACGAAGTAAAAAGGGTCAGACTGCTAAATCCAGAGCTCTCTTGAAATCTAGGAACACACAGACAGAACAGGAAAGCTTACATAAGACAGTGGGAACTCAATACCCCAGAAAGCTGAGAGGAGTGCGGAATGTGGAGGGGTGAGGTCCAAAGCGAAATTAGGAAGCAAGCAGTGTGTGTGAAATTATGCTGGCAAGACATATCAAACAATCTTTAGCAGATTTCTTTTCAAAACAGAGAAGGAAAAGTGAAATAACGAATATCAAAGGCAAACAATGGGAACCACATGGAGCTCTGGGTGGTTTGTATATGGTTCTGAGTTTCAATTAAAGTTAAAACAGACAGAGTTCCAGTCAAACCTTCCCAGCTTCATTCTTGCCCCATTGAAGGCTGCTCTGTGTCAAGTAATGTTTCTCACTCTCATTTATTGCATAGCATTCTCTACCATCATCCTGAACGTTACAATAAAATGATCGCTGCACCCCAAAATGTTCCCAACTTACACTGGATCCATTTGCCCCACCCCTTTCTCAAGGACCAGTCCAGCAGCACGTGCCCTCTTGGGCTGGATATATACTCCTGAAGTGAGCTCACCTCCATGTAACCTAGGAACACTCGCCCCTCATGACTTACACCACCAGTAACCCAGTCAATATCTGGAAAAATTAAGTTTCTCAATAAAACTAATCTGTAGTATTGTCATCGCTCTCAAATGCCCCTGCATATTTATTCTCTCCATCCTTTCCAATGGTCTCTGGCCGACAGACTGTACCTCACAGTTTACTTGGATACTTTTTATTCTGTATCTCCTGCCAAATTCATTCTGTCCTTGGACGGATCCTCTTTCTCTTGGACTCCTTAACTAACGCTAATCTAAACCAATATTCTACCTTCATCCTTTCCCTTCCCTTCTGTCATTTTGGAATTCTTCATACCCAGCAATATTTAACACCAAGTCCCGCCATTCATTGAGCCAGCTCTCGGTGATCAGATTTCCCCACACCAATCTGCAACTGGAACTCCCCACACTCCGAGTCTTCATGTCCATGTAGAGTACCTCAGATTAAGGCTTTCTTTCTTACTCCATCTTCCACTGTTAAACATGTTGTTGTAAATTAGTACCAACTGCAGCTCCCATTATTTTGAGAAACCTGGTACTCTCCTCTACTATTACTTTTTGGATCCTAAGCACATGCCAAGTTATTTTCAATCCCTCCCAAACACCCGTAAGAAATTCAGTCCCAGCTCTGTAACGGTAGCCCATCCAGCTTGTACAGTTACTGCCTTCCCCAGAACCAGTCCCAATGTCCCAGGAATCTGAAGCTTTTCCTGCTGCACCATCATTCCAGTCACACTCTCATCTACTTAAAACTGTTCTCACTTGCGCACGGCACTGGCAGTAACCCAGGGATTGCTGCAATGGAGTTCCTGCTTGCTAACCATCCACCTTGCTCCCTAAATTCTGATTCCCAGACCACTTCACCTTTCCTACCCAGGTCATTCCTACCAAAACGGACATGACCTTTGACTGTTCACTGTACCCCAGATGAATGTCCTGCAGACATAGTGACATTCTCAACCCCACTATCCTGGAATTACAGACACGCCGACACCTCCTTCAATTTCCTGACATCCCTGTGATTGTTGCTCCTCCTTTCTTCTCCCTGCCCTCCTGTACAGTAAGGCTGCTTGTGGTGCCACAGACATGGCTCTGACTGCCCTCCCCTGAGCAGTCAGTACCTTCATCAGCTTCCTAGCTGGGAAACTGATTTGGGAGGGAGACACCGGGATATTCCTGGATTCCCTGGCTGTTTCACTTCGATTGCTTGGGAGCCGATTCCCTTCCTTATTCCAAGCAGTCATGTGTCAGGATGATTTGTTCTGTGTGCGTGCGCTATCCCTCTAACTCTCAGCATCACAAAGTCTCTAGTCAGTGTCTGATCTCTATGACCCAGTGTTCATCTAGGACGTGAGCAGGGGCTATGACTTCCCAATGCAACAGAAACCATTTTCCTTCTGACAAACATGTCTTGCCTTGTCGCAAAATGCAACATGCCTCGAGTAACTTAATTTATTACTTAGAATGAAGTTAACATCCGGGAAATAACATTATGGGTAAGTCCCTTATTCCACTGTGGCTTATTGAGCTTAATTTATTCTACTGGCTCAGTATAATAAATTCACATCCACCTCATATTTCTGAGTTCAATCCATAATTTAGAAGTTGAAAACATAAATTTGCTGACTAACAGCAATTAACTGATAGTCACTAATAACGGTTTATTATCAGCCAATGAACTTACCGCCTTTTCTGTGATGGCTCTTGCATTTCTTTCAAACTCAGTGCAGGCAAGTCCCAGCAGCAGAACGTTATCTCTGTGACTCCCAGGTACGTGTAATCCTCCAGCTCCCACTCCACTCTGCTCCCTCACAGTTCACCGTCTCTGTGACTTCCAGGGACGTGTAATCCTCCAGCTCCCACTCCACTCTGCTCCCTCACAGGGTCACTGTCTCTGTGACTCCCAGGCATGATTATGCCAAGATCCTCAGTGCTGACTTATATTCTCCCAGGTGTGTGTCAGCCTCAAGCTCCTGCTCCAAGTTGCTCGCTCACATATTCACTCCCACTGTGACTCAGTCCTGATTTCGAGCCTCCTGCTCTGCTGCTTCTCCAACTCCAAGTCCCAGTCGGCCTCGATCCTCGCTGCTGATGTATATTCTCCAGGTCTCTGCTGCTGTCTCTCATATTCTCTCCCTTTGTAACTCCCAGGTCATGATAGGCCTCAAGCTTCAGCTGAGATTTATAACATCCCATTCCGCACTGCTCTCTTACAGGATCGCCGTTGTGCCTGGAAGACTGTGAAATCGATGAGGATTAGACAGAGCAGAGGATGTTACAGTAACTGAGAGAGCTGTATGGGATGGAACAGGTTATCTAGGGAGGTATGCAGACCTGCAGTGCTTAAAGCAGGTTACTGGAAGATACAGCGAGAGTTGCAAGCGCTGAAGACAGCAAAGGAAATAGAGAGACAATGGCTTATTTATGATGCAATTTTGTAGCGTCTCAAGGGCTTTTTCTGAGCTGCTTACAGAGATGCATAGACTTTAACAAATGCACATTTAAGGCCAGCAAGTGTTGTATGGTACTGGAGACTGTTGAATATTACAGAGTTCGAAGACTTGCAGTAACTGGGGGGAATATAAACTTTTGGAGCTCTGGTGGTATTCTAGGACCCTCAGGACATGAGGAGGTGCAGAGAATGGGAGCGTTCCAAATAGTGGGATTGTAGGAACTGGACGTCCTGAGATGGATAAGGAGGAAGAAAAATACCAATTTAGCACACGCAACCATTGTACTTATAGAGATTTAAGGAAGGAAACCTGTGCTGTCATTGATTACAATTATATGGAAGGTTACAGAAGCTGAAGGGACTACAAATTTAAAAAGGGAGTGATTTTAGGTGATCAGAATTTAAGCAAGATTAAATAAATTTTAGTGATCTCTAGCACAGATGGGAATGGAGGAGGTGAGATATTGTGAGGAACTATAAGAGTTATAAGTCGGTGAGGATGTCAGATATAAAAGGGAGAGCTGCATTGTCTGTGTGCAGTTACAGACATGAGGAGTGTTGTAGCGCCTGCTGGAGAGGACACACATAACAACAGTTCCAACGGCTGGTGCAGTGGCTCAGGAAGGCAGCTCACTACCACCTTCTCAGGGACAACTCCAAATATACAATAAATGCTGGCTCAGCCATCAATGCTCATGTTCAGGAATGAATGTGTAAAAGATCTACAAGTAGCACTGAGGTCACTCAGGAAGGCACTTTCAACAGCCCTTCACAAACCCGGAACCACTATGCCCTGGAAGAACAGGAGCTCCTGGTGCACGAGAACACCAGCATTTTCAAGGTGCCCTCCAAGACACGCTCCATCCTCCCAGCACTGTGTCTGTCCCTACACGCAAAAGACTGCAGTGGGTCAGGAAGGCAGCTTCCCCAGGGAATTACAGATGGGAGGGTAATGGAAAAACTCTGCTGGTTACAGCCAGACAGAAAAATAAATGCAGCAGTGTGTGTGAAATGAAATTTCCATTTCAGAGCAACATGCTGAACATGGATAGAGGATTTGTCTGATTGCCACAAGACAGAGAGTGGGAAAAAGGATTCCTTTTCACGATGGGAAACTGATGATGAGGGGAGCTCCGCAGGGGTCAGTATTGGGATGACACTCTACATGTTATACATTAAGCATCTGGACAAAGGATGTGAAGGGGTACGAGAAATAGGTTTCCAAGAAAGATCCCAGGGATGAAATTCGTGTCATATCAGGAGCAGGTGAAGTCTCTGGGTCTGCGGTTGATGACGTTTTAGAGGCGGTGGTAGAATCTCATTAAAACTTACAGAATACTGAGGGGCCTGGATGGTGTGGACGTGGGCAAGATGTTTCCACGATCAGGAGAGACTAGGGGCCAAGGGCCCAGCTTCAGAGTGAAGGGATGACCCTTTAGAATGGAAATGTGGAGGAATTTATTCAGCCAGAGGGTGATGGATCTGTGGAATTTACTGCCTCGGGGGGATGTGGAGGCGAGTAATTCAGTGCATTTAACTCAGAGATAGATAGGTTCTTGGTGAGTAAGGAGATCAAGGGTTACAGGGAGTAGGCGAGAGAATGAGGTTGAGAGACAATTCAGACAGAATCGAATGGTGTCACAGACTCGATGGACCGAATGGCCTAATTCCACCCGAGATATGATGGTGTTATTGACAGTCCTAATTCCATGGGTTTCTAAGTGTGCAGTTATCATTTCTGGCATATCGTTTACCATGCATTCAAGCACTTTCCTCATCATTACGGTCATCTCTTGGTTTCAGAATGACGCAGAAAGCTACACCACAGAGTAACTTGGGAATCCTTGTGCATAAATCTCATAAAGGTGTTACACAAGGCCAGCAGGACATAGAGAAGGCAAATGGAATGCTGGGATTGACTCCAAAGGGAATGGAGAATTAAAAAAGGGAAGGTTTGTAACAACTACAGAGGACTCCGGTAAACCCACACTGAGAATACTGTGAACAGGTTTGGTCCCCTATCTAGGGGGAAAATGTTCTTGCATTGGAGGCAGTCCTGATAAGATTTAACAGACTGATCCTCAGAATTGGGGGATATTGATGGGAAAAGATAGAGAAGGTTGAACGTGATCTCATTCGCATTTAGAAAATGAGGCAAATTTATTAATAACCGAAGATTCCTCTGTTCTTGCAAGTTTGGTTTCTGATATGTTGGTTCCCCTGACAGAGGATCTGTAACCGGAGATAAAGGGGAATGCAGGCACGAGGTAACCTTAAGAAAAAAGCTGGGTTGTGCAGGCTGGAGGATGTTACAGAGTTCGGTGGTTCAAAATCACTGTTGGTGGATAGAGATCAGATAGGTTGTCGAGCTGAAATTTGTACTAGAGGTGTTAGAACATGAGAGCATGTTTGGACGGCGCGGTGGCACAGTGGTTAGCACAGCTGCCTCACAGCGCCAGAGACCCGGGTTCAATTCCCGCCTCAGGTGACTAACTGTGTGGAGTTTGCACGTTCTCCCCGTGTCTGCGTGGGTTTCCTGCGGGTGCTCCGGTTTCCTCCCACAGTCCAAAGATGTGCGAGTCAGGTGAATTGGCCATGCTAAATTGCCCGTAGTGTTAGGTAAGGGGTAAATGTAGGGGTATGGGTGGGTTGCGCTTCGGCTGGTCGGTGTGGGCTTGTTGGGCCGAAGGGCCTGTTTCCACACTGTAAGTAATCTATCTAATGTGCTGTATTCAATGGAGTCAGGGAAGATACAGGGAGATCTGAAGGGATTACAGGTGATATAAAGGATAGTAAGGCTCCTCAGTGTCGGATGGGGGAAGTTTTCACAGACTGAAAGATTCTTTTTTGGGATGGTGTTATTTACAGAGATTAAGAGTGCTGTATAGAATTGAGGAACGAACAGAGATATGGAAGGCTGTAGTTAATGAAGACATTTGTTGTTGTCGGATGCTGAGGTTCTGGACATTATGTGGACCGGAAAGCTGGACAATGTGCCAGAGCTTACAGAGACATGAACAGCAATAGAGCCGGAGACACTAACACAGAAAGGGCGTATTGCACACACTGGATGAGGTTTCCGCTTTAGGGATGGTTGTAGGGGAGTGTAACACTTCCACAGATAGGGGTGTAAGAGCTGGAGAATATTATGGAGATGATAAAATGGATGGACAGACTAGAGGAACTTAGATTGACAGAATGGGTGATATCAATTGTAGGATGTTATAGAGATAGTGAGTCTTGTAGGAACTGGATTGGGAGAGTCACAGGCATTGGAGTGGGTTCTGCAGGGAGTGCTACAGGGACCTGAGAGGATTACGCAGATAGGGATGATTGTAAGATCTTCACATTAACATCGGCTTTCAAGAGTGAAAGAAGTTACACAGATAAGGAGGGACGTTGGAGCTGTGGGAGTTCTCAGGGAATCGAATGTTTGGAGGGTTTGGGTCTGTTTATAGATAAAGCGATTATTTTTAGGGACACTAATATGGCACACAGAGGGAGAGTTTAGATTAGAGGCCCCACAGCATGGAAACAAGCACTTCGGCCGAACAAGTCCACACCAACCGTCCGGAGAGTAACCCACACAGACCCATCTCCCTCTGATTAATCCAACTAACACTACGGGCAATTTAGAATGGCCAATTCACCTGACCTGCATATCTTTGGACTGTGGGAGGAAACCGGAGCATCCAGAGGAAACCAACGCAGACATGGGGAGAATATGCAATCTCCACACAGACAGTCACACAACGCTGGAATCGAACCTGGATCACTGGCACTTTGAGGCATCATTGCTCACCACTGAGCCACTGTGCTGCCCCAAATTGCAGAATTACACAAAGAGAGGATGTTTGAGGTGGTGGGAGAAATGTCGGGAGTGGAGGAGCAAACAGAGATGTGGAGTGCTGTTGCGGCTGGAAAAGTGTCTGGAGGTGTTTATATAGATAAGGAGGTCGGTAGGGATCGGAGATTGTTACTGAGGTTGTGTGGTGGTATAGGCTAGGTGGCAGGAATGTGATCTGCCTGCAGAAGGTTATAGTCATATCATGTTCTCTTGGGACATGAGGAAGGTACACAGTTGGGTATTTTGGTCTAGCCTGGAGGATTTTACAGAGATGGGGTGGACTGTAAGTATTGTGCAAAACTACAGAAATAGGGATCATTGTACTGAGTGCACGATGAGATTATTGAAATTTGGCATGTTGAGACTGGAGCAATTTACAAATAGGGAGAGATGTCAACATTGGAGTAGGTTTCAAATATACAGCAGGATTATGGGAGGAGTGGAGGATACAGTAATAGGAAATTTTCGGGAATTACAAGCATTAAAAATGCTGGCGTAGATGAGTTGGGCTAAAATGTATGTTTCCTTGCAGTATGACACTATCACATGACAAGAGACAGTGTGAGAGAGGGAGGAGAGAACAGAAAGATCCCAGTTTTCAATACAAAATCCTTGAGCGAGGCCTGCTTCCCCTCTGTTATCCTGATGCTCACTATGACAGCACAGACGTGGATGAATAAATGTGAACTCCCGATGCTGTTTCAGGAAGGCTCAGTACAGTAGATCTGAAAGTCATCCTCTCACAAGAGGATGGGAATTGAGCCTGGGACCATCATGCTCTGTGTTCACCCTTCAACACAGTACCTATGTCATGTTATCTGAACCAAAGTTCCATCCCGTAAATGTTCTCTGCTCTGTTCACTGTGAGTGATCCTACCTCGCTGCAGGATTTATTGAAGGCTCCAGATCTCACTCTCCATCGCTCTGGCTGACCAACCGTCTTCAATAGTGATAGACAAGACAGGAGTTGGGAATTCTGCTGAGTCAGGAATATCCTGAGTACCTATATGAGGCAGAGAAATAGACAGAATGGTAAATCAGACTGATGCAGTGAGGGTAACACATGGAGAATGACACTGAGTCCCACAGAGATCTGGAATATCCCAGTCTCCATCCCTGGCCTGTGCTGCTGCTTCTTTCTGGAGTGGAGAATTCTGTTGGCTCAGGATCTGGAGTAGCTGCAAAAGGTGCAGTCACCGGCAGCAATTAGACCCTCACAGTGACAGATACCACATGGAGAGATACTGAGTGATAGCACCAGAGTGCAGGAATGTATAAGGATCAAACCAAGATGAAGGGGTTTGATTCATGCTGCAATGGGATCAATATGTTGTGGTACTGCTCGCCGAGCTGGAAGTTTTTGCTGCAAACGTTTCGTTCCCTGGCTAGGGAACATCATCAGTGCTGTTGGAGTCTCGTGTGAAGCGCTGCTTTGATGTTTCTTCCGGTATACCGGAAGAAACATCAAAGCAGCGCTTCACACGAGGCTCCAACAGCACTGATGATGTTCCCTAGCCAGGGAACGAAACGTTTGCAGCAAAAACTTCCAGCTCGGCGAGCAGAACCACAACAATGGATACCCGAGCTACAAATCTTCAATCAGATTTTAAAATGGGATCAATACTCAGGGATGAGTGAGCTATCAGTGGGGCAGGCAATGGCCTAGTGTTACTCTCACTAGCCTGTTCATCCAGAATTTAATGGTGGTGTCAGGGATACCCATCTGACTGCTTAATATCGTATAAATAAGGAAATCTGTCATAAGCAGACGGTCTGGCCTACATATGAATCCAGACCTAGAGCAATGGGATTGGCTCTCAACTGCCCTCTGAAATGGTCTGGCAAGCCACTCAGCTCTCGGGCAACTGGAAGTGGGCATGAAATGCTGACCAGCCAGAGACAGCAAAATCCTATGAGTGCATTAAAAACAACACTGCTGAAACCAGTGTCCTGGTTAATCATGTCGGTAGGTTTATGGACAGGGCTTTAAACTGGCAGAGAGGATGCAGCAACAGGGTTCAGGTGAAATGAGCTTTCCAAATGCAAAGAGAAAATGTGAAGCCTTGGAACAGCATGGGGATGTGGCTGAAGGCAAGCAGAAAGGAACAGGAAGGGACAGAGTTTAACTAAGACTGTACATCAGCAAATCGGTTTGTGACAGGACATTATGGGAAAGTGTAAATAATAATGTTTTTATTTGGAATTGCCAAAATATCTGCAATAAGGTAATAGACTTGTGACACAGAGGTAAATAAGATTTGGTCATCAGAGAGAGGTGATTACAGGGTGAACAACGGTGGAGCATAAATAGTCAACGGTACACAACCTTACAGGATCTCAGGCAGAATGGAAAAGCAAGATGGGAACCCTGACAGTAATGGCAACAAAGGCATTACAGAGAAAGCATTTGGCATCAGATTATGCAGCTGAATCATCCTGAATGCAAATTCTGGGTGCTACTACGTGTCAAAAAAAATAGGCAGGATAACAGTTTTTACACTCCCGACAGCATTGCTCATCCCTGATTTAAACAGGAATTCATTTGAATTTGTAACAAAGGTGGTGTGATAATTTTGGGAGACCTCAACCTTTGCATAATCTGGGACAGAGACATTGGCAAGAGTGATATTATCCGAGATCCTCCTTGAATGTTTTTGTCAGAGTTTCTTTGAATAACACATTGTGCAACTTGCTAGGGATGTAACTATCTCAGATCAACAGTTGGTTGATGAAATTGAGTGAAGGAAAATATCACATCGAGATTCTCCAGGAAATTATCCTAGAATTCAAAGAGACTATGACATTTTAAAGTGAGCATAAAGCACATGCGAACATCAGTAACAAAGCCAATTACATGATTTTGAGAGAGAACTGACCAAGGTAAACAGGGGAAACAGACTGAAATGCCAGGCTGTAAATGAACAGTGGAAAACATTTAGAGCCAGAGTGTCCTAGAGACGTACAGCACAGAAATAGACCCGTCAGTCCAACTCGTCCACGCCGACCAGCTATCCTTTCCTAATCTTGTCCCATCTGCCAGCACTTGGCCCATATCCCACTAAACCCTTTTTAGTCATATACCAATCCAGATGCCTTTTGAATGCTGCAATTTTACCAGCCTCCACCACTTCCTCTGGCAGTACATTCCATACATACACCACACTGCGTGAAAACGTTGCCCTTAGGTCCCTTTTAAATCTTTCATCTCTCACCCTAAACCTATGCCCTCTAGCTTTGGTCTCCACCACCTCAGGGAAAAGACCTTATCGGTTTATCCTGTCCATGCCGCTCATGATTTTATAAACCTCAAGAATGTCACACTTTAGCCTCTGACGCTCCAGGGAAAACAGTCCCAGTCGTTTCAGCCTCTCCCTATAGATCATATCCTCCAACCCTGGCAACATCCTTGTAGATCTTTTCTGAACACTTTCAAGTTTCACAACATCTTTCCGATAGGAAGGAGAACAGAACTGCACGCAACATTCCAACAGTGGCCTAACGAATGACCTGTACAGCTGCAAAATGACCTCCAAACTCTGATACTCAATGATCTGACCAACAAAGGAAAGCATACCTAACACCTTCTTCACTATCCTATCTACCTGTGGCTCCACATTCAAGGAGCAATGAACCTACACTCCAAGGTCTCTTTGTTCAGCAACACTCCCTCTAACTTTGCCATTAAGTGTATAAATCCTGCTAAGATTTGCTTTCACAAAATGCAGCACCTCGCATTTAGCTGAATTAAACTCCATTCGTCACTCCTCAGCCCATTCGCCCATCTGATCAATATCCCATTGTACTCTGAGGTAACCTTATTCACTGTCCACTATATCTCAAATTTTGGTGTTATCTGTAAACTTATTAAACGTACCTCCTACGTTCATTTATATAATGATGAAAAGTAGTGGACCCAGCACCGAACATTGTGGCACACCATCGGCCTCCAGTGTGAAAAATAACCCTCCTCAACCAACTTGTGTCTTTTACCTTTGAGCCAGTTCTGTATCCAAACGGCTAGATCGCCCTGTATTCCATGAGATCTAACCTTGCTAACCGATCTTCCATGAGGAACCTTTTCAACACCTCACAGACGTCCATGTAGACCACGTCTAATGATCTGCCCTCATCAATCCTTTTTGTTAGTTCTTCAAAAAACGCAATCAATTTCTTGAGGCATGATTTCCCACACACAAAGCCATGCTGTCTATCCCTAGTCACTCATTGCCTTTCTAAATACATGTAACTCCTATCTCGCAGGATTTCCTTCAACAATTTACCCACTACTGATGTCAGACTCACAGGTCTATAGTTCCCTAGCTTTCCCTGACCACCTTTCTTAAATGGTTAGCCAACCTCCAAACTTCCAGCACTTCACCTGTGATGATCGGTGGTACAAATTTCTCAGCAAGGGCCACATCGATCAGTTCTCTATCTTCTCACAGAGTTCCAATGTACACCTGATGAGATCCTGGGGATTTATCTGCTTTTATGCGTTTCAAGACATCCAGCACCTCCTCCGCTTTAATATGGACGTTTTTCAAGATGTCACTGTCTATTTCCCCACATTCTATATCTTCCATTTCCTTCGGGACTGTAAACACTGATGTAAAACAGTCGTTTAGTATTGCCCCTATTCCTGCGGCTGCACACAAAGGCTGCCCTGCTAATCTTTGAGGGGCCCTATTTTCTCCCTAGTTACCCTCTTGTCCTTTATGTATTTATAAAAACCCACTGGATTCTTCTTATCCCTATTTGCCAAAGCTATCTCATGTCCCCTTTTTATCCTCCTGATTTCCCTTTAAGTATACTCCTCCTTGCTTTATAATCTGAGAATTCACTTGACTTGTCGTGTCTATACCTGACAAATGCTTCCTTCTCTTTCTTAACCAAAACCTTTGTTCTCTAGTCATCCAGAATTCCCTACACCCATCAGCATTTCCTTCCATCCTAACTGGAATATTATATACTGTCTCTGGAAATCCGTTATCTCATTGTTGCAGGCTTCCCATCTTCCAATGATAAAGATTTCATTCCCTCAAAATGCAAACTCCCCAATTCCTGCATCTCACAAAACTGTCTCTTGAAAATAATGAAAAAAATAGAGAACATTCTAAACGAAGGCTTCGATGAGGTGAGCAACGATCAGTCCTGTAGATCTGGAGATCACCACCTGCACGGTGAGTGCTTTCTCCCAGAGCAGCACCAGGACACTGTCAGGCACACAGACAGAATGGGCAAATACATTCCCATCTGAACTCACATCTCCCAGCCTGGAAATCTGAAATTGTGCACGGATATTTTGGTAAACATCTCCAAAATTATTCAATAAGATCGGCCTAATCATCTCATCAAAAACAAATCAACCACTCACACTAAAACATCCTTCATGTCCCACACCCATTCTCGATCCCATCCTGCAGGTTATACGAATCCCACTACCTCTAGCCTCCTGAAGGATCTTCATCCCCTCCTACATTTGTAGCATCCTCCATTTACTGCAGCCCTTCCTACCTCCGTAACATGGCCCAGACTCGACAACTCTTCCTTCCTATGCAATATTCCCCAAAAGGGCACTGGAGTATGGTGTGTTTACAGAGTTAGGGAGGGATATCACGACAGGAGGATTTTGCATTTATTAGTAATATTGAAGTGACTAAAATTGGCTTCGGTGATTTTCAGTACTCACGCCAATAAAGGAGGTTACAGAGCTAAAGAGGATTGTAGGGACTGGAAGACGTTTCGCAGTTTATGAATTTTGTGGGGACTGGGGGAAGGTACCAAAATAGGGAGGGTTTAAGATTGAAGGATTCTGCTGAAAACGTCTACTGAGTTAAAGGCAGGATTCTTGATAGTGTGGAGTAACACAAGAATCTTGGGGTCCACGTTCATAGATCCTTCAAAGATGTCAGCCAAGTTGATAGGGAAGGAAGAATGTAATGTGTTAGCTTTCCTTAGCAGGGGGATTGACTTGACGACCATTGAGGTTGTGCTGCAGAGACACACAGCCCTGGTTAGTCCACTCTTGGAATATTGTGCTATGTTCTGGACACCTCATTATAGGAAAAATGTGGAGGGGGTGCAGAAAAGATTTATCAGGATGATTTCTGGATTTGAGGACAGGTCTAATGAAGAAATGTTGGGGAAGCCAGGGCTTCTATCATTGGAATTGAAGAGGATGAGACCTGACTTGATAGATGTGTATGAGCTGATGAGAGGCATACATAGAGTGGGTGGCCCGAGAATGTTCCTATTGTGAAAATGGCTATAATGGTGGGACACAATTTTAAGGTTCTTGGAGGAAGGTTTATGGGATATGTCAGAGGTAGGCATGTTACACGGAGAGTGGTGGGTGTGTGGAATGCACCACCAGCGTTGGTGGTAGAGAGAGTTACATTAGGGACATTTAATTAATTTTTGGAAACGCGGATGGATTATAGTAAAATTAATTTCTCAAAATGGAGACCTGTGACCAGTGGTGTTCCACGAGGATCCGTGCGGGGTCCCCTGTTGTTTGTGATATACATAAATGATTTGGAGGAAGGTATCAATTGCCTGATTAGCAAGTTTGCAGATGACACGAAGATTGGTGGAGCAGTAGATAGTGATGGGGACAGTCAAAGAATACAGCAGTGTATAGATCGATTGGAGAGATGGGCAGAGAAATGGCAGATGGGGAGTTCACTCCAGGCAAATGCGAGGTGATGCATTTCAGAATATTCAATTCAATAGCAAGCTAAATGAAAAAGTCCTGGGGAAAATTGACGTACATAGAGATCTGGATTTTCAGGTCCATTGTTCCTTGACGGGGGCAACGCAGGTCAGTAAAGTGATTAAGGTGGCATACAGCATGCTTTCCTTCATTGGACGGGCTATAGAGTAAAAGAGTTGGCAGGTCATGTTACAGTTGCATTTGATTTTGGTTCGGCCACATTTGGAATGATACATACAGTTCTGATCACCACATTACCAAAAGGATGTAGATGCTTTGTAGAGGGTGAAGAGGAAGTTCACCCAGACGTTGTCTGGTATGGAAGGGACCAACTATAAAGAGAGGTTGAATAGATTCGGATTAATTTTATTAGAAAGACAAAGGTTGACCGAGGACCTGATTGATGTCTACAAATTCATGAGATGTATAGACATGGTGCATAGCAAGAAGCGTTTTTTCCCAGAGTGTGGAACGCGGTTACTGGGGTCACAAACTCAAAGTGAGAGGGGAAAGGTTTAGGGCAGATAACCTTGGATCGGTCTTTATACTGAGGGTGGTAGGGGCCTGGAACATGTGGCCAGCGGAGGTGGTAGAGGCAGGAACAATGAGGTCCTTTAAGATTCATGAAAATGCAGGGAGCAAAAGGATACAAATCCTTAGAAAATAGGCAGCAGGTTTAGGCAGAGGATCTGGATCGGCACAGGCATGGAGGGCCATAGGGCCTGTTCTTGTGCTGGGATTTTCTTTGTTGTTTTCTCTTTTGAATTGCCTGCAAGTTGGTTTGATCTTAGAGTATGATAAAAGTTCAGCATATTATCAAGGGCCGAAGGGCCTGAGCTGTGCTGTACTGTTCTGTGTTCCAAATAAGGAGGGTCACAATGGCAGGAAGGTGTTTCAGGAGGCTTGAGAGGATGGGATCTGAATGGTAGACACAACTGGGAAGGTTTGCTCGAAGTGCCAGAGGTAACAGAAACACCAATGACCTGATCTGGAGCAGATGACGCAGACTGGGAGGGTGGTGGGGACTGGAGGTGTTCCACAGGGATGGAGGACCATAGAGCCACGGTGTGTTCCAGAAATGTGCAGAGATGTAGGGCCTACAGCAGTTCATGGAGATGGCGAGGTTGGGAGGGATGGAACAGTATACACAGATAAGAATGTTGGTCGGATGGAGTGGTTTACACAGACAGGAGTGTTTTAGGTTAATGGAAACGTTTAGAGAGAAAGTGGGTTGTGTCGACTGTAGGACCAAACAGAGATATGGATGGTAGTCATGGATGATATTTATAGACACAGGAAGGTTTAGGTTCTGCAGATTCGTTAGATACGGAAGGTGTGGAGTCTGACAGATTTTCCAGAGGGCAGTAATTTTGGTTGGAGACAGGTTCACAGATACGGGAGCATTAGTAACCTCCTCCAGAATGGTAAAAGTGGGAAGGGTTGTTGGGGAGGGTGACGTTTACACAGATAGAGGTGTAAGTGCTGGAGAAGGTTATGGAGATGAGTAGTGGAAAGAGAGGCTTGAGGAGATGACATTAATATTGGGGTGCTAGTGATGGGAGGATGTTACACAGATAATCAGTCTTATAGGAACTGAGAGTCACATGATTTGGGGTTGGTTCTGCAGGTTGGGAGTTCTGCAGGGATCTGAGAGGCCTTTTGAGTCTCCCCAGATTGATCATGTCTTTCAGACTTAAAGAGGCTACATAGATACGGAAATATTAAAGACAACGTGTGCCTTCCTCTTTTTCCTGAACCGAGTGACGACACCTCTCACTGGCTAGGGATTCCTAAACCTGCCAGGTTTTCCCTTCACCTTAACAGGGACATACTGGATTCTTGAGATCACACTCCCATTTGCCAGTCATTGATTTTCATTCAAACAGACTGATACAATCGTGTTTAGTTATGATTTGGACATGCCGGTGTTGGACTGGGGTGGGCAAAGTTAATAATCACACAACACCAGGTTATAGGCCATCGGATTTATTTGCAAGCACTAGCTTTCGAAGCACTGCTTCTTTATCAGGTAGATGTGGAGCACAATCCTAAGGCACCGAATTTATAGCAACAGGACGGCAGGGTCATGGAATGAAATATTAAACAAGCTTAGACTAAGTTTTTCAAATTTAGCATGACCACTAGCGCTTCCAAATCTAGCGCTTTCAAATACAGAGGGAGCTCGATTATCCAAATATCAATTAGCCTAATATCAGATTATCCAAAGGAGATCTCGAGGTCCCGATAGAAACATTACATCAAAGAGCTGTTTCAACCCTGATTTTTTTTTGTTTACACTGATTCAAATCGACCTCAGCTGACTGAAATGCTGCCGAGGACAGGCTTGGACATCGAACACAGATACCATCTCCAAATGAATGACCTCCCATCCTCTCTCCCTCTCCCCACAATTCCCCTGGATTTCTATATAGGGGTGAACCCTAACTCCCCCTTCCCCATATATTCTCTAGAACAGTGTCCTGTACAGGGCGGAAATGTTGCAGTAAAAAGTTGTGTGTGGCTATCTGAGCGAGTGTGCATGTGCGTGTGTGCTATTTGAAGACGTACCCCACCAAAGGCAGTAGATATCTCACTATTGGTGTCCACTCCAGCTGCCCAGAAGGGGGAGGGGATGAATGGGGGCAGGGGGCCGGGGACACGGGCGTGGACATGGATTGGACGGTGGGTGTGGTGGGCAGGGTGCGTTGTTGGTCTGGTTTGTGGACAGGCTGAGGGTGATGTCGAAGGTGTTTAGGAAGTGGTGGCAGGCGGCGGGTGGAAGGTAGCGTCAGAAGATTTTGGGGGCAGGGGTCACTGTTGGATGGGTTTTGGGCAGCTGGTGGGCGACATTAAGGGGCAGGTTAGGGCGGTGCTGGATGTGTTTGGAGGTGAGCGGGTTTGTTTGGGGGTCTGGCAGGGCGTGGGGCATCGCTCATGGCTTGCTGCTGCCTCGTCACCTGAACAGGGTGCAGACTGGACTGAAAACTCTGAGCCCCAAAAGGAAGGGCATTTAATCGATTAACCGGATAATCAATTATCCGAACAAAACATCGCCCGCCCATCACGTTCAGATAATCGAGATTCCTCTGTAAACCATCTGAACTAAAGACTGGTGTTGTATGATTTTTACCATCACCCAATCAACCCCTGCTCGATCCTGCTGGATGGCCCCAATATTGACCCAGTTCCAGTTTAAGACCTAAATCTGTCAACCTGTCTGATCTTTTCCATTAGTATGTTTATGTTACAACAAAGGCAGTTGTGGTCACTGGACGCAATGTGCTCTCCGAATGATACTTAAGTCACTTGCCTGACCTCGGTTCCTGAGGGGTCGTCCAGTGTTGCATTCACCTGAGTAGAGCAGAACCCTCTACGTCTTCGTTTAAGAAACTTAGAAAACTTAAGAAAATGTCTTAGACATTTTGGACAAATTCCAGTCATTACGGGTCTTTTACACTCTGCGTGACCCAGTCAATCCAGGGCAGTTAAAATCTCCAACCAATACTACTTTATTATTTTTATAGGTACCTGAAATCTCACTACACATTTGCTCGTCTCATACCCGCTGGCTATTTGAGGGTCTAGAACACAATCCCAGAAGACTGATCACCTCCTTTGTGTTTCTAAATTTTAAATATATGGACTCATTTGATGACTGCTTAACAGTATTGTCCCTGTTGTTATGTCCTTCCTTATCAAAATGACAACTCCCCCTCCTCACTTACTTGTCCTTCTGTCACACCTGTAGCTTCTGTATCCTGTAACACTGAGCTGTTCATCCTGCCCTTCTCTCAGCCAAGTTTCTGTTATTGCTGTAATATCCCAGTTCCCAGAGCCAATCCATGAACTGGCCTCGTCTGCCTTACCAGTCAGGCCTCGTGTGTTAGAATAAATGCCTTTTAAACCAGAAGTTTTTTCCCTCAATTCTATGTGCCCCCGGATATCCTGAATACTAAACTTGATCTTGATGGCTGATGAATTTCCTCTGACTTTTCGATGGTCCCTGTCTTACTTAGAGTCACAATTCCCTGCCAAAGTAATTGAAATCCTCCTGGGTAACACGAGGAAATCTCCTCCCTGGGATACTGGTGCCCCTCTGATTCAAGTGCAAACCATCCCTTTGTACAGGTCATGTCTACCCCAGAAGAGACTCCAATGATACAAGACTGAAAATCCTGCCCGCTACACCAGCTCCTTAAGCTACACATCCATCCGGCCTCTCTTTCTATTTCTATCGTTACTGACACGTGGCAATGGGAATAATCTGGAGATCATTTATGTCAATATCCTGCTTTTTTAACTTCTCACCTAACTCCCTGTGTTCCTTTCTCAGGAACCCATCCCTTTGTCTACCCCTGTCATGTGAATTGATATGCACAATGACCTCTTGCTGTTCACCCTCCCCTTCAGAATGCTCAGTAACCGCTCAGAGACATCCTTGACCTGGCACCCAGGATGCAGCACACCATCCTGGGATCCCTTCTGCAGCCACACAACCTCCTGCCTGTCCCCCACACACCTGAGTCTCCCATCAGTGTTGCGATCATTAGAGAGGATTTGGCAAACATATACTGGGAGGACTATCTACATTTGGGTCCATATTAGGAAAGGGAAATATTTTAAAGTGATGCAGTGAGAATGCAGAGCCAGTGTTCTCCTTGAAGTGTGAATAGTAAAGGCATCAAGTCCAACGAATATTGATCAAGTGATATCGTGAGTTTGATAAAGAAAATACAGTGCAATAAAATCAAGTGAAGCCCTTCACAAGTATAGAGCGTGCGAGTGGGTTTGTGGAAAATGAGGGACAAACAATGGTCAAGAAATATGTTTGGCAGATACAATTGCGGAAAAAACACAGGTATTTTATGAGCATCGTGAGAGTAAGTGGATTCCCAGCGAAAGAGGGAGAACTGTGAGAAACCAAACGGACAATCTGTGCATGGAGCCAGAGGAAGTAGGTGACGTCTTCAAATGAATACTTCCCATTGGTATTCACACAGGGGAAAGGCATTGTGGCCGGGGATTTTAGTAGGGATGGTAAGTTTCCTGTACATGTTAAGATCAATAAGGAGGAGGTATTAAATATTTTCACAGGCATAAAGGTGAAGAACTCCCCAGTGCTCAATGAAATGTATCCCAGGCTGCTATGGGAGGTAAGGGAGGAGATTGCTGCGGCCCTGGTGGATATATTTAATACTTTGCTGGCCACAGGTGAAGTTCCGAATGACTGGAGGATAGCTAATGTGGTTCCTTTGTTCAAGAAAGGCAGTAGGGATAGGCCAAGTAATTACAGAGCAGATAGTCTGACTGCAGTGGGGGGGGGGGGGGGGTCAAGGAATTTGGAACAATTCTGAGTGACAGGATGGATCAATAACTGGAACGGTAGGGATCGTTAAGTGATAGTCTGCATGCATTTATAAGAGTAAGATAATGTCTGATGAAATCAACTGAGATTTCTTTGAAATCTCGATTGAAGATATTGATGAGGGCCGTACAGATGTTATGGTTTACATGGAATTCATTAAGGCCTTTGATAATGTCCCACGTGGAAGGCTAGTCCAGAAGGGAAGAGAACATGGCATCAAAGGCAAGTTGGCAAATTTGATCCAAAATTGTTGGAGGGTTAGTTTTGTGATTGAAAGCCTTTGCCCAGAGGGTGTAATAAAGGGATCTGTACAGGAGCCATTGCTGTTCATTATGGGCATTAATAACTCTGATGTGAAAGCAGAAGGTATCATTATTAGGTTTGCAGATGACATGAAAGGTGAGGGTGTTGTCCACAGTGAGGGGGATGGTCTCAGACAACAATCTGAAGGTTGAGGCTGGGACAGAATTTCAACAGAGTAATTTCAATTGATAAACAGGCAAGAGCACAGCAGGCAATGAGGGAATACGCATGAATTAAACTGCATTTACTTTGATGTGAAATGCCTGACAGGTAAGGCAGATGAACACACGGCATGGATGGGAACATGGGAATGGGAAATCACAGCAATTACAGAAATACAGCTAAGGGAGGGACAGGACTCACAGATCATTGTTCCAGAGGACAGATTCAACAGGAAGGATAGAAGGGGAGGCAAGAGAGTAGGGGGAGTGGAGTTTTTGATCAGTGAAAACATCACTGCAGCACTGAGAGAGAATATTCCTGGGGATCACCCAGTGAAGCTGTATTAGTGGAACTGAGAAATACGGCTGGATGTTCAGTTTGATATGACTGTACTTGAGGCCCACAGTAGTCAGCGGGAAATTGAGCAGCAAATACGTCAGAGATCTCAGATATCTGTAAGAATAATAAAGTTGTAATGGTCGGGGATTTTAACTTTCTATACCTAGACTGGGACTGCCATAATGTTCACAGCTTGGATGGGAGGGATTTGTTCAGTGTGTTCAAGAAAACTGTCTCAGTCAGTATGTAACTGGTCCGACTGGAGAAAGGGATGAAACCTGACCTCCCTTCGGGAAACAAGGGCGAGAAAGGGGCTGAAGTGTTTATGGGGAGCACTTTGGCAAAGTCACCACGATTCTATTAGTTTGAAAATAGCGATGGAAAAGGACAGGCCTGGTCCACAAGTTAAAGATCAAAACTGGCCTTGCCCCAATCCAGAAGGTATTGGCAAGACTGTCCAAATGTTGATTCATGGAGGCTATTTGGAAGTAATCACGAAGGAATCAGGATCAATCACGAAGGAAAAACAGGTTTAGCTTCATGACACATTGGTATCAGTGTTCAGGGATAAATAGCCTGTAAGCAGACAAAGTAATGTCCGAGTGATATTGTTGCTAGAGAATGTATTCCAAACCTCAGCTAATGTTCTGGAGAGGTAGGTTTGAACCACATCGTCTGAAATGGTGGAATTTGAAATAAATTATGTTCAAAATAGTAATTGACAATCTAGAAATACCATTACTCATGTACAATAAATCCAAGCACTTGTCATTCAGAGAAGGATATCTGCCCATTCTCACGTGGTCTGCACGACATAGTCACAGCAAAGTGTTTGCCTCTCAATTACCCTCTGAAATGGCCGAGCAAGTTACCCAGCGTAAGGGCAGCTAGGGCTGGGCAAGAAAAGCTGGTCAGCCAGAGACACCCACATCCCATACCTGATTTTAAAATAAAATCCATTAAGATGGGGTCCCACCGGAACTGAGCTGGGAACAGTGTCCTGGCCAATCATGGCGGTAGGTTTATGGACAGGGCTTGAAACTGACAGAGGGTTCAGATGAAAGGATCTTTCCAATTCCAAAATAGAAAAGATGACGCATGTGAACAGCATGGGGATGTGGCTGAAGACAAGAAGATAGGAACAGGAAGGGACAAATTTTAACGAAAACTGTACATCAGCGAATCGAGTTGTGACAGGAAATTGTAGGAAAGAGTAAATTATGGTTTTTTTTGGAATAGAAAAACACTCTGCAGCAAGGTGGGCTGATTTGTGCCACAGACATAAAAGAGATTTAGACACCAGGGAGACAAGGTTTCAGGGCGAACAAAAGGTGGACATAAATATTCAATGGTTTACAACATGGCAGAAACTCAGGCAAAATGGGTAACGCTAACAATAATTGATAACAAAGGCATTGCAGAGAAAGCATTTGGTCTCAGACCATGAAGTCGAGTCAGTCTGAATGTAAATTCTGGCTACAACTTGCCAAGGACACAAGCATCAGAACAGTTTTAGGCCACTTGACAACATTGCATTGCTCATCATTGCATTAAAGAGGAACTCATCGAAATTTTTTATAAAGACTGTGATAATTTAGTGAAACTTCAATGTTCACATAATCTTGACAATCACACCGACAAGAGTGATATTCAAATAGGAGATGGTAGAATTTTTTTCAGTGGATTTTTTGAATAACATATTGTGCAACTGGCAAGGGACATAACTACCTCAGAGCCACCGTTGTGTCATGAAACTTAGTGAGTAATGTCACCTGGGGAGATCTTCTGGGAAAATGTGTAAAGTGCAGTTTAAAGTAATATAAAATTTTAAAGTGAATCACAGAAAGTATAAGCTATATCTAGAAACTAAAACAGTCAATTACATGAGTTTGAGAGGAGAACTGACCAAGGTAACAGGCTAAACATGTGTCTGTAAATGAACAGTGGAAAACATTTGGATGAACAGTGTAAAGCACTCAACAAAAGGACATTCCATTGAAGCAGACAAAACCTCAACAAGGAATTCCTACCCATCCTCACTCAGGACAAAATGGATCATATCATATTATGAGGCTTAGACGATTACCATAAAGTACTTAAAATCCTGAAATGAGAGAGAGTTTAAGCAGTCAGTGTTAAAGGGATTGCAAAGCGTGTGCTAGCAGGGGGGAGGACAGTGGGAAGAGGAATCTTTGTCAGGGTTTAATGACACAATAGGAACAGGGAAAGGTGAAGGTGCTGAAGGTGTTGAGAGTGTTACAGAGAGTGATCCGGGCCTGAACAGTGTTAGAAAGCCAAGTAGAGATTGCTGCAGCTGGAGGAGTTTGCAGAGGTAGGAAGAGACATATGCATCTTTATTTATTCATTCATGGGATGAGGGTGACACTGATTGAACAGCATTTTTTTGTCCCACTGCTAATTACCCAGAGGGCAGATCAGGGTCAGCCTTATTGCTGTGGATCTGGATTCACATGTAGGCCAGACCAGATTGGAATGTCAGATGTCCTTCCCTAAAGGAGCTAATTGAACAACTGATCAACAATGCTTTTATGGAGGCCGTACCAATGTCTTGTACAGCCACAACATGACATCCCAACTCCTACTGTCACTCCTTTGCCCTATGAAGGTAACCATCACAAACAGCTGCTTCACCAGCCTGTCTACCAATGTCGCCACTCGCAAGGAATTGTGTACCTGCATCACTGGGTCACTGACTGACAACACTACCCAGGGCTGGAACATTACTGCACAAGTCCCACCCTGGTCTGTTTCACCAAAATGGAACACTTCACATTTATCTAATTAAACCCCATCTGCTATTCTTCAACCCACTATCCCAAAAGTACTGTCCATCCTGTTGTTTCATAGATAACCTTCTTCACTATCCAATTTACCACCAATTTTATGTCACCCAAAAAACTTACTTTCCAGGAAACCAATATTGGGACCGACTACACCGCTGGTCACATGTCTCCAGACAGAAAAACAACATGTCTCCCATCACCCTCTGTTTCCTACCATCAAGCCAATTTTTTATCCTGTCCCTCTCTCCTCCTGAATGCCATATCCTTTTACAATTATCTAGGCTTATTACCCAGTTTACCACATGGAACATAGAACACAGAACAGTACAGTACAAGACCCTTCGGCCATGATGCCATGCCAACCTTTTATCTGTCTGTGAGATCAAATTAACCTACATACCCTTCATTTTACTGACATCCATGTGCCTATCCAAGAGTCCATTAAATATCCCTCATGTATATGTCTCTCCTACCACCGCTGCCAGTGCATTCCAACGACGCAACACTCTTTGTGTAAAGAACCTATCTCTGAAATTTCTCCTTACCCATCCACCAATCACCTTAAAATTATTTATGCCTAGTGACAATAGCCATCTGTACCATGGTACAAAGAAGTCTCTCACTATTCACTCTATCTATGTCTCACATCATCTTGTTCACCTCTACCAAGTCGCCCATCACCCTTCTTCACTTCGATGACGAAAGGCTTACCTCCCTGAACCTTTCATCATAAGACATGCTCTCCAGCACAGACAGCATTCTAGTAAATCTCCAATTTACCCTCCCTAAAGCTGCCTCCCTGTAATGAGGCGATCAGAACTGAACACAATATTCCAAGTGGGTTCTAACCATGTCTCTATAGAGCTGCAGCATAACCTCACGGCTTGAAAACCCAATCCCCCAGCAATTGAAAGGCAACACAACATATTCCTTCTAAACAAACCTATCAGCTTGGGTGGTAACTTTGAAGGATCGGTGGATGTGGAACCCAAGATCTCTCTGTTCCACAACACGACCAAGTATTATGCCTTTAACCATGTATTCTGCATTCAAGTTCGACCTTCCAAAATGAATCATTTCATATTTTTCCCGATTAAACTCCATCTGCCACTTCTCAGCCCAGCTCCGCATCCTGACAATATCCTGCTGCAACCAACAACAGACCCCTACACTATCCACCACTCCAGCAACCTCCATGTCATTGGCAAAATTACTAAACCATTCTTCCACAACTACATCCAAGTAGTTATAAAAAAAAATCACAAAGAGCAGAGTTCCTGCAATCGATCCCTGCGGAACACCACTGGTCACCGAGCTCCATACTGAATGCTTCCCATCTATCATCACCCTCTGACTTCTATGAGCCAGGAATTGCATATCCAGACAGACAGGTTTCCTGTATCCCATGACTCTGTTTCTTTTCTGAATGAGCCGTAAAGGTGTTTTGTCACATTCTCGAAGGATTCAATAAGATTTGTGAGGCTTGACCTGTCCCTTATAAAGCCCTGCTGACTATCTCTAATCAAACTATGCTTTTCTACGGAGTTACAAATCCGCGCTCTCAGAGTCCTCTTCAATAATTTGCACACCACAGACATAAGAAAGTGAGGTCTGTAATTCCCAGGATTATCCCTATTCCCTTTCTTGAAAAAGGGAGTAACATTTGCCATCATCCAATCATCTGGTGCGACTCCGGTGGTCTGTGAGGGTCCAAAGGTAATTGCTAAAGGCGCAGCAATCCCTTCCCTCGCTTCCTGTAATAACTTTGGGCACATCTCGTCTGGTCCAACAGACGTATCTATCTTTTACAAAATTCTCAGCACATCCTCCTTCTTAACACCAACCTGTTCACATATATCAGTCCTTTTCACGCTGTCCTCACAAATGACAAGGTCCTTCTCAGTAGTGAATACTGAAGCATAGTATTCATTGAGGACCTCCTCTACGTCCTGTGACTCCACGCACATGTACCTTCCACTATCCCTGACCGGCCCTACCCTCACGCTGACCATCCTCTTGCTCCTCACATAAGTGGAGATTGCCTTATAGTTTTCCATAATCCTTCCCAACAAAGTTCTTCCTTGTCCCATTCTAGCTGTTCTAACTCCATTCTTCAGTTCCTTCCTGGCTACCTTCAGTGAGTCCCCAGAGTGTGGAAATAGGCCATTTGGCCCAACAACTCCATACGGACCCTCTGAAGGACATCCCACCAAAAACCATTCACCTAATCTGCACATCTTTGCACGGTGGGTGGAACCTGGAGCACCTGAGGACCCCACGCAGACACGGGGGGAACGTGTAAATTCCACACAGACTGTCGCCCAGGACTGGAATCGAAATCGGTTCCCCAGTGCTGTAAGGCAGCCGTGCTAACCACTGAGGCATCATGCCACCCCCATATGACCCTATAGAGGTCTAATGATCCTTATGTAAGCCTCGTTTTACCTCTTAACTAGATGTTCAATAACCTTTGGGACCTTGTCAAATGCTTTGCTGACGTCCATTTGGACAGCGCTGACTGCTCTGCCTTTACCTATCTCTTGGCCACCTCCACGAAGAGTCAATCCAGTTTTTGAAACACGGTTTTCCACTCACAAAGCCATGCTGACCATCTCTAATCAGTCCTTGCCTTTCCAAATATACGTAGCTCCTTTCTCTCAGAATTTCCTCGAACAACTTCCCCATCAATGGGCTCAAGGGGCTGTAATTTCCTGGCTTTCCCTGCAATCCTTAAGTGCTGGAACAGCATTCGCCAACCTCCAGTCTTCCAACACCTCACTGTGGTTGTTGATAATATAAATATCTCTGTAAGGGACACTGCAATCTCTTCCCAAGCTTCCCATAATATTCTCCGATCCACCTAATGAGCTCCTGAGGATTGATCTATCTTTACTTGTTTTAATATTCCACTACTTTCTCTTCACTGTTGAGGATTTTTTCCAAGACATGGCAATTTATTTCCCAATGTTCCCGAGTTTCCATGTCTTTCTCCAGAGTAAATACTGACAAGACTTTTTTTTTGTTTATGATCTCACCCATCTCCTCTAGTTCCACACATAGGCGACCTTATTGACCTTTAAGGGGCCCTATTCTCTACCAAGTTTTTTTTTAGCCCTATTGAAACTCGCAAAAAGGCTACTGAAAATTCAAATAAACCATATCCTCCGTACCAACACCCACCTCCACCACACCCTTATCTATTCTGTCATTTATATTCACACCAACAAATAAAATCCAACAGGCTCAAAAACAAATTCTCTTTTCTAAAATTTGTGTCTAAGGGTCCAGTTACTTTTTATTGATATGTTGTTTCTCACACATTGCAGCTCCTGACTTACGGTCAGGCGAACAGTACTTGTTTTTAGACTGGTTTGTGCGAGTTCTTGTTTATCAATCAGACAAAAAAAGTAGCTTACAGGGTCATCAAGTAATAGAGAAGGCAAACCAAATGCTCCCATTTATTACAGAGGGAATGGAGGCTAATATAGGGAGGTCTTACTAAAACGATGCAAGGTACAAATCAGACGACACCTATAATATTATGAATAGCGTGTGCGCCCGAAGGAAAGACATTGTTGTATCAGAGGCAGGCCAGAGAAGGTTCACTCGGCTGATGTTGGGAATGGAGGGATTATATAATTATAAGTGGAGTAGATTGAGAATGAACCCATTGAAGTTAAGAAATGTGAGAGAGAAACTGAATGAAACATGCAAGATTCTGAAGTGCTTTGATCGGTTAAATGCTGGGAAGTTAGAAAATAGAACAGTGCAGCATATCAATAGGCCCATCGTCCCACTTGATATCATTTTCAACTCATCCCATCTGAATGTACATGGTCCATGTCCCTCTATTCCATGTCCGTTCATGTTTCTGTCTAAATGCCACTTCAAAACTTTACTCACATTTCTGTTTCAAGACTTCGCTTGGCAACTTGCACTCTGAAAAAAAAACTTGCCTCACACACATCATTTAAACTTTCTCTTTCTCACCTTAAACCTCTGTGCTCTCGCATTTGAAACGTACACATTGGAAAAGAGATTCTGACTACCCACATTATCTATCCTGTCCTCGCGTTATATTCCTGTACCTGGTCGCCTGTCAGCCTCTGATGCTCTCACAAAGCAATCCATCTTTGTTTAATTTCCTCTTACACCTAACACACCTTTAAAAACACAATACAGGTAACGTGCTGATAAACCCTTTTTGTACCCTCTCCGAATCCTCCACGTCCTTCCTATTTTGAGGAGATGAGAAATGCACACAGTACTACAAATGTGGCCAAACAGAAGATTTATACAATTACAACATCAGATGCAAACCAAGATACCAAACGTTGTGACCGATGAAGGCTGTTTCCATTTGCTTTCTTTCCCATCTGAAACACTTCTGTTGCCATTTTCAGGAGGTTATTGGCTAGCACCAAGATCGTTCTGTTTATCAATGTCCCTCAGTATCCTAACTTTCTTCTTGACATCATCTCACACTTGTCCAGATTAAACTCAATTTGTCATTTCTCTGCAAATCTTTCCAACTGATCTTTAACCTCCTGCAACCTTGGTTATCCTTGCTCATTAAACTCAATTCAACCAATTTTCATGTCATCTGCAATAATTATATTTGTCATTACCTTTCATTTCAACTGTGTGAGAATTTCTAACCAGGGGAAGAAAATCCCATCAAGGGCTCACCCATTTAAGATGGAGATGAGGAGGAATGCATTCAATCAGAGGGTAGGGACTCTAGGAATTCCTGACTGCAGGAGGATGTCGAGGCTGGATCAATAAGATTAGTTACAGCACAAATGGTCAGACTTTAATGAATCGGGGGAACAAGGGTTTTGTGGAAAAGGCAGGAAAGCATAGTTAATGATCATCAGGTCAGCCATGATCTGATTGAAGGGCAGAGTATCCTCAATGGGCCAAATGGGCTAATTCCACTCCTACGTCTCAACTCAGTATCTCCATTATAACATTATGGATCTCCGCTCACAAAACTCCTGTATAATGTTATTATTAGATATTTATTATTTCACAGCATTTGATCTACAATAGACAATTTTGTTGATGGATCCTTGATATGATGTTATGGAAAACCATCTCGTATACAATCCAGGATTCCAGCTATTACAGCCCTGCTACTCATTAGTTATCCAGTCGGGATAGAGACTACTGTCACACACTGTTACTGTCCTGCCCTTGCTGCAAGTATATTCAGTGTCCTGACTGTAACCATATTGACATTACCATCAGTGCCTGGTGCCTACAATAGAATTCCTGCTAATGGTTGCTGCTGCTTGTTTATTCTCAGCTCCACCCTAATAGAATCCAAATTGCGATCTTCAGATCCACATGACTGTCTCATTAATGCATTAATCTCATCCTTTCTTCACAACTTGCTGGCTATTTGCCTGTCCTTCCTTGATCCCAACAATCCTTCAATATTCCCTTCCTAGTGATGGTCATTCTGCAGCTACATCTCCGGAATGACAGTTCCATCATATCTGTTCACTGTCATTCCATCTGCCTTATGGCGAATACAGGGAGTCATTCCTCAGTAGTGGGGGGTTGAACGGATGGGTAGACGTTACAGAAATAGGGAGGCTTACAGGGGCTCGAGAATGTTTGAGTTAAACAGAGTTACCTCCGGTCAAGAATGTGAGTGGGAAAAAGGGGTTTGGTGATTGGAGGAATTTACAGAGATAGAGGGAGCTGGATTTGATTCTGGAGATTGGGATAGGGATGCATATAGGGAGAGCAGGCAGTCTGCGAGGCACAGACAGGGGGTGTTTCAGGGAGAAGTGTATTGTACATACTAACAGAGATATGGAACGTTGTAGTGATGGAAAACATTTACTGTTATAAGAAGGCTTCCAGGTTCTGAAGGCTACATAGATATGAAGGCAATGGAGAATGCCAAGTTACTGGGTTGGAGAGAGTTACACAAATGGGGAGCGTTGCACAAACTGAAAATGGTTCCTGTGGTCAGGAGGGTTGTGGGGGAGGGGGAGGTTTAAATAGATTAAGGTCGAAGAATTGGAGAAGGATAAGGAGGTTACAGGTGGATGTCGGGATTGGACTAGCTGACATTGAAAGTGAGTCTTATGGGAACTGGAGAGTCACAAAGATTGGGGTTGGTGCTAAGATCAGGAAATCTGCAGGGACTTCAAGGAATTACCCAACAAGCAAAGATTCAAGCGTTTCCATCGATTGGGGTGTTGTCAGGACAGGAAGAGGTTACACAGAAATGGAAGGCTGTAAGGGCTGGAGCTGTTTATGGAGATAGTGGCGGGGCTGAAGCACTTATCAGAGACATGAAAACTTTTAGGACAGTACTAAGATACACAGGCTTTAGTTAGTGCAAGAATTGGAAGTTTAATGGGACTGGAGGAGCGAAGAAAGGTACAGACAGGAATGGTGGCTGCAGATGTTAACGGATTATAGAGAGATTTGCAGATTAGAGAGAATATGGACTTCAGATTCTGACAGCCATTGTACGAAGTGGAGTAGCCTTGGAAAATGGCGAGTTTGCAGCTATAGAAGGTGCTGAAGGGACTGGAAGTAGTAAAAGATGTAGGGAGGGTTGTGGAGGCAGTTGGTGGTTAGAGATAGGGAGCACTGCAGAGACTGCAGGGGATCATATAGACAGGGGAATTTCTAAGAGCAGGGGAAAGTAATAGAAATAAAGAAAGTGCAGTGTCCGAAGAAGGTTCAGCAAACAGGAGATTTCAAGGTACAGGACAAAGTTTCAAAGACTGGGACAGTTCTACGGATTGGAGGAGCGTACAAAGATAGAGTGGGTTTTCAAACCTGTCGGATGGTATGTTACATAAATGGGCAGAGTTACACAACTAAAGGGAGTTAGAAAAATCAAGAGGATTTGAGGTTATTGGAGCATCTTTAACTGTATAGTTTCTCCAGAGATAGAGAGGGTTGTGGAGACTGGAACAGGTGACATAGAGAGGGAGAGTTTTAAGAATAAGAAGGCCCTTTCAGAGAAATGGAAGGATGTAGGGATGGAACATGCTGAGAGTCAGAGTAACAATTACGGCAGCTCATGAAGCTAACAGAAATAAATAGTGTAGTGATAAGGGGAGCACTTTAAAGGTATAAAGATTTGTAATGATTGAAGGGAATTACATGCACAGCAAGGGGAGGAGGGACAACTAGAGTTCACGGAAATTGAGTCAGGTTGAGAGAGGAAGAGTTTATTGGCATTATTAGGACTGTAGAGACTAAATTCCATGAGAGGGACTGTAGAACTGGATGGTATCCACAGCCATGGAGGATGTTAACAGATGGAAGGAGGTTCCTAAGGTCAGGATTCCTTGGGAGATTTCACAGAAAGTGAGATTCCCAGGTGGGAGCCTGACATAGTTACAAAGACAGGAAGGTATTTCAGGTATGGAAGGGATTACACAGATCTGGACAGCTCAATGGACTGAATAATTTTTCACAGATAAGGAAGGGTTTGAGGAGCTGGAGAAGTTTACCCAGATAGGGACGGATGGGAAGGTTAACGGCAAATACATTGACATGGAGGGTGGTATTGATAGGAGGAGCTCACAGGGATAGACAGAACTGTCAGGGTTTACAGGGATGAAGGACTTTAGTATCTACTGGAGAAATTTAGGAATTAGGGTGTTCGGGATCAGAGAACCTGACAGAGACAGAGAGAATGGTGTGGACGAGAGGAGATTCCAAACAGAGGAAAGATGATCAGGAATGGAGGATATTACAGAGATCGCAAATACAGTATGGGCGAGGATTGATGCCTGGGGCACCCCTCTGTTGTCACAGTGAGGACCAGTACAGCAGAGGGTAGGAAAGGCCCTCACAAGATGGTGAGATTAAAGCCTCGAGTGTAGCTGTTCGTTGCCCAGCAGTGTATCTATGTCCTATACCTCTCAGCCATGTTTCTGTTATGGCTATACTATCCCAATCCCCAGAACCAATCCATGCTCTAAGCTCGTCTGCCTTACCAGTCAGGCCTCGTGCATTGCCAGTCAGCCCACCTGGCCACCCCCTACCACGGGATACTGGTGCCCCTCTGTTTCAAGTCCAACCGGCCCACGCCCCTGTACGGGTCACCTCTACGCCAGAAGAGATCCCAATGATCCAAGACCTGAAAACCCTGACCTATCCACCAGCTCCTCAGCCACACGTCCATCCAGCCAACCTTTCTATCTCTATCCTCACTGGCACGTGGCACTGGGAGTAATCTGGGGATCACTACCCTTGAGGTCCTGCTTTTTGACTTCTTACCTAACGCCCGATACTCTTTTCACAGGACCCCATCCCTTGGTCTACATCTGTCATGTGGATTGATGTGCACAATCACCTCTGGCCTTTCACCTTCCCCTTCAGAATGTTCAGTCACCGCTCAGAGACATCATTGACCCTGGTACCCGGGAGGCAACACACTGTCCTGGGGTCTCTTATGCAGCCACACAGTCTCCTGTCTTTCCCCCTCACGGCTGATTCTTCTATAACGACACTGGACGTGGCAGAGACTGGCATGAACTACCTGCAGTCAGAGCTATATTTGGAAAGTGAAGTATTTTAAAGTGATACAGTGAAACTCCATGGCCAGTTTGTTAATAAATGACAAAGGCAGCAAGTCCAGTGAATACAGATCAAGTGATATAGTGGATTGGGTAGAGAAAATGCAGTTCTATGCAGGTGAAACTCTTCATAAGAGTAGAGAGGGAAAGGGGTCCTTAAAAATGAGGGGCAAGCAATGGCCATGAAACCTCCTTGACAGACACTATTAAGGAAAAGCTATAAGATCTTTTCCAGCTAGAGTCAAACTAAGAGGATTCCCAGCTAAAGAGTGCGGCCTGTTGGACAATCAGTGCATGGAACCACAGGAAATAGGTGAGGTCTTCAATGAATACTTCCCATCTGTATTCACACAGGAGAAAGACAATGTCGCCGGAGATTTCCTTTGGGATGGTGAGGTTCGAGAATATGTTAAGATCAATAAGGAGGAGGTATTAAATATTTTCACAGGCAAAAAGGTGGATAAATCTCCAGTGATCAATGAAATGTATCCCAGCTGCTATGGGAGGTTAGACAGGAGATTGCTGGTGCCTTCGTGGATATGTTTAATACTTTGTTGGACACAGATGAAGTGCCGAATGACTGGAGGATAGTTAATTGTGTTCCTTGGTTCAAGAAGGGCAGCAGGTATAGGCCAGGTAATTACAGAGCAGATAGTCTGACAGCAGGGGGAGGTAAAGTATTGGAAATAAATCTGAAGGACAGAATGAATAATAATTGGAAAGACAGGAAACAATTAGGGATAGTCAGCACGGGTTTGGTACAGGAAGATCCTGTCTGATTAATTCAGCTAAGTTTTCTTTGAAATCATGATTACAAATATTGATGAGGGCAGAGGAGATGATGTGGGTTCCTTGGAGTTCACTATGGCCTTTGACAAGGTCCCACGTAGAAGTCTGGTCCAACAGACCAATGGCATCCAAGGCAAGTTGGCTTTTGGACACACAATTGGTGGAGGGTTGGTTTTGTGTTTGAAATTCTTTCACCAGTGGGTGTACCACAGAGATCTGTGCAGGAACCATTGCTGTTTGTATGTACGTTAATACCTTGGATGTGAAAGCAGAAGGTGTCATTATTAGGTTTGAAGATAACATGAAAGATGAGGGTGTTGTCCACAGGGAGGGGGATGGTCTCAGGGTAGAGTCTGAAGGTTGAGGCTGTGTCAGAATTTCAAGAGAATCATTTACATAGACAAGGCAGGCAAGCGTACAGCAGGCAATGAGGGAAAATGGATCAATTAAACTACTTTGTTTCAACGTAACAGGCCTAACAGGTAAGGCAGATGAACTTAGTGCATGGACGGGGACATTGGACTGAGACACAATAGATATTACAGAAACACAGCTTATGGAGGGATATGACTGACAGCTCAATGTCCCAGGGTACAGATTTACAGGAAGGAGAGAAAAGGAGGTGAGAGAGGAGGGGGATTGGCGTTTTCGATCAGTGAAACATCACTGCAGCACTTGTAGAGGATATTCGTGGGATCACCCAGTGATGTTGTAATGGTGGAAATGAGAAATGAAAATTGGTCATCACTTTGATATGAGCTGAAAATGTGTTGCTGGGAAAGCGCAACAGGTCAGGCAGCATCCAAGGAGCATCCTGCTCCTTGGATGCTGCCTGACCTGCTGCGCTTTTCCAGCAACACATTTTCAGCTCTGATCTCCAGCATCTGCAGTCCTCACTTTCTCCATCACTTTGATATGGCTGCACTACAGGCCTTCAACAGTCAGTGGGAAAAGGAGCAGCAAATATTTCGGGAGATCTCAGATATCTGTAAGAATGATGGAGTTGTAATGGTCGGGGATTTTAACTTTCTAACTCTGGACTGGGACTGCCAGTGTTCAGAGCTTGGATGGGATGGATGTGTTAGGCATGTTGAAGAATGGGCGGCACGGTGGCACAGTGGATTAGCACTGCTGCCTCACAGCGCCAGAGACCCGGGTTCAATTCCTGACTCAGGCGACTGACTGTGTGGAGTTTGTGCATTCTCCCCGTGTTTGCGTGGGTTTCCTCCGGGTGCTTCGGTTTCCTCCCACAGACCAAAGATGTGCAGGTTAGGTGAACTGGCCTTGCTAACTTGCCCATAATGTTAGGTGAAGGGGTAAATGTAGGGGAATGGGTGTGTTGCGCTTCAGCTGGTCGGTGTGGACTTGTTGGGCCGAAGCGCCTGTTTCCACACTGTAAGACTAGGAAACAAAGGGAAGAGACCCCATTACAGAAGAGGTGGTGCTGGAGGTCTTAGAACATTAGAGGAGAGCAAGTACCAGGTCCTGAACAAGTGTATCTCAGAACATTGTGGCAAATTAGTGGCGGGGACACAAACAGAAATATTTGTATCATTGTCCTTCATGTTTCCACTGGGCGTAGGTGTCTGAGGGATGACCTTATAAAGGTTTAGAAAACCATGAAGGGTACAGGTAAGTTGATTAACTAACGTCTTTACCCCAGGGCAGGGGAGTCCATAATTGGGTGGGATTGAAGTGCAGGAGGAGGAGGTGCTAGCAATTCTGGAAGTGTAAAAATAGCAAAGTCCCTGGGCCAGATCGGATTTGTCCTCAGATTCTCTGGGAAGTCAGGAAGGAGATAGTGTTAGAAGGCTGGAAGAGAGCAAATGCTGTCTCCTTATCCAAGAAGCAAAGTAGAGAAACCCTAGTAATTGTAGAGTTGTCAGCCTAACTTCAATTCTGGGTAAAGCATTGGAAAGGCTTGTAACGGATAGGATTTATAATCATCTGGAGATGAGTAACTTGATTAGGGATAGTCAACATGGTTTTGTGAAGGGTAGCCCGTGCCTCACAAACCTTGTTGAGTTCTTTAAGAAGGTGGATGAGGGTAAAGCAGTTGATGTGCTGTATATGGACTACAGTAAGGCATGTGTTAAGGTTCCCCACAGTCGGCTTTGCATACAGTACGGAGGCATGGGATTGAGGTTGCTTTAGCAGTTTGGATCAGAAATTAGCTCGCTGAAAGAAGACAGAGTAGTGTTTCAAGGGAAATACTCATCCTGGAGTTCAGTTGCTAGTTGGTTACGCTAGAATCTGTTTTGGGTCTAATGTTGCTTATCATTTATATAAATGACCTGGATGAGGAACACAGAGGACTGGGCTAGTGGTAAGATTCTTGGTAGTGCAGTTGAACAGAGCTATGTGTCCATGTACATAAATTGTTGAAAGTTGCCACCCAGGCTGAGAGGATTGTTAAGAAGGCATTCAGTGTGAGAGATTTTATTGGTAGAGGGATCGAGTTTCAGAACCAGGAGATCATGCTGCAGCTGGACAAAACTCTGGTGCGGTCACATTTGGAGAGTTGTGAACAGTTTAGATCACCACATTGCAGGAAGGATATATAAGCTTTGCAAAGTGTTCAGAGAAGATTTATGGAATGTCATCTGGGATGGAGGGAGTGTCTTATGAGGAAAGCTGAAGAACTTGAAGCTGTTTTGGTTCAAGAGAAGACGTTATCAGGCCTATTAAGTGAGACAAATAGGATAATCCGAGGGTTAGATGGGTTGGGCAATGAGAACTTTTCCCTCGGATGGCGATGCCTAAGAGGAGGGAAGAGACCTTGAAATTGATAGGTGATAGGACGGATGCCAGAGGTAGTTTCTTTACTCAGAGGAGTTGGGACGTGGAATTCATTGCCTGCAACAACAGAAGACTAGCCAACTTTAAGGTCATTTAAATAGTCATTGGGCAGAATTGGAAGAGTGTTGGTTAGATGAGCTTTAGATTGGTTCCACATGTTGGCACATCATTGAGGGCCGAAGGGCCTTACTGCACTGTCATGTTCTGGAGGGCATAAATATGGGTTGAGAGAGGAAAGACATAAAAGAGATTGGAGGAGAATATATTTCACACAGAGGATGATGCGGGTATGGAATGAGCTTCCAGGAGAAATGGTAGAGAAAAGCACAATGAAAATATGTAAAAGACATTTAGAAAGATACATGGAGAGGAGAAGGTTTGAAGGGCTATGGGTCAAATGCAGCGAAACGTGACTCGTTCAGGGACTCCGATCAGCATGTACCAGTTGGATCGAAGGAACCGTTTCCGTGCTGCATGACTCTGTCTCCAGTTACTGGAGGAGGAGACTACTGAGATAAGGCATGTTGTAGCCACTGAAGCAAGTTACAGACATAAGGGTGACAGTCTAGAAAGCAGTAAATTTCAAATATGTGGAGGGACTATAAGGAAGGGAGGAGGTTTCAGAAATAAGACTTATTATAGAAATTAAAAATTATTGAAGAAACTGTTCCACAAGCGATGTCATAGATACAGTGTTGCAGAGTAACAAACCTTAGTACTGGGTAGTAAGTCTGCACTATGTTCCACCTCCAGTACTGAATCAATGTCATGTCCTGTTAGCTGGTGTTTGGAGCCCTCTCATTACTCCCTGCTCTGTGCACGGTGAGTGATCTTACCTCACTGCAGGATTTATTGAAGTCTCCAGATCTCCCTACACTTTGCCTCTCTGGCTTACCAACCATCTTCAATGGGGTGATGGATAGGACACCCAGCAGCTGGGAAATCTATTGAATCAGGAACTTCCTGAGTATCTACAGGAGACAGAGAAATAGACAGAATAGGAAATTAGGGTGGTGCAGTGAGGGTTACACATGGAGAATGGTCCTGAGTATCAGAGACATCCTGAAAATCCCAGACTCAATTCCTGTTCCTTGCTGCCTCATCTCTCCTGGGTGGAGAATTGTGTTAGATGGGAATATGGGGTGTGTGTGTGTGTGTGTGTGTGTGTGTGTGTGTGTGTGTGTGTGTGTGTGTGTGTGTGTGTGTGTGTGTGTGTGTGTGTGTGTGTGTGTGTGAGAGACACTGACAGAGGCAGCAAATAGACCCACACAGTGAGGGATATCACATGGAGAGATACTGAGTGATATTACCAGAGTGCCGGAAGATGTCAGGGTCGGAAGAATGAGTTGAACTTCATGATGCACGAGTATAACTGGTCAGAGGTGAGCAACCAGTGATCAGGCGAAGTGATGTCCTAGTGGTATTACTGCTACAGCATGTATCCAAAACCTCAGCTAACGTTCAGCGGAGGCAGGTTTAAACGCCACCATCAGAAATGCTGGAATTTGAAATCAGTAATTTTAAAAATAGTAACTAACATTTCATAAGTACGTATGAAACCATTGTTGATGTACAAAAAACCCAAACACTTGTCCTTTAGAGCATGACATCTGCCTATCCTCACGTGGTCTCCACGACATACCCACAGCAAAGTGTTTGCTCCTCAATGACCCTCTGAAATGGCCAAGCAAGTTACTCAGCTCAAGGGCAGGTAGGGCTGGGCAAGAAAGACTGGTAAACCAGAGAAACCCACATCTCACACCACGTTATATAAAAAAATACATTAGGATGGTCCCACTGGAATCGTGCTGGGACCAGTGTCCTGGCCAATCATGTCGATGGGTTTATGGACAGTGTTTTAAACTGACAAAGAGGATGCAGAGACAGGGTTCAGGTGAAAGGAGCTTTCCAAATCCAAAGGGAAAAGGTGAAGATTCGGAACAGCATGGGAGTGTGGCTAAAGGCAAACCGAAAGGAATAGGATGGGACAAAGTTTAACTAAAAATGTACACCAGCCAATCGGCTTGTGACGGGAATTGTGGGCAAGAGTAAATTATGCTTTTTTTTAGAATGGACAAAGTTTATATCCTTTTTTCATTTATGTGTGTGTAAAACCCCTTTGGATTCTCCTTCACCCTCATTGCCAAAGGTATCCCCTGTCCGCTTTTCGCTCTTTTGTGTACTCTTACTGCCTTTATACTCTTCTAAGGATTCACTGGATTTCGCCTATAGGTACTGGACATATGTTTCCTTCTTTTTCTTAACCAAAACATCAATTTCTCTTGTCATCCAACAGTCCCTGGTCCTACAAGCCTTTCCTTCACCCTAACAGTAGTACTGTATACTGTCTCTGGACTCTCGTTATCTCATCTTTGAAGGCTTCCCATTTTGCAATGATAAAGGTTTCATTCTCTCAAAATCAAAACTCAATAATTCCTGCACCTTTTGAAACTGCCGCTGAAACATAACGAAAAATTCCAATCGAAGGTTTTGGTCAGTCATGCAGATCTGGAGGGCACATGAGCATGATCAGGTCAGTGTCAGGTACACATACTGAATGGGCAAATAGATTCATATCTGAACTCACATTTCCCAGCCTGGGAATGTGAAGCTGTGTTCAGCCATTCTGATAAACATCTCCAAAATTAGGTAATCAAGATTGAACAGTGATCCAATCAAAAATAAAATCCATCATTCAAACTGGAACATACTTCGGTTTCCACAACACATTCTAACTTGGTCCCATCCTACAGGTTCTATAAATCCTACTAACTCTAACCTCCTGCCGGATCCACTTCCCTTCCTACATTTGTACCACCCTCCAGGTTCGGTAGCCCCTCCTACCTCCGTAACATGGCCCGGACTCAACAACTCTTCCTTCTTCTGCAATGTTACCCAGAAGGGCACTGGAGGATGGTGGAGGTTACGTAGAAAGGGAGGGATATCAGGACAGGAGGGTAATGCAGATATTAGGAATATTGCAGTGGCAAAAGGAGGCTTCAGGAATTTGGAGTGTTTAAGCTAATGAAGGAAGTTACAGAGCTAAGGAAGATTGTAGGGACGTTAAGATATTTCACAGTTTAGGAGTGTTGCAGAGACTGGAGGAAGTTACCAAGTTAGGGAGGGTTAAGATTGGAAAGATTTCACAGAAAACCTTGACAAGGTTAAAAGCAGGATTCTTGGTAACGGTAAAGGAACAGCGGGATCTTGGGGTTCAATCCATAGATCCCTCAAAGTTGTCATCCAAGTTGAAATGGGTGTTGAGAAGGTATATGGTGTGTTGGTTTTCATTAGCAGGGGGAATGAGTTTAAGAGCCACAAAGCTATGATGCAGCTCTATAGACCCCTAGTTAGACCACACTTGGAATTTCAAGTTCAGTTCTGGATGCCTTATTATCGGAAAGATATGGAAGTTTCAGAAAGGGTGCAGAGGAGATTTATCAGGAAGCTGCCTGGACTGGAGGGCAGGCCTTAAGAAGAAAGGCTGAGAGAGCTAGGGCTTTTCTCATTGAGGATGTTAAGTCATTTGATAGAGGTCCACGAGACGACGCGAGTCTGAGATAGAGTGGATAGCTGGAGAATTATCCCATTGTGAAGATGGTTATCAGAAGGGGGCATAATTTTAAGGTGATTGGAGAAAGGTTCATGGGGGTTGTCAGAGGCACGTTCTTTACACAGAGTGCGGTTGGTGCGTGGAATGCACTGCCAACGGTGGTAGTAGAGTCAGTTACGTTAGGGATAGTTAATTAACTCATCGATAGGCACATAAATGATAGTAAAATGTAGTGTCTGTAGATTATATTTTGATCACAGAGTAGGATAAAAGGTCGGCACATCATTGAGGCCCAAAGGGTCTGTCATGTGCTGTATTGTTCTATGTTCTGTGATCTATATAGGAAGGGCTACAATGGCACGCAGATGTTTCAGAAAGCTGGAGAGGATGAGAACTGGAGGAAGAGACACAAATAAGACGGGTTGCTAGGAATGTCAGAGGTAATAGAGGTAGCAATGGTCTGATCAGGAGCAGACGACGCTGGCTCCGAGGGGTCTGGAGATTGGACGTGGTTTCACCAGGAAGGAGGAACGCAGAACCACAAGAGGTTACAGAAATGTGGAGAGCTGTAGGGCCTACAGATGTTGATGAAGATAGGGAAGTTGGGAGGGAAGGAGCAGTTTATAGGCATAAGGATGTCGGGAGGATGGAGTGGTTTACACAGACAAGGAGTGCTGTAGGAGCAGATCACAGAGATAAAGTGGGTTGTACAAATTGAAAGAACAAACAGACATATGCAGATGAGTCAGACAGAAAATGTTTATAGATATAGGAAGGCTAAGGTTCTGGAGTTTATTTGGATATAAAGGGTGTGGTGTCTGACAGATTTTCTGAGAGATAAGGACAGCAATTTTGGTTGGAGACAAGTTTTACAGAATAAAAAAGGACCATTAGTAAGTTCCTACAGTTTGGTCAAGGGAAGGGATGTAGGGGAAGTTGACATTTACACAGATTAGAATGTTAGAGCTGGAGAATGTTATGGAGAAGAGTAGATGGATGGAGAGACTGGAGGAGCTTACATAGTCAGAGTGGGTGCTCGTGACAGGACGATATTACACAGACTGTGAGTCTTGAAGGAACTGGATTGGGAGAGCCACAGGCATTGGAGAGAGTTCTATAGATCGAGAGTGTGGCAGGGACCGGAGAGGATTGTGGGGTCTCCAAAGATTGATTGTGTCTCTCGGACTGGAAGGGGTTTTGTAGGTACAGAAATCTCAAAGCCAATGTATGCCATCTTCTATTTCCTGAGTACAACCTCAATATCCCTCATCAGCCAGGGATCCCTGAACCTGCCAGCTTTTCCCTTCACCCTAACATACTGACCCTGGATTCTTGGGATCATACTTTCAAAAGCCTCCCATTTGCCAGGCGTTCCTTTTTATTCAAACAGACTCACCCAATCGATGGTTGTCATGATTTCGAGATGCCAGTATTGGTCTGGGGTGGGCAAAGTTAAAAGTCACACAACACCACGTCCAGCAGGCTTGTTTGGAAATGCTAGTTTTCGGAGCGTTGCTTCTTCATCAGTGGTTGTGGAACATAGTCATAAGGCACAGAATTTATATCAACAGGATTGCAGTGTCATGGAATGGAATATGAAACAAATGTAGATTTAGTCCTTCATATTTTGAAATGATCAATAGCGCTTCCAAATCTAGTTGGACTATAAGCAGATGTTGTCTGATGTTTGGCTTCATCCAATCGACCTCTGCTAGATCCTGCCTCATGGGCCCAACATTGGCCGTGCTCCAGTTTCACACCTTAATAGACCTGTTCGATGTTTTTTCATAACTATGTGAATTCTCAGACTGTTGTGGTCACTGGACCTAACGTCCTCTCCGACTGAGTCTTTAGTTACTTGCCTGACCTCGGTTTCTGAGGGGAGGACCTGTGTTGTACCCGCCTGAGTAGTGTTAAGCCATCGATATCTTGATTTATGAAATGTTCTTGGGCACATATGTCAAATTTCACTCCGTAGGGGCCTTTTACTCTCTGGGTGGCCCAGTCAACCCAGGGGAAATTAAAATCTCCAAACAATACTACTGTATTATTCCTAGTGTTATCACCAATCTCTCAACACATCAGTTCCTCTAGTATCTGCTGGCTGTTTGAGGGTCATAACACGGTGTCAACAGTTTGACCATTCCCTTTTTGTTTATAACTTCCAAACATATGGCTTTATTTGATTATCCTGTAAGAGCATCCTCTCTAAGCACTGTTGTGTCCTCCCTTATCAAAACGGCAGCTCCCCTCCTCACTTACTTGTCATTGTTTCACTGTAGCTTCTGTATCCTGGAACACTGAGCTGCCAGTCCTGCCCTTCTCTCAGCCATGTTTCTGTTATGGCTATAAAATCCCTGTCCCCAGATCTAATCCATGCTCTGAGCTAGTCTACCTTACCAGTCAGGTCTTGTGTGTTGAAACAAATGCCTGTTAAACAAGATTTTTTTTTGCTTCCTTGACTGTGCCCCTGGAGATCCTGAATAGGAACTTGTTCTCGATGGCTGATGTATCTTCTCTTGTCTCGTCAATGGTCTCTCTCTTATTCAAAGTCCCAACCTCCTGCCAAACTAGTTTGATAGTTTGGGTAACACAAGCAAATCTCCCCCACCCCCATCCAGGGATACTGGTGCCCCTCTTGTTCAAGTCCAACCTGTCCCCTTGTACAGATCACCTCTACCTCAGAAGAGATGCCAATGATCCACGGACTGAAAACCCTTGCCCCTACATCAGTTCCTCAGCCACACATCCGTCTGGCCTAACTTTTTATGTCTGTAGTCACTCGCACGTCGGACTGGGACGAATCCAGAGAACACTATCCTTGAGGTCCTGCTTTTTAAATTCTAACTGATGTCCCTGTACTAATTTCACAGGACCCCATCCCTTTGTTTACCTTGATCAATCGTACCAACGTGCACAATGGCCTCTGGCTGTTCACCTCTCCGTTCCGAAAGTTCTGCAACTGTTCAGAAACATCCTTGACTCTGGCACACGGGAGGCTGCATGCCATTCTGTGATTTATTCTGCAGCCACACAGCCTCCTGTCAGTCCCCCTTAGTTCTGAGTCTCCTATCAATATGAGGATCATTGGACAGGATTTGACAAACATGGGCTGGGAAGAACTATCTGCATTTGGGTCTATGTTTTGCAAAGTGGAAGCATTTTGAAGTAATACAGTGAAAATACAGGGTCAGTGTGTTCATAAGGATGGAATAATGAAGGCAGCAAGTCCAGCCAATACTGATCAAGCGATCTCGTGAATTTGATAAAGAAAATACAGTGCAATAAAACCAGATGAAGCCCTTCACAAGTATGGAGAGTGCAAGGGGATCCTTAAAAATGAGGGTCAAACAATGGTCCTGTTAGAAACCAAAGGGACAATCTGTGCATGGAGCCAGAGGAAGTGGGTGAGGTCTTTAATGAATACTTCCCATCTGTATTCACACAGGAGAAAGACATTGTTACTGGGCGTTTCGGTCCTGATGAGGTTCGAGAACATGTGAAGATCGATAAGGAGAAGGTATCAAATGCTTTCGCTGGGTCAGGGCACTGAGGTCATGAGTTGGGATACCATGATACGGCTGTATCAGACATTGTTGGCTCCCCAGTTGGAGTACTGTGTAGAAATCGGATCATCCCGATTTAGGAAGCATTTTCTGACACGGTACATGGAGCAAAGATTGACGAAGACGTTACTGATACTGGAGGGTGTGACTTACAAGGAGGGGCAAGATAAGCTGGAAAGCAAAATGGGGGGAAAGAGATAGATTCTCAAAAAAGGTTAAGGAAAATTCAAAGAGATCCTATATCACACAAGTACAAAAAAGCAACTAGAGAGACAATAGAGCCAGTCATGTGTGGAACCACAGAGCTGGGTGAGATCCAAAATGAATATTTCATATCATAGCATATTGTGGATAAAGACCAGGAAACAAAGGGAAATAAACAGTGATGTCTTGAAAATAGTTCCCCAGTACAGAAGAGATGGTGCTAGAGGTCTTAAAACACAAAGGTAGATAAAAACCCAGGTCTCGAACAAGTATATCCCAGCACATTGTAGCAAAGTAGTGGCGGTGACCACGGCAGAGGTAGTTGTATCATTATCCTTCATATTTCCATTGGGTGTAGGTGGCTGAGGGCTGACAAGATAAAGGTTTATAAAACCATGAGGGGTATACATAAGGTGAATTGCCAAGATCTTTACCCCAGGGTAGGTAAGTCCATAACTAAAGGGCATAAATGTGGGGTGGGAGAGGAAATGGTTAAAAGGGACCGGAGGAGAACATTTCTCACACAGAAGATGGTGCACTTATTAAATGAACTGCTGGGGAAATGGCAGAGAAAAGTATAGCAAATCACGTGAAAGACATTTGGGCACGTACATGGAGAGGAGAACGTTTGAAAGGATATGGGTCAAATGCAGGCAAAAGCAACTCTTTCCGGGACACTGGTCAGCATGAACTAGTTAGATCAAACTAAAGGTTCTGATTCGGTTCTGTCATTGGAGGAGGAGACTACTGAGATAAGACATATTGTAGAGACTGACGAAAGTGACAGAGATAGGGATCTTAGTCTGGTATGCAGTAGAATTCAAACATGTGGAGGGACAATAGGGAATGGTGAAGGTCACAGGGACAGGAACTTTTATAGGTGTTACAAATTATTGAAGACATCGGAATACGAATCATGCTACAGATACAGTGTTGGAGGGAAACACAGAACAGAAAGATTCCAGGCAGCATTCCCACCTTCTAATGGGAGGCCTGCTTTCCCCTCTGTTGTACTGATGCTCACTAAGACAGCACAGGCCTGCATTCATAATTCTGAACTCCCGATGCTGTCTCAGTACAACAAAACTTACATTAGTGGTGGTGACTGAGACTGGGGTGTGTCTGTCCTGTGTTCCCCGTCCAGCACTGGATCTATGTCGTGCCTTGTTAGTGGATGTTTGGAGCCATCTCATTGTTCTCTGCTCTGTGCACAGAGTGATCTTACCTCACTGCAGGATTTATTTAAAGCTCCAGATCTCCTTCCCTTCTGTCTCACTGGCTGACCAACCATCTTCAATGAGATGATGAATGACAGAGCTTTAAACTGACAGAGTGAATGCAGCGACAGGGTTCAGGTGAAAGGAGCATTCCAAATCCAAAGAGAAAAGGTGAAGCATTTGAACAACATGGGAATGTGGGTGAAGACATGCAGAAAGGAACAGGAAGGGACAGAGTTTAAATAAAACTGTATATCAGTGAATAGGTTTGTGACAGGAGATTGTGGGAAAGAATAAATCATGTCTTTTTTGAAATACACAACGTCTCTGCAATAAGGTAGATGAACTTTTGACACAGAAGAAAGATTTAGACACCAGGGGGATGTGGTTACTGGGCAAATAAAAGGTGGAACATAAATATTCAATGGTTCACAACATTGCAGAAATTCAGACAAAATGGGTAACACTAACAATAATGGAAAACAAAGGAACAGAGGAAGTCTTTAGTCTCAGATCATGAAGTAGAGTCACTCTGAATGTATTTTCTGGCTACTACTTGACAAGGACTCAAGCAGCAGAACAATTTTAGGCCACCTAACAACATTCCATTGCTCATCACTGCATGAAGCAGGAATTCATTTGAATTTGTAACAAAGGCATTGCGATAATTTTTCTGATAATTCAATATTTCCATAATCTGGGACAGTCAGACTGACAAAAGTGATACTGAAAGAGGAGTTCGGAGAATGTTTTATTTTGTGTTCCTTTGAATAACTCATTGTGCAACTGGCTAGGGATGTAAAGTGAAGTTTAAAGAAAAATAAAGTTTTCAAGTGAATCACAGAAAGGACAAGCAACAACTAGAACCAAAAGTCGCCAATTACATGAGTTTGAGAGGAGAACTGACCAAGGTAAACAGGCGAAACATATGCCTGTAAATGAACAGTGGAAAACATTTGAAGTAACAGTGTAAATCATTCAACAAAAGGATATTGAAACAGACAAAACTTCAGCAAGGAATTCCCACCCGACCCTCACTCAGGACAAAATGCATCAAACCAGATTATCAGGCTGAGATGATCACCGAAAGTTCTTAAAATCCTGAAGTGAGAGAGTGTTTTAGCAGTAAGTTTTAAAGGGATTGCCAGGGTTTAATGCCACGATAGGAACAGGGAGAGGTGAAGGTGCTGGAGGTGGCGAGAGTGTTACAGAGAGTGGTCAGGTTCTGAACGGTGTTACAAAACCAGGACGCATTGCTGCAGCCAGAGGGGTTTGCAGAGGTAGGGAGGGATATGTGTACTTTTATTTATTCATTCATGGGATGTGAGTATCACTACCTCGACCAGCATTTTTTGCCCCAACTGATAATCGCCCAGATGGTAGCTCAGAGTTAGCCATGTTACTTTGGGTCTGGAGTCACATGTCAACCAGACCAGGTTAGAATGTCAGATGCCCGTCCCTAAAAGAGGTACGTGAATCCAATGAGTTCATCCAACTGATCAACAAAGCTTTTATAGTGGCCTCACCAATTTCTTAGATAAAAACGATGACAGCAGATGCTGGAAACAAGTGTCTAGATCAAAGTGGTGCTGGAAAAGCACAGAAGTTCAAGGGGAGGGTGGAGTGGATAGGTGGAAAAGAAGATAGACAGGCAGGACAAGTCATGGAGACAGTGCTGAGGTGGAAGCTGGAACTGGGGGGACATGGGGGAAGAGGAAATGAGGAAACTGTTGATGTCCACATTGATGCCCTGGGGTTAAAGTGTTCTGAGGCAAAAGATGAGGCGTTCTTCCTCCAGGCGTCTGGTGATGAGTGAGCGGCGGTGAAGGAGGCCCAGGACCTCCATGTCCTCGGCAGTGTGTGAGGGAGAGTTGAAATGTTGGGCCACAGGACGGTGTGGTTGATTGGTGTGGTGTCCCAGAGATGTTCTCTGAAGCGCTCTGCTCGAAGGCGTACATTCTCCCCAATGTAGAAAAGACCACATCGGGAGCAAAGGATCCACAACATGACATCCCAACTCCCTATTCTTAATGCTCAGCCCAATGAAGGTAACCATCAAAACGCCTGCTTCACCTGCCTGTCTATCAGCGACACCACTTTCAAAGAACTGTGTACCTGCATCCCTGGGTCACTGACAACACCACCCAGGGCCCGAACATTAACTGTACAAATCCCAGCCTGGTTTGTTTCACCAAAATGGCACACTTCACATTTATCTAATTAAACTCAATCAGCTATTTTTCAGCCCAGTATCCCAGCAGTACTGTTCTTCCTGTTGTATCACAAATAATCTTTTTCATTGCCCAGTTTACCACCAATTTAAGTTATACCAAAAAAAAACTTACTTACCAGGAAACCGATATTCCCTTCCAAACCATTATCCAAATGAAAAAGTACAGTGGACCCATTACACCGCTGGTCACATGCCTTCAGTCAGAGAAACAACATGTCTTTCTCTGTCTCCTACCATCAAGTCAATTTTGTATCCAGTTGATTAGCTCCTCCTGAATGCCATATCCTTTTGCATTGATTTGAGCTTACCACATGGAAGGTAGAACGCAGAACAGTACAGCACAAGACCCTTCGGCCATGATTTCATGCCATTCATTTATCCGACTGTAAGATGGAACGAACTATGTACCCTTCATTTTACGATCATCCATATGCCTATCCAAGAGTCTACTAAATGTATCTAATGTATCTAATTTTACTACCACAGCTGGCAGTGCATTCCACCCACCCTCCACTCTGTGTAAAAAAAACCTACCTCTGACATCTCCCCTTAACCATCCTTACCCCCTACTAATAGCCATTTATACCATGCAAAAAAGAGGTCTCGCACTATTCACTGTCTACACCTCACATTCCAACCAACAAAATTTGAACTCCGAACACCATTCCAACCAACAAAATTTAGACCCAACCAGGACAACCTGTACCTACAACAAATCCGAAGCCTCCAGCAACAGACCTCCCTCCGGATCCTCCGCTCCACCCTTGCAGCCATGCGTCACCACTTACACTCTCTGCAATCAGCCCTACCCCAGCTCAGGATAACACTCTCACAGACCTGCACAGGACCCCTGCTGTTCTTCATATACAGAAGAATCCACAAACTCAACAAACAGTTCTTCCTACCATATCAGAGATTAAAGACAGTAAGTACAAAAAATTTTCATGTACTTACCCCCACACTCGTGGATCCTCAACTATTCCAGAACCTTCCACAGGCCTGTCGGACGCCATTACACATGTGGCCTCCACAGCGCCCGCGTCACCAAAGGCCGCCGCCGACCGTGACGTCACTTCCGCCCCCACCGACCTCGGAGCCCCCGCGATCGCCGCCCCAACAACAGCCCCGGTGACCACCACACAAATAACCGCTTCCACGATCGCCGACGGACCCGCGACCCACGCGGCCACCGGGAATGACCACCACTCCTCCGTCGCCGCAACCATTTCCGCCCCTCCGGTTGCCGTCGGCGCAGCCACATCCGCCCCCACTGACATCACTAACCTGCAGGAGCACGAATCCTCAAGTTTCCCCGCCCCCACGCCGTCTTTCGTCACTACGCGTAACCCCGCCCCCACGCAAACCTTCGTCACCACACATAACCCCGCCCCCACGCCGCCTTCCGTCACTTCACGTAACCCCGCCCCCACGCTTATTTCCGTCACGACGCATGACCCCGCCCCCACATCGAGCAACGTCACCACGTCTAACCCCGCCCCTACGTCGATCTCTGTCCCCGCCCCTAACCCCGCCCTCAGCCCCAGCTCCAGTCCCACACCAGGTCCTAGGTCCTAGCTCCCAGCCTTGCCGGATTTTCACCCTCACTCCAGATCTCCCCCTCTCTGAGGATGAAAGATCAGTCCTCAGCAGGGGTCTCACCGTCATTCCCCTACGCCCTCGGATTAATGAGTTCAACACGCGGCGAGATATTGAACAATTCTTCTGCCGCCTTCACCTACGTGCCTACTTTCACAACCAAGACTCCCGCCCAACCTCTGACGACCCCTTCTCCCGCCTCCAAAAACCCCATCCACCTGGACACCCCGTACTGGCCTCCTACCCGCCCTCGACCTCTTTATAGCCAACTGCCGCCGTGACATTAACTGACTCAACCTGTCCACCCCTCTCACCCACTCCAAACTCTCACCCTCAGAACGTGCAGCCCTCCACTCCCTCTGCTCCAATCCCAACCTCACCATCAAACCCGCAGACAAGGGAGGCGCGGTGGTAGTTTGGCGCACTGACCTGTATACTGCTGAAGCCAGACGCCAGCTCACGGACGCCTCCTCTTATCGCCCCCTTGACCACGACCCCACCTCCCACCACCAAACCATCATCTCCCAGGCCATCCAGGACCTCATCACCTCAGGGGATCTCCCATCCACCGCCTCCAACCTCATAGTCCCACAACGCCGCACCGCCCGTTTCTACCTCCTGCCCAAAATCCACAAACCTGCCTGCCCCGGCCCACCCATTGTCTCAGCCTGCTCCTGCCCCACCGAACTCATCTCCCAATACCTCGACACGGTCCTGTCCCCTTTAGTCCAAGAACTCCCCACCTACGTTCGGGACACCACCCACGCCCTCCATCTCCTCCAGGACTTTCGCTTCCCCGGTCCCCAACGCCTTATTTTCACTATGGACATCCAGTCCCTGTACACCTCCATCCCCCATCACGAAGGACTCAAAGCCCTCCGCTTCTTCCTTTCCCGCCGCACCAACCAGTACCCTTCCACTGACACCCTCCTTCGACTGACTGAACTGGTCCTCACCCTGAATAACTTCTCTTTTCAATCCTCCCATTTCCTCCAAACTAAAGGAGTTGCCATGGGCACCCGCATGGGCCCTAGCTATGTCTGCCTCTTCGTAGGATATGTGGAACAGTCCATCTTCCGCAACTACACTGGCACCACCCCCCACCTTTTCCTCCGCTACACAGATGACTGTATCGGCGCTGCCTCGTGCTCCCACGAGGAGGTTGAACAGTTCATCAACTTTACTAACACCTTCCATCCCGACCTGAAATTCACCTGGACTGTCTCAGACTCCTCACTCCCCTTCCTAGACCTTTCCATTTCTATCTCGGGCGACCGACTCAACACAGACATCTATTATAAACCGACTGACTCCCACAGTTACCTGGACTACACCTCCTCCCACCCTGCCCCCTGCAAAAACTCCATCCCATATTCCCAATTCCTTCGTCTCCGCCGCATCTGCTCCCAGGAGGACCAGTTCCAACACCGCACAGCCCAGATGGCCTCCTTCTTCAAGGACCGCATATTCCCCCCAAGACGTGATCGACGATGCCCTCCACCGCATCTCCTCCACTTCCCGCTCCTCCGCCCTTGAGCCCCGCCCCTCCAACAGCCACCAAGACAGAACCCCACTGGTTCTCACCTACCACCCCACCAACCTCCGCATACAGCGTATCATCCGCCGCCATTTCCGCCACCTCCAAACGGACCCCACCACCAAGGATATATTTCCCTCCCCTCCCCTATCAGCGTTCCGCAAGGACCACTCCCTTCATGACTCCCTCGTCAGATCCACACCCCCCACCAACCCAACCTCCACCCCGGCACCTTCCCCTGCAACCACAGGAAATGTAAAACTTGCGCCCACACCTCCACACTCACTTCCCTCCAAGGCCCCAAGGGATCCTTCCATATCTGCCACAAGTTCACCTGTACCTCCACACACATCATCAATTGCATCCGCTGCACCCGATGTGGCCTCCTCTATATTGGTGAGACAGGCCGCTTACTTGTGGAACGCTTCAGAGAACACCTCCGGGCCGCCCGAACCAACCAACCCAATCACCCCGTGGCTCAACACTTTAACTCTCCCTCCCACTCCACCGTGGACATGCAGGTCCTTGGACTCCTCCACCGGCAGAACATAACAACACGACGGCTGGAGGAGGAGCGCCTCATCTTCCACCTGGGAACACTCCAACCACAAGGTATGAATTCAGATTTCTCCAGTTTCCTCATTTCCCCTCCCCCCACCTTGTCTCAGTCGGTTCCCTCAACTCAGCACCGCCCTCCTAACCTGCAATCCTCTTCCTGACCACTCCGCCCCCACCCCACTCCGGCCTATGACCCTCACCTTGACCTCCTTCCACCTATCCCACCTCCATCGCCCCTCCCCCTAGTCCCTCCTCCCTACCTTATATCTTAGCCTGCTTGGCTACTCTTTCTTATTCCTGATGAAGGGCTTATGCTCGAAACGTCGAATTCTGTATTCCTGAAATGCTGCCTGGCCTGCTGTGCTTTGACCAGCAACACATTTGCAGCTCTCTCTACCCCCTCTCTCTGTCCGCCCTCTCTCTGTCCCCTTCTCTCTGTTACCCCCTCTCTGTCCCACCCTCGCTCTGTCCACCCTCCCTGTCCCTCTGTTTTCTGTCCCCCTCGCTCTGTTACCCCTCACTCTGTCGCCCTCTCACTGTCCCCCTCTATCTGTCCCCCCTCTCTCTGTTCGACTCTTTCTGTCCCCTTCTCTCTGTTCCCCTCTCTCTGAACCCCTCTCTCTGTCCCCCCTGGCTCTGTCCCCCTGTCTGTCCTCCCTCTCTCTGTCCCAATCTCTCTGTCCCCCCCTCTCCGTCCCGCACCCTCTGTCCCCCTCTCTCTTTTCCCCTCTCTCTGTTCCCCTCTCTCTGTCCCCCCACTCTCTATCCCCCTCTCTCTGTCCCAATCTCTCTGTCTCCCCTCTCTCTGTCCCCCTCTCTCTGTCCCCCTGTCTCTGTCCCCATCTCTCTGTCCCTTCACTCTGTCTCCCCACAATCTCTGCCCCGTCTCCATGTCGCCTCTCTATCTATACCCCTCTCTCTTTTACCCTCTCTCAGTCCCCTTCTCTCTGTTCCACTCTCTCTGTCCCTGCTTTCTCTGCCCATCTATTATAAACCGACTGACTCCCACAGCTACCTGGACTACACCTCCTCCCACCCTGCCCCCTGTAAAAACGCCATCCCATATTCCCAATTCCTTCGTCTCCGCCGCATCTGCTCCCAGGAGAACCAATTCCACCTCCTTCGACTGACTGAACTGGTCCTCACCCTGAATAACTTCTCTTTTCAATCCTCCCACTTCCTCCAAACTAAAGGAGTTGCCATGGGCACCCGCATGGGCCCCAGCTATGCCTGCCTCTTCGTAGGATATGTGGAACAGTCCATCTTCCGCAACTACACTGGCACCACCCCCCACCTTTTCCTCCGCTACATCGATGACTGTATCGGCGCTGCCTCGTGCTCCCACGAGGAGGTTGAACAGTTCATCAACTTTACTAACACCTTCCATCCCGACCTGAAATTCACCTGGACTGTCTCAGACTCCTCCCTCCCCTTCCTAGACCTTTCCATTTCTATCTCGGGCGACCGACTCAACACAGACATCTATTATAAACCGACTGACTCCCACAGCTACCTGGACTACACCTCCTCCCACCCTGCCCCCTGTAAAAACGCCATCCCATATTCCCAATTCCTTCGTCTCCGCCGCATCTGCTCCCAGGAGAACCAATTCCATCCTCCACTTCCCGCTCCTCCGCCCTTGAGCCCCGCTCCTCCAACTGCCACCAAGACAGAACCCCACTGGTTCTCACCTACCACCCCACCAACCTGCGCATACAACGTATTATCCGCCGCCATTTCCGCCACCTCCAAACGGACCCCACCACCAAGGATATATTTCCCTCCCCTCCCCTATCAGCGTTCCGCAAGGACCACTCCCTTCGTGACTCCCTTGTCAGATCCACACCCCCCACCAACCCAACCTCCACCCCCGGCACCTTCCCCTGCAACCGCAGGAAATGTAAAACTTGCGCCCACACCTCCACACTCACTTCCCTCCAAGGCCCCAAGGGATCCTTCCATATCCGCCACAAGTTCACCTGTACCTCCACACACATCATCTATTGCATCCGCTGCACCCGATGTGGCCTCCTCTATATTGGTGAGACAGGCCGCTTACTTGCGGAACGCTTCAGAGAACACCTCTGGGCCGCCCGAACCAACCAACCCAATCACCCCGTGGCTCAACACTTTAACTCCCCCTCCCACTCCACCGAGGACATGCAGGTCCTTGGACTCCTCCACCGGCAGAACACAACTACACGACGGCTGGAGGAGGAGCGCCTCATCTTCCGCCTGGGAACCCTCCAACCACAAGGTATGAATTCAGATTTCTCCAGCTTCCTCATTTCCCCTCCCCCCACCTTGTCTCAGTCGGTTCCCTCAACTCAGCACCGCCCTCCTAACCTGCAATCCTCTTCCTGACCTCTCCGCCCCCACCCCACTCCGGCCTATCACCCTCACCTTGACCTCCTTCCACCTATCCCACCTCCATCGCCCCTCCCCCTAGTCCCTCCTCCCTACCTTTTATCTCAGCCTGCTTGGCTCTCTCTCTTATTCCTGATGAAGGGCTTATGCTCGAAACGTCGAATTCTCTATTCCTGAGATGCTGCCTAACCTGCTGTGCTTTGACCAGCAACACATTTGCAGCTGTGATCTCCAGCATCTGCAGACCTCATTTTTTACTCGAAGATTTTAACCTACTGCGAATCCTCTTGCAAGGATGCCTTCCTTGAAGAAGCTCTCTTCCTCCCTCTACAAGGATTTCAGTGAGTCCCTCTCTCACTGCACCCCCCAGGTCATCTCCTCTGCACAGAAGCTCTTCAGCCACGTTCTCAAACAAACTCGTTACCACAGCCACATCTCCTTCCTCAGCACCAGCCTAAGGAACCGACTGATCCCACACGGACTCCGGACTACATTCCAACCAACAAAATTTGGACCCAATCAGGACAACCTGTACCTACAACAAATCCGAAGCCTCCAGCAACAGACCTCCCTCCGGATCCTCCGCTCCACCCTTGCAGCCATGCGTCGCCACTTACACTCCCTGCAATCAGCCCTACCCCAGCTCAGGACAACACTCTCACAGACCTGCAAAGGACCCCTGCTGTTCTTCATCTACAGAAGAATCCACAAACTCAACAAACAGTTCTTCCTAGCCCTATCAGAGATTAAAGACAGTAAGTACCAAAAACTTTCATGTACTTACCCCCACACTCGTGGCCCCTCAACTATTCCAGAATCTTCCACAGGCCTGTCGGACGCCATTACACATGTGGCCTCCACAGCGCCCGCGGCACCAAAGGCCGCCGCCGACCGTGACGTCACTTCCGCCCCCACCGACCTCGGAGCCCCCGCGATCGCCGCCACTACAACTGCCCCGGTGACCACCACACACACAACCGCTTCCACGATCGCCGACGGACCCGCGACCCACGCGGCCACCGGGAATGACCACCACTCCTCCGTCGCCGCAACCATTTCCGCCCCTCCGGTTGCCGTCGACGCAGCCACTTCCGCCCCCACTGACATCACTAACCTGCAGGAGCACAAATCCTCAGGTTTCCCCGCCCCCACGCCGTCTTTCGTCACTACGCATAACCCCGCCCATAACCCCGCCCCCACGCCATCTCCCGTCGCTTCACGTAACCCCGCCCCCACGCTTATATCCGTCACGACGCATGACCCCGCCCCCACGTCGAGCAACGTCACCACGTCTAACTCCGCCCCTACTTCGATCTCTGTCCCCGCCCCTAACCCCGCCCCCAGCTCCAGCTCCAGCTCCAGTCCCACACCAGGTCCTAGCTCCCAGCCTTGCCGGATTTTCACCATCCCTCCAGATCTCCCCCTCTCTGAGGATGAAAGATCAGTCCTCAGCAGGGGCCTCACCTTCGTTCCCCTACGCCCTCGGATTAATGAGTTCAACACGCGGCGAGATATTGAACAATTCTTCCGCCGCCTTCGCCTCCGTGCCTACTTTCACAACCAAGACTCCCGCCCACCCTCTGACGACCCCTTCTCCCGCCTCCAACACACCCCATCCACCTGGACACCCCGTGCTGGCCTCCTACCCGCCCTCGACCTCTTTATAGCCAACTGCCGCCGTGACATCAACCGACTCAACCTGTCCACCCCTCTCACCCACTCCAACCTCTCACCCTCAGAACGTGCAGCCCTCCACTCCCTCCGCTCCAATCCCAACCTCACCATCAAACCCGCAGACAAGGGAGGCGCGGTGGTAGTTTGGCGCACTGACCTGTACACCGCTGAAGCCAAACGCCAGCTCGCGGACGCCTCCTCTTATCGCCCCCTTGACCACGACCCCACCTCCCACCACCAAACCATCATCTCCCAGACCATCCAGGACCTCATCACCTCAGGGGATCTCCCATCCACCGCCTCCAACCTCATAGTCCCACAACCCCGCACCGCCCGTTTCTACCTCCTGCCCAAAATCCACAAACCTGCCTGCCCCGGCCGACCCATTGTCTCAGCCTGCTCCTGCCCCACCGAACTCATCTCCCAATACCTCGACACGGTCCTGTCCCCTTTAGTCCAAGAACTCCCCACCTACGTTCGGGACACCACCCACGCCCTCCACCTCCTCCAGGATTTTCGCTTCCCCGGTCCCCAACGCCTTATTTTCACTATGGACATCCAGTCCCTGTACACCTCCATCCCCCATCACGAAGGACTCAAAGCCCTCCGCTTCTTCCTTTCCCGCCGCACCAACCAGTACCCTTCCACTGACACCCTCCTTCGACTGACTGAACTGGTCCTCACCCTGAATAACTTCTCTTTTCAATCCTCCCACTTCCTCCAATCTAAAGGAGTTGCCATGGGCACCCGCATGGGCCCCAGCTATGCCTGCCTCTTCGTAGGATATGTGGAACAGTCCATCTTCCGCAACTACACTGGCACCACCCCCCACCTTTTCCTCCGCTACATCGATGACTGTATCGGCGCTGCCTCGTGCTCCCACGAGGAGGTTGAACAGTTCATCAACTTTACTAACACCTTCCATCCCGACCTGAAATTCACCTGGACTGTCTCAGACTCCTCCCTCCCCTTCCTAGACCTTTCCATTTCTATCTCGGGCGACCGACTCAACACAGACATCTATTATAAACCGACTGACTCCCACAGCTACCTGGACTACACCTCCTCCCACCCTGCCCCCTGTAAAAACGCCATCCCATATTCCCAATTCCTTCGTCTCCGCCGCATCTGCTCCCAGGAGAACCAATTCCAACACGGCACAGCCCAGATGGCCTCCTTCTTCAAGGACCGCAGATTCCCCCCAGACGTGATCGACGATGCCCTCCACCGCATCTCCTCCACTTCCCGCTCCTCCGCCCTTGAGCCCCGCTCCTCCAACCGCCACCAAGACAGAACCCCACTGGTTCTCACCTACCACCCCACCAACCTGCGCATACAATGTATTATCCGCCGCCATTTCCGCCACCTCCAAACGGACCCCACCACCAAGGATATATTTCCCTCCCCTCCCCTATCAGCGTTCCGCAAGGACCACTCCCTTCGTGACTCCCTTGTCAGATCCACACCCCCCACCAACCCAACCTCCACCCCCGGCACCTTCCCCTGCAACCGCAGGAAATGTAAAACTTGCGCCCACACCTCCACACTCACTTCCCTCCAAGGCCCCAAGGGATCCTTCCATATCCGCCACAAGTTCACCTGTACCTCCACACACATCATCTATTGCATCCGCTGCACCCGATGTGGCCTCCTCTATATTGGTGAGACAGGCCGCTTACTTGCGGAACGCTTCAGAGAACACCTCTGGGCCGCCCGAACCAACCAACCCAATCACCCCGTGGCTCAACACTTTAACTCCCCCTCCCACTCCACCGAGGACATGCAGGTCCTTGGACTCCTCCACCGGCAGAACACAACTACACGACGGCTGGAGGAGGAGCGCCTCATCTTCCGCCTGGGAACCCTCCAACCACAAGGTATGAATTCAGATTTCTCCAGCTTCCTCATTTCCCCTCCCCCCACCTTGTCTCAGTCGGTTCCCTCAACTCAGCACCGCCCTCCTAACCTGCAATCCTCTTCCTGACCTCTCCGCCCCCACCCCACTCCGGCCTATCACCCTCACCTTGACCTCCTTCCACCTATCCCACCTCCATCGCCCCTCCCCCTAGTCCCTCCTCCCTACCTTTTATCTCAGCCTGCTTGGCTCTCTCTCTTATTCCTGATGAAGGGCTTATGCTCGAAACGTCGAATTCTCTATTCCTGAGATGCTGCCTAACCTGCTGTGCTTTGACCAGCAACACATTTGCAGCTGTGATCTCCAGCATCTGCAGACCTCATTTTTTACCCCTCTATCAGACCCCATCTATCAGTCCCTTTCTCTCTGCTCCCTTCTCTCTGTCCCCTTCCCTTTGTTCCCCTTTCTCTGTTCCCTTCTCTCTGTTCCCCTCTCTCTGTCCCCATCTCTTTATTCCCCTCTCTCTGTCCACCCTCTCTGTCCCCCCTCTCTCAGTTCCCCTCACACGGTCCCCTCTCTTTGTCCCCATCTCTCTGTTCCGCTCTCTCTATCCCCCTCTCTCTGTCCGCCCTCTCTCTATCCCCCTCTCTCTGTCCGCCCTCTCTCTTTCCCCTTCTCTCTATTCCCCTCTCTCTGTCCGCCCTCTCTCTATACCCTTCTCTCTCTCCGCCCTCTGTCTGTCCCCTTCTCTCTATTCCCCTCTCTCTGTCCGCCCACTCTCTGTCCCCTTCTCTCTATCCCCCTCCCTCTGTCCCCCTCTCTCTGTCCGCCCTCTCTCTGTCCCCTTCTCTCTGTCGCCCTCTCTCTGTCCCCTTCTCTCTATCCCCCTCTCTCTGTCCGCCCACTCTCTGTCCCCTTCTCTCTATCCCCCTCCCTCTGTCCCCCTCCCTCTGTCCTCCTCTCTCTGTCCGCCCTCTCTCTGTCCCCTTCTCTCTGTCCGCCCTCTCTCTGTCCCCTTCTCTCTGTTCCCCCCTCTCTCTGTCCACCCTCTCTCTACCCTCCATTTCTCTGTCTCCTTCTCTTTGTCCCCCTCTCTCTGTCCCCACTCTCTCTGTCCCCATCTCTCTGTCCCCCTCTCTCTGTCCACCCCCTCTCTGTCCTCGTAACTTTCTTCACTCTCTCTGTCCCCTTCTCTCTGTTTTCCTCTCCCTATCCCCTCTCTCTCTGTTCTCACTCTCTCTGTCGCCCTCTCTCTGTCCCCCGTTCTCTGTCCCATTCCCTCTGTCCCCCTCTCTCTGTACCCCACCCTCTGTCCCCCTCACTCTGTCCCCCTCTCTCTGTCCCCCCCTCTTCCTGCACCCCTCTCTCTGTCCCCACTCGCTCTGTCGCCCTCTCTCGGTTCCCCTCACTCTATATCCCCCACTCTCTATCCCCTTCTCTCTGTCCCCCTCCCTCTGTCCGCCTCTCTCTGTCCCCCTCTCTCTGGCCCCCTCTTTCTGTACCCCCGCTCTCTATTCCTCTCTCTCTCTACCCTCTCTATGACCCTCTCTTTGTACCCCTCTCCCTGTCCCCCCTCTCCTTATCCTCCTCTGTCTCTCCCCAATCTCTCTGTTCCCCTCTCTCTGTCCTCTCTCTTTGTCCCCTCTATTTGTCCCGCTCTCTCTGTCCCCACCTCTCTATCGCCCTTTATCTATGCCCTTCTCTCTGTCCACCCTCTCTCTGTCCCCTTCTCTCTGTCGCCCTCTCTCTCTGTCCCCTTCTCTCTATCCCCCTCTCTCTGCCCACCCTCTGTCCGCACTCTTTCTGTCCCCTTCTCTCTCTCCGCCCTCTCACTGTCCCCTTCTCTCTGTTACCCCCTCTCTCTGTCCTACCCTCTCTCTTCCCTCCATTTCTCTGTCTCCTTCTCTTTGTCCCCCTCTCTCTGAGCCCACTCTCTCTGTCCCCATCTCTCTGTCCCCCTCTCTCGGTTCCCCACTCTCTGTCAACCCCCTCTCTGTCCTCGTAACTTTCTTCCCTCTCTCTGTCCCCTTCTCTCTGTTCCCCTCACTCTATCCCCCTCCCTCTGTCCCCCTCTCTCTGCCCCCTCTCTATGTCCCCTTCTCTCTGCTCCCCCACCCTCTCCTTATCCCCCTCTCTCTATCCCAACTCCCTCTGGTCCCCTCTCTCTGTCCCCTTCTCTCTGTTCCTCTCACTCTATTTCCCCCACTCTCTATCCCCTTCTCTCTGTCCCACTCCCTCTGTCCGCCTCTCTCTAACCCCTCTCTCTGGTCCCCTCTTTAGGTACCCCCGCTCTCTGTTCCTCTCTCTCTCTACCCTCTCTATGACCCTCTCTTTGTACCCCTCTCCCTGCCCCCCTCTCTTTATCCTCCTCTGTCTCTCCCCAATCTCTCTGTTGCCCTCTCTCTGTCCTCTCTCTTTGTCCCCTCTCTTTGTCCCCCCCTCTCTCTCTCCCCACCTCTCTATCGCACTCTATCTATCCCCTTCTCTCTGTCCGCCCTCTCTCTGTCCCCTTCTCTCTATCCCCCTCTCTCTGTCGCCCTCTCTCTGTCCCCTTCTCTCTATCCCCCTCTCTCTATCCGCCCACTCTCTGTCCCCTTCTCTCTATCCCCCTCTCTCTGTCCCCCTCTCTCTGTCCGCCCTCTCTCTGTCCCCTTCTCTCTGTCCGCCCTCTCTCTGTCCCCTTCTCTCAGTTACCCCTTCTCTCTGTCCACCCTCTCTCTACCCTCCATTTCTCTGTCTCCTTCTCTTTGTCCCCCTCTCTCTGTCCCCATCCCTCTGTCACCCTCTCTCTGTCCCTCCTCTCTCTGTTCCCCCTCTCTCTGTCCCCCTCTCTCTGTCCCCCCTCTCTCTGACCCCCTCTCTCTGCCCATCCTCTCTCTGTTCCCCTCTCTCTGTCCCCCCTCTCTCTGTCCCCTCTCTGTGTCCCCTTCTCTCTGTTCCCCTCATTCTCTCCCCCTCTCTCTATCCCCTTCTCTCTGTCCCACTCTCTCGGTTCCCCTCTCTCTGTCCGCCCTCTCTCTTTCCCCTTCTCTCTATTACCCTCTCTCTGTCCGCCCTCTCTCTATACCCCTCTCTCTCTCCGCCCTCTGTCTGTCCCCTTCTCTCTATTCCCCTCTCTCTGTCCGCCCACTCTCTGTCCCCTTCTCTCTATCCCCCTCCCTCTGTCCCCCTCTCTCTGTCCGCCCTCTCTCTGTCCCCTTCTCTCTGTCCTCTCTACCCTCTCTACCTCTCTACCCTCCATTTCTCTGTCTCCTTCTCTTTGTCCCCCTCTCTCTGTCCCCACTCTCTCTGTCCCCATCTCTCTGTCCCCCTCTCTCTGTCCACCCCCTCTCTGTCCTCGTAACTTTCTTCACTCTCTCTGTCCCCTTCTCTCTGTTTTCCTCTCCCTATCCCCTCTCTCTCTGTTCTCACTCTCTCTGTCGCCCTCTCTCTGTCCCCCTTTCTCTGTCCCATTCCCTCTGTCCCCCTCTCTCTGTACCCCACCCTCTGTCCCCCTCAACCTGTCCCCCTCTCTCTGTCCCCCCCTCTCCCTGCACCCCTCTCTCTGTCCCCACTCGCTCTGTCGCCCTCTCTCGGTTCCCCACTCTCTGTCCTCGTAACTTTCTCCCCTCTCTCTGTCCCCTTCTCTCTGTTCCCCTCACTCTATATCCCCCACTCTCTATCCCCTTCTCTCTGTCCCCCTCCCTCTGTCCGCCTCTCTCTGTCCCCCTCTCTCTGGCCCCCTCTTTCTGTACCCCCGCTCTCTATTCCTCTCTCTCTCTACCCTCTCTATGACCCTCTCTTTGTACCCCTCTCCCTGTCCCCCTCTCCTTATCCTCCTCTGTCTCTCCCCAATCTCTCTGTTCCCCTCTCTCTGTCCTCTCTCTTTGTCCCCTCTATTTGTCCCGCTCTCTCTGTCCCCACCTCTCTATCGCCCTCTATCTATGCCCTTCTCTCTGTCCACCCTCTCTCTGTCCCCTTCTCTCTGTCGCCCTCTCTCTGTCCCCTTCTCTCTATCCCCCTCTCTCTGCCCCCTCTCTGTCTGCCCTCTTTCTGTCCCCTTCTCTCTCTCCGCCCTCTCACTGTCCGCTTCTCTCTGTTACCCCCTCTCTCTGTCCTACCCTCTCTCTTCCCTCCATTTCTCTGTCTCCTTCTCTTTGTCCCCCTCTCTCTGAGCCCACTCTCTCTGTCCCCATCTCTCTGCCCCCTCTCTCGGTTCCCCACTCTCTGTCAACCCCCTCTCTGTCCTCGTAACTTTCTTCCCTCTCTCTGTCCCCTTCTCTCTGTTCCCCTCACTCTATCCCCCTCCCTCTGTCCCCCTCTCTCTGTCCCCCTCTCTATGTCCCCTTCTCTCTGCCCCCCCCACCCTCTCCTTATCCCCCTCTCTCTATCCCCACTCCCTCTGGTCCCCTCTCTCTGTCCCCTTCTCTCTGTTCCCCTCACTCTATTTCCCCCACTCTCTATCCCCTTCTCTCTGTCCCCCTCCCTCTGTCCGCCTCTCTCTATCCCCCTCTCTCTGGTCCCCTCTTTAGGTACCCCCGCTCTCTGTTCCTCTCTCTCTCTACCCTCTCTATGACCCTCTCTTTGTACCCCTCTCCCTGCCCCCCTCTCTTTATCCTCCTCTGTCTCTCCCCAATCTCTCTGTTCCCCTCTCTCTGTCCTCTCTCTTTGTCCCCTCTCTTTGTCCCCCCTCTCTCTCTCTCCCCACCTCTCTATCGCACTCTATCTATCCCCTTCTCTCTGTCCGCCCTCTCTCTGTCCCCTTCTCTCTATCCCCCTCTCTCTGTCGCCCTCTCTCTATCCCCTTCTCTCTATCCCCCTCTCTCTATCCGCCCACTCTCTGTCCCCTTCTCTCTATCCCCCTCTCTCTGTCCCCCTCTCTCTGTCCGCCCTCTCTCTGTCCCCTTCTCTCTGTCCGCCCTCTCTCTGTCCCCTTCTCTCAGTTACCCCTTCTCTCTGTCCACCCTCTCTCTACCCTCCATTTCTCTGTCTCCTTCTCTTTGTCCCCCTCTCTCTGTCCCACCTCCCTCTGTCACCCTCTCTCTGTCCCTCCTCTCTCTGTTCCCCCTCTCTCTGTCCCCCTCTCTCTGTCCCCCCTCTCTCTGACCCCCTCTCTCTGCCCATCCTCTCTCTGTTCCCCTCTCTCTGTCCCCCCTCTCTCTGTCCCCTCTCTGTGTCCCCTTCTCTCTGTTCCCCTCATTCTCTCCCCCTCTCTCTATCCCCTTCTCTCTGTCCCACTCTCTCGGTTCCCCTCTCTCTGTCCCCCCTCTCTCTGCCCCCCATTTCTCTGTCTCCTTCTCTTTGTCCCCCTCTCTCTGTCCCCACTCTCTCTATCCCCACTCTCTCTGACCCCCTCTCCATGCCTCCCACTCTCTGTCCCCAAATCTCTGTCCCACTCTCTCGATTCCCCTCTCACTGTCCCCTTCTCTCTGTTCCCCCTCTCCTTATCCCCCTCTCTCTGTCCCCCTCTCTCTGCCCCCCATTTCTCTGTTTCCTTCTCTTTGTCCCCCTCTCTCTGTCCCCACTCTCTCTATCCCCACTCTCTCTGTCCCCCCTCTCACTGTCTCCCACTCTCTGTCCCCATCCTGGTTTCCCCCTCTCTCGGTTCCCCACTCTCTGTCCACGGCCTCTCTGTCCTCGTAACTTTCTACCCTCTCGCTGTCCCCTTCTCTCTGTTCCCCTCACTCTGTCCCCCTCTCTCTGTCCCCACCTCTCTATTGCCCTCTATCTATCCCCTTCTCTCTCTCCGCCCTCACGCTGTCCCATTCTCTCTCTCTCCCCCTCTCTCTGTCCGCCCTCTCTGTGTCCCCTCCCTAAAAGCTCTCTTTGTACACCTCTCCCTGTCCCCCCTCTCTTTATCCCCCTCTGTCTGTCCACACTCTCTCTCTTCCCCTCTCTCTGTCCTCCCTCTTTGTCCCCCTCTCTCTGTCCATCCTCACTCTGTCGCCCTCTCTCTGCCCTCCATCTCTATCGCCCTCTCTCTATCCCCATTTCTCTGTCCTTGCTCTCTCTGTCCCCTTCTCTCTATCCCCTTCTCTCTGTCCGCCCTCTCTCTGTCCCGTTCTCTCTGTCCGCCCTCTCTCTGTCCCCTTCTCTCTGTCTCCCTCTCTCTGTCCCCTTCTCTCTATCCCCTCTCTCTGTCCGCCCACTCTCTGTCCCCTTCTCTCTATCCCCCCCTCGCTGTCCCCTCTCTCTGTCCGCCCTCTATCTGTCCCCTTCTCTCTGTTCCCCGCTCTGTCTGTCCACCCTCTCTCTACCCTCCATTTCTCTGTCTCCTTCTCTTTGTCCCCCTCTATCTGTCCCCACTCTCTCTGTCCCCATCTCTCTGTCCCCCTCTCTCGGTTCCCCACTCTCTGTCAACCCCCTCTCTGTCCTCGTAACTTTCTTCCCTCTCTCTGTCCCCTTCTCTCTGTTCCCCTCACTCTATCCCTCTCCCTCTGTCCCCCTCTCTCTGTCCCCCTCTCTCTTGCCCCCTCTCTCTGTTCCCCTCTCTCTGTCCCCTTCTCTCTGCCCCACCCTCTCCTTATCCCCCTCTCTCTATTCCCACTCCCTCTGGTCCCCTCTCGCTGTACCCCCGCTCTCTGTTCCTCTCTCTCTGTCCCCTCTCTAAAAGCTCTCTTTGTACCCCTCTCCCTGTCCCCCCTCTCTTTATCTCCCTCTGTCTGTCCACACTCTCTCCCTTCCCCTCACTCTGTCCCCTTCTCTTTGTCCGCCTCTCTCTGCCCATCCTCACTCTGTCCCCCTCTCTCTGCCCTCCATCTCTATCGCCCTCTCTCTATCCCCATTTCCCTGTCCTTGCTCTCTCTGTCCCCTTCTCTCTATCCCCTTCTCACTGTCCGCCCTCTCTCTGTCCCCTTCTCTCTATCGCCCTCTCTCTGTCCCCTTCTCTCTATCCCCCTCACTCTGTCCCCTTCTCTCTACCCCCTACCTCTGTCCCCTCTCTCTATCCCCATCTCTCTGTTCCCCTCACTCTATCCCTCTCTCTCTATCCCCTCCTCTCTGTCCCCCTCCTCCTGTCCCCATCTCTCTGTCCCCTTCTCTCTGCTCCCCTCCCTCTGTCCCCCTCCCTCTGTCCCCCTCTCTCTGTCCCCTTCTCTCTGCTCCCCCTCTCCTTATCCCCCTCCCTCTCTCCCCACACTCTCCGGTCCCCTCTCTCTGTACCCCCGCTTTCTGTTCCTCTCTCTCTGTCCCCTCTCTCTGTCCTCTCTCTTTGTCCCCTCTCTTTGTCCCCCTCTCTCTATCGCCCTCTCTCTATCCCCCTCTCTCTGTCCGTGCTCTCTCTGTCCCCTTCTCTCTATTCCCCTCTCTCTGCCCACCCTCTCTCTGTCCCTTTCTCTCTATCGTCCTCTCTCTACCCCCCTCTCTCTGTCCGCCCTCTCTCTGACCCCTTCTCTCTGTTACCCCCTCTCTGTCCCACCCTCGTTCTGTCCACCCTCCCTGTCCCTCTGTCTTCTGTCCCCCCTCGCTCTGTCACCCCTCACTCTGTCGCCCTCTCACTGTCCCCCTCTATCTGTTCCCCCTCTCTCTGTTCGACTCTCTCTGTCCCCCTCTCTCTGTTCCCCTCTCTCTGAACCCCTCTCTCTGTCCCCCCTGGCTCTGTCCTCCTGTCTGCCCTCCCTCTCTCTGTCCCAATCTCTCTGTCCCCCCCTCTCCGTCCCGCACCATCTGTCCCCCTCTCTCTGTCCCCCTCTCTCTGTTCCCCTCTCTCTGTCCCCCCACTCTCTATCCCCCTCTCTCTGTCCCAATCTCTCTGTCTCCCCTCTCTCTGTTCCCCCTCTCTCTGTCTCCCCTCTCTCTGTTCCCCCTCTCTCTGTCCCCCTCTCTCTGTCCCCCTCTCTCTGTCCCCATCTCTCTGTCCCCTCACTCTCTCTGTCTACCCTCTCTCTCCCCTCCATTTCTCTGTCTCCTTCTCTTTATCCCCCTCTCTCTGTCCTCACTCTCTCTGTCCCCTTCTCTCTGTCCCCCTCTCTCTGTCCACCCCCTCTCTGTCCCCTTCTCTCTATCCCCCTCTCTCTGTCCGCCCACTCTCTGTCCCCTTCTCTCTATCCCCCTCCCTCTGTCCCCCTCTCTCAGTCCGCCCTCTCTCTGTCCCCTTCTCTCTGTCCGCCCTCTCTCTGTCCCCTTCTCTCTGTTCCCCCCTCTCTCTGTCCACCCTCTCTCTACCCTCCATTTCTCTGTCTCCTTCTCTTTGTCCCCCTCTCTCTGTCCCCACTCTCTCTGTCCCCATCTCTCTGTCCCCCTCTCTCTGTCCACACCCTCTCTGTCCTCGTAACTTTCTTCCCTCTCTCTGTCCCCTTCTCTCTGTTTCCCTCTCTCTATCCCCTCTCTCTCTGTCCTCACTCTCTCTGTCGCCCTCTCTCTGTCCACCCTCTCTCTCTCCCCTTCTCTCTGTCGCCCTCTCTCTGTCCCCTTCTCTCTATCCCCCTCTCTCTGTCTGCCAACTCTCTGTCCCCTTCTCTCTATCCCCCTCTCTCTGTCCCCCTCTGTCTGTCCGTCCTCTCTCTGTCCCCTTCTCTCTCTCCGCCCTCTCACTGTCCCCTTCTCTCTGTTCCCCCCTCTCTCTGTCCTACCCTCTCTCTTCCCTCCATTTCTCTGTCTCCTTCTCTTTGTCCCCCTCTCTCTGTCCCCACTCTCTCTGTTCCCATCTCTCTGTCCCCCTCTCTCGGTTCCCCACTCTCTGTCAACCCTCTCTCTGTCCTCGTAACTTTCTTACCTCTCTCTGTCCCCTTCTCTCTATCCCCTCACTCTATCCCCCTCCCTCTGTCCCCCTCTCTCTGTCCCCTTCTCTCTGCCCCCCCCTCTCCTTATCCCCCTCTCGCTATCCCCACTCCCTCTGGTCCCCTCTCTCTGTACCCCCGCTCTGTGTTCCTCTCTCTCTGTCCCCTCTCTAAAAGCTCTCTTTGTACCCCTCTCCCTGTCCCCCCTCTCTTTATCCCCCTCTGTCTGTCCATACGCTCTCTCTTCCCCTCTCTCTGTCGTCCCTCTTTGTCCCCTCTCTCCGTCCATCCTCACTCTGTCCCCCTCTCTCTGCCCTCCATCTCTATCACCCTCTCTCTATCCCCTTCTCTCTGTCCGCCCTCTCTCTGTCCCCTTCTCTATCCCCCTCTCTCTGTCCCCTTCTCTCTACCCCCTCTCTCTGTCTCCCTCTCTCTATCGCCCTCTCTCTATCCCCCTCTCTCTGTCCGCCCTCTCTCTGTCCCCTTCTCTCTATACCCCTCTCTCTGTCAGCCCTCTCTCTATCCCCTTCTCCCTGTCCGCCCTCTCTCTGCCCCCTTCTCTCTATCCCCCTCTCTCTGTCCGCCCTCTCTCTGTCCCCTTCTCTCTATCCCCCTCTCTCTGTCCGCCCTCTCTCTGTCCCCCCACCTCTGTTCCTCTCCCACTGTCCCCCCTCTCTGTTCCCCCTCTCTCTGTCCCCCTCTCTACGTCCCCACTCTCTCTTTCCCCTTCTCTCTGTCCACCCCTCTCTTTCCCCCTCTCTCTGTTCGCCTCTCTCTGTTCCCCCTCTCTCTGTCGCACCCTCTGTTCCCCCTCTCTTTTCCCCCTCTCTCTATCCCCTTCTCTCTGTCCCCCTCTCTCTGTGCCCCTCTCTCTGTTCCCCTCTCTCTGTTCCCCCTCTCTCTGTCGCCCCCTCTGTTCCCCTCTCTCTGTTCCCTCTCTCTATCCCCTCTCTCTCTGTCCCCACTCCCTCTGTCCACCCTCTCTCTGTCCCCTCTCTGTCGCCCTCTCTCTGTTTCCCTTTCTCTGTCCCATTCCCGCTGCCCACCCTCTCTCCGTACCCCACCTTCTGTTCTCCCTCTCTCTGTCCCCCTATCTGCCCCACCTCTCTGTCCCAATCTCTCTGTCCCTCCACTCGCTCTGTCACCCCTCTCTCTGACCCCCTCTCTGTTTCCCCCTCTCTCCGTCCCCACCCTCTGACTACCTCTCGCTGTCCTCCCCGCTCTCTGTCCCACTCACTCTCGCCCCCTCTCCATGTTCCCCCTCTCTCTATCCCCCTCTCTCTGTCTCTCACTCTCTGTTCCCCTCTCTCTGTTCCCCTCTCTGTCGCTCAATCATTCGCCCTCTCTCTGTCCCTCCATTCTCTGTCCCCCTCACTCTGTCCCTCCTCTCTCTGTCCCCCTCACTCTCTCCCCCTCTCCATGTCCCCCTCTCTCTGTCCCCCACTCTCTGCTCCCCTCCCTCTTCCCCCTCACTCTGTCTCCCCTCACTCTGTCTCCCCTCACTCTCTCCCCCGTCTCCATGTCCCCCCTCTCTCTGTCCCCCTCTCTCTGTTTTACTCTTTCTGAACCCTTCTCTGTCCCCCTCCTTCTGTCCCCTTCTATCTGTCCCCCTCTCTCTGTCCCCTTCCCTCTGGTCTCTTTTCTCTGTCCCCTCTCTTTGCCCCCCTCTCTCTGTCCCCCCTCTATGTGTCCCCCTCTCTCTGTCACCCTCTCTCTGTCCGTCCTCTCTCTGTTCCCCTCACTCTATCTCCATATCTCTGACACCCTCTCTGTGTTCCCCTCTCTCTGACCCACTCTCTCTGTCCCCCTCTCTCTGTTCCCCTCTCTCTGACCCCTCCTTCCCTCTGGCCCCCTCTCTCTGTCCCCCTCTCCACGTCCCCCTCTCTCTGTCCCCTTCTCTCTCTTCCCCTCTCTCTGTCTCCCTTTCTCTGTCCCCCTCTCTCTGTCTGAGTAAGTCTGCCTTCCTCTCTCTGTCACCCCCCCTCTCTCCCCCCTCCCTCTGCCCATCTCTCTGTCCCACTCTCGCTCTGTCCACGCTCCCTCTCCCATTGTCTTCTGTCCCCCTTGGCTCTGTCCTCCCTCTGTCCCCTATCTCTCTGTCCCCCCTCACTCTGTCAACCTCTCTCTGTCCCTCCTCTCTCTGTTCCCCTCACTCTATCTCTATATCTGTCCCGCTCTCTCTGTTCTCCTCTCTCTGTCTCCTTCTCCCTGTTCCCTTCTCTCTGTCTCCTTCTCTTTGTCCCCCTCTCTCTATCCCGTCTCTCTGTTCCCCTCTCTGAACCCCTCTCTCTGCCCCCCTTTCTCTGTTCCCCCTTTCTCTGAGCCCCTCTCCATGACCCCCTCACTCTGCCGCCCTCTCTCTGTTTCGCTCACTCTGTCGCCCTCTCTCTGTTCCCCCTCTCTCTGTCCATTTTCTCTCTGTCCCCCGTCTCTCTCTCTCCCCTCTCTGCTTGTCCCCCCCTCTCTGTTCCCCTCTCGTTATCCCCCGCTCTCTGTCCCCCTCTCTCTGTTCCCCTCTCTCTGTCCCCCTCTCTCTGTCCCCCTCTCTCTGTCCCCCCTCTCTCTGTCACTCCCACTCTGTCGCCCCTCTCTCTGCCCCTCACACTGTCCCCCCTCTCTCTGTTCCCTTCTCTCTGTCCCCCTCTGTTTGTCCCACCCTCGCTCTGTCCACACTCCCTGAACCCTTGCTTCTGTCACCTCACGATCTGTGTTCCCTCGCTCTGCACCCCCTCTCTGCCCCCTCTCTCTGTCGCGCCTCTCTCTGTGCCCCACTCTCTGTCCCTCTCACTCTGTCGTCCTCTCTCTGCCCCCCACTCTCTGTACCCCCTCTCTCTGTCACCCTCTCTGTTCCCCTCTCTCTATCCCCCCTCTCTGTTCCCCTCTCTCTGTCCCCCCTCTCTCTGTCCCACTCTCACTGTCCCCGTCTCTCTGTCCACCCTCTCTCTGTCCCCTCTCTGTCGCCCTCTCTCTGTCCCCCCTTTTGTCTGTCCCCCTCCCTCTGTACCACCTCTCGCCGCCCACCACCCTCTGTTCCCCTCACTCTGTCGCCCTCTCTCTGTCCTTCTCTCTCTGTCCACCCTCTCTCCGTTCACCTCTCTCTGTACCCCCCTCTCTGTCTCTCCCTCAGTCCCCCTTTCATTGTCCCCCCTCTCTCTGACCCCCTCTCTATGTCCCCCTCCTCTCTGACCCCGTCTCTCTCTCTCCTCTCTCCATGTACTCCCTCTCTCTGCTCTCCTCTTTTTACCCCCTCTCTCTGTCCATCCTCTGTCTATCCCCCTCCCTCTGTCCTCCCTCTCTCTGTCACTCTCACTCTGTCCCCCTTCTCTCTGCCCCTCACTCTGTCCCACCTTTCTGTCCCTCCTCTCTCTCTGTCCCCCTCTCTCTGTCCCTCCTCTCTCTCTGTTCCCCTCTCTCTGTTTCCCTCTCTGTCACCCTCACTATGTCCTCCACTCTCTCTGTTCGCCCACCTCTCTGCCCCCCCCGTCCCTGTGTCTCTCTGTCCCCTTAAGTCTGTCCTCTTCTCTCTGTCTCCCACCTCTCTGTTCCCCCCACTCTCTGCCCCCTCTCTCTGTCCCGCCCTTGCTCTGTTCATGCTCTCTGTCCCTCCTCTCTCTCTGTCCGCCCTCTCTCTGTCCCCCTGTCTGCCCCCCTCTCTCGGACCCCTCTCTCTGTTCCTCCTCTCTCTCTGTCCGCCCTCTCTCTGTCCGCCTCTCTCTGTCATCCCTCTCTCTGTCATTCCTCTCTCTGTCCGCCCTCTCTCTGTCCCCTTCTCTCTGCTTCCCTCAATCTATCCCAGTATCTGTGTCCCTCTTTCTCTGTCCCCCTCTCTCTGTGTCCCCTCTCTGTCCCTCTGTCTCTTTTGTTCCCTCATTCTGTCCCCACCTCTCAGTCCCCTCCTCTGTCCCCACGTCACTCTGTCCCCCTAAGTCTGTCCTCCTCTCCCTATCACCCCCGTCTCTCTGTTCTGTCCCACCCTCGCTCTGTTCACGCTCCCTGTCCCCCTGTCTTCTGACCCCCTCGCTCTGTCCCTCTGTCTGTACCCCTCTCTCTGTCCCCCTCTCTATGTCCCTTCTCTCTCTCTGTACCCCACTCTCTCTGTCCCCCTCTCTATGTCCCTTCTCTCTCTCTGTCCCCCACTCTCTCTGTCCCCATCTCTCTGTCCCCGCTCTCCCTGCACCCCGTCTCTGTCCCCACTCGCTCTGTCTCCCTCTCTCGGTTCCCCACTCTCTGTCCTCGTAACTTTCTCCCCCCTCTCTGTCCCCTTCTCTCTGTTCCCCTCACTCTATATACCCCACTCTCTATCCCCTTCTCTCTGCCCCCCTCCCTCTGTCCGCCTCTCTCTATCCCCCTCTCTCTGGTCCCCTCTTTCTGAACCCCCGCTCTCTGTTCCTCTCTCTCTCTACCGTCTCTATGATCCTCTCTTTGTACCCCTCTCCCTGTCCCCCCTCTCTTTATCCTCCTCTGTCTCTCCCCAATCTCTCTGTTCCCCTCTCTCTGCCCTCTCTCTTTGTCCCCTCTCTTTGTCCCCCTCTCTCCGTCCCCACCTCTCTATCGCCCTCTATCTATCCCCTTCTCTCTGTAAGCCCTCTCTCTGTCCCCTTCTCTCTATCCCCCTCTCTCTGTCCGCCCTCTCTCTGTCCACCCCCTCTCTGTCCTCGTAACTTTCTTCCCTCTCTCTATCCCCTCTCTCTCTGTCCTCACTCTCTCTGTCGCCCTCTCTCTGTCCCCCTTTCTCTGTCCCATTCCCTCTGTCCCCCCTCTCTCCGTACCCCACCCTCTGTCCCCCTCACTCTGTCGCCCTCTCTCTGTTCCCCCTATCTCTGTCCCCCTTTCTGCCCCCCCTCTCTAGGTCCCAATCTCTCTGTCCCTTCACTCTTTCTGTCCCCCCGCTCCCTGCACCCCTCTCTCTGTCCCCACTCGCTCTGTCGCCCTCTCTCGGTTCCCCACTCTCTGTCCTAGTAACTTTCCCCCCTCTCTCTGTCCCCTTCTCTCTGTTCCCGTCACTCTATATCCCCCACTTTCTATCCCCTTCTCTCTGTCCCCCTCCCTCTGTCCGCCCTCTCCTTATCCCCCTCTCTCTATCCCCACTCCCTCTGGTCCCCTCTCTCTGTACCCCCGCTCTCTGTTCCTCTCTCTCTGTCCCCTCTCTAAAAGCTCTCTTTGTACCCCTCTCCCTGTCCCCCCTCTCTTTATCTCCCTCTGTCTGTCCACACTCTCTCCCTTCCCCTCTCTCTGTCCTCCCTCTTTGTCCCCTCTCTCTGTCCATCTTCACTCTGTCCCCTTCTCTTTGTCCCCCTCTCTCTTTGTCCCCTCTCTTTGTCCCCTCTCTATGTCCCCCTCTCTCTGTCCATCCTCACTCTGTCCCCCTCTCTCTGCCCTCCATCTCTATCGCCCTCTCTCTATCCCCGTCTCTCTGTCCGTGCTCTCTCTGTCCCCTTCTCTTTATCCCCTTCTCTCTACCCGCCCTATGTCTATCCCCTTCTCTCTGTCGCCCTCTCTCTGTCCCCTTCTCTCTAACCCCATCTCTCTGTCCCCTTCTCTCTACCCCCTCTCTCTGTCTCCCTCTCTCTATTGCCCTCTCTCTTTCCCCCTCTTTCTGTCCGCCCTCTCTCTGTCCCCTTCTCTCTATACCCCTCTCTCTGTCCGCCCTCTCACTATCCCCTTCTCCCTGTCCCCCCTCTCTCTGTCCCCCTACATCTGTCCCTCTCTCACTGTCCCCCTCTCTCTGTCCCCATCTCTCTGTCCCCCTCACTCTGTCGCCCCTCTCTCTGACCCCCTCCCACTTTCCCCCTCTCTCTGTCCCCTTCTCTCTATACCCCTCTCTCTGTACCCCTTCTGTCTGACACCCCCTCTGTTCCCCTCACTCTGTTCCCCTCTCTCTGTCCCCCTCTCTCTCTGCTCCCCTCTCTCAGTCCACACGCTCTCTGTTCCCCTCTCTCTGTCACCACTCTCTCTGTCCCACTCTCACTGTCCCCCTACTCTCTGTCCACCCTCTCTCTGTCCCCTCTCTGTCGCCCTCTCTCTGTCCCCGCTTTTGTCTGTCCCCCTCCCTCTGTACCACCTCTCGCCGCCCACCACCCTCTGTTCCCCTCACTCTGTCGCCCTCTCTCTGTCCTTCTCTCTCTGTCCACCCTCTCTCGGTTCACCTCTCTCTGTACGCCCTCTCTCTGTCTCCCCCTCAGTCCCCCTTTCATTGTCCCCCCTCTCTCTGACCCCCTCTCTCTGTCCCCTCCTCTCTGACCCCGTCTCTCTCTCTCCCCAACCATGTACTCCCTCTCTCTGCTCCCCTCTTTTTATCCCCCTCTCTCTGTCCATCCTCTGTCTATCCCCCTCCCTCTGTCCTCCCTCTCTCTGTCACTCTCACTCTGTCCCCTTCTCTCTGCCCCTCACTCTGTCCCACCTTTCTGTCCCTCCTCTCTCTGTCCCCCTCTCTCTGTCCCTCCTCTCTCTCTCTGTCCCCCCTCACTCTGACCCCCTCTCTCTGTCCCCCACTCCCTGTCCCCCTGTCTTCTGTCCCTCCTCGCTCTGTCCCCCTGTCTGTCCCCCCTCTCTCTGTCTCCTTCTCTCTGTCCCCCTCACTCTGTCCCCACTCTCTTTGTCCCACTCTCCACGTCCCCCTTCTCTCTGATCTTTATCTCTGTGTTCCCCCTCTCTTTATCCCAGTCTCTCTGTGCCCCTCTCTCTGTTTCCCTCTCTCTGTCCCCCTCTCTCTGTCTCCCTCTCTCTGCCCCCTTCATTCTGTCCCCCTCTCTTTATCCCCTTCGCTCTAAACCCCCTCTCTCTGTCCCCTCCCTCTGTCCCCCTCACTCTGTCGTCCTCTCTCTGACCCCCTCTCTCTGTGACCCCCCACTCTGTTCGCCAATCTCTGTACCCCCTCTTTCTGTCTCCCCCTCTGTTCCCCTCTCTCTGTCCACACGTCACTCTGTCCCCCAAATGTGTCCTCCTCTCTTTGTCACCTGCCTCTCTCTGCTTCCCTCTTTCTGTCCCACCCTCGCTCTTTCCACCCTCCCTGTCCACCTGTCTTCTGTCTCCCCTCACTCTGTCCCTCCTCTCTCTGTCCCTCCTCTCTCTGTCCCTCCTCTCTCTGTCCCTCCTCTCTCTGTCCCCCTCTCTCTGTCCCCCCTCTCTCTGTCCCCCCTCTCTCTGTCACCCCTATCTCTGTTCCCCTCTCTCTGTCTCCTTCTCTCTGTTCCCCTCTCTGTCATCCCTCTCTCTGCCCCCTTCTCTCTATTCCTCTCACTCTATCCCCGTATTTCTGTCCTGCTCTCTCTGTACCCCCATTCCATGTCCCCACTCTGTCTGTTCCCCTCTGTCTGTCTCCCTCTCTCTGTCCCTTTCTCTATGTCCCCCTCTCTTTGTACATCTCTCTCTGCCCCCCCCATTTCTCTGTCCCACTCTCTCTGCCCACCTTTCTCTGTACCCCTCTCTCTGTCCCCATCCCTCTGTTCCCCTCCCCCTGTCCCCCTCTATCTGTCCCCCCTCTCTCTGTCCCCCTCCCTCTGACGCCTATCACTGTCCACCTATCTCTGTTCCCCTCTCTCTGTTCCTCTCACTCTGTTCCCCTCTCTGTCATCCCTCTCTCTGTCCCCTTCTCTCTGTCTCCCTCCTTCTGTCCCTCTCATTTTCCCCCCTCTCTCTGTCCCCCTCCCTCTCACTCTATCCCCGTATCTCTGTCCCGCTCTCTCTGTCCCCGTCTCTCTTCCCCCCACTTTGTACATTTCTCTCTGCCCACCTTTCTCTGTACCCCTCTCTCTGTCCCCCTCTCACTGTCCCCCTCTCTCTGCCCCCCTCTCTCTGTACCCCTCCTTCTGCCCCCCTCATTGTCCCCCTCTCTCTGTCCCCTTCCCTCTGACCCCTATCTCTATCCACCTCACTCTGTCCCCACTCTCTTTGTCCCACTCTCCACGTCCTCTTCTCTCTGATCCTTATCTCTCTGTTCCCCCCTTTCTTTACCCCACTCTCTCTGTTCCCCTCTCTCTATCCCCCTTGTCTCTGTCCCCCTTCTCTCTGTCCCCCCTCTCTTTATCCCCCTCTCTCTGTCCCCTTCTCTCTGTGCCCCTCTCTCTGTGTTCCCCATTTTCTGTCCCCCCTTTCTCTGTCCCCCTCCCTCTGTACCCCCTCTCTCCGTCCCCCACCCCCGGTTCCCCACACTCTGTCGCCCTCTCTTTGTTCGCCTCTCTCTGTCCCCCCTCTCTCTGCCGCCCCATCTGTCTGTCCCCCTTCTCACTGTCCCCCTTCTCTCTGTCCCCCGTCTCTCTGTCCACCCTCTCTCTGGTCCCCTCTCTCTGTCCCCTCTTTCTCTGTCCCCCTCCCTCTGTACCCCCTCTCGCCGCCATCCACCCTCTGTTCCCCTCACTGTGTCGCCCTCTCTCTGTCCCTCTCTCTCTGTGCCCCCTCTCTCCGTTCGCCTCTCTCTGTACCCCCTCTCTCTGTCTCCCCCTCTGTCCCCATTTCTCTGTCCCCGTTTCTCTGTCCCTCTTCTCTCTGTCCCCCTCTCTCTGTCCCCGTCCTCTCTGACCCCTTCTCTCTCTCCCCCCTCTCCATGTACCCCTCTCTCTGTTCTCCTCTTTTTATCCCCCTCTCTCTGTCCATCCTCTGTCTATCCCCCTCACTCTGCCCCACCTCTCTCTGTCCCCCTCACTCTGTCCTCCCTCTCTCTGTCACCTTCACTCTGTCCCCCCTCTCTCTGCCCCTCAGTCTGTCCCACCTTTCTGTCCTTCCTCTCTCTGTCCCCCCCCCGCTCTGTCCCCCTGTCTGCCCCTCTCTCTCAGTCCCCCTCTCTCTGTCACTCCTCTCTCTCTGTCCGCCCTCTCTCTGTCCGTCTGCCTCTGTCATCCCTCTCTCTGTCTCCTACTCTCTGTTCCCCTTCTCGCTGTTCCCCTCTCTATGTTCCCCTCTCTCTGTCCCCCTCTCTCTGTCATCCCTCTCTCTGTCCGGCTTTCTCTGTCCCTCCTCTCTCTCTGCCCCCTCTCTCTGTCCGCCCTCTCTCTGTCCCATTATCTCTGTTCCCCTCACTCTATCCCCGTATCTCTGTCCCCCTCTCTATGTCCCCCTCTCTCTGTCTCCCCTCTCTGTCCCTCTGTCTCTTTTTTCCCTCTCTGTCACCCACACTCAGTCCCCTCCTCTGTCCCCAGGTCACTCTGTCCCCCTAAGTCTGTCCTCCTCTCCCTGTCACCCCGTCTCTGTCGCCCGCTCTCACTGCCTTCTCTCTCTGTCTCCCCTCGCTCTGTCCACCCTGTTTGTCCCCCCCCCACTGTCCCCCTCTCTCTGTCCCCTTCCCTCTGTTCCCCTCTCAGTGTCACCCTCTCTTTATTCCCCTCTCTCTCTCTGTTCCCCTCTCTGTACCCCTCTCTCAGTTCCTCTCTCTCTGTCCCCTCTCTTCGTCCCCATCTCTCGTTCCCCCTCCCTGTCCCCCTCTCTCTGTCACCTTCCCTCTGTCCCGTTCTCACTGTTCCCCTCTCTCTGTTCCCCTCTCTCTGTACACCCTCTCTTTGTCCCCCTCTCTCTGTCCTTCCTCTCTCTGTCACCCTCTGTTTGTCCCTTCTCTCTCTCTGTCCCCCAATCTCGCTGTCCCCCTCTCTCTGTCCGCATTCTCTCTATCCCCTTCTCTCTGTTCCCGTCACTCTATCCCCCTCTCTCTATCCCTCTCTCTCTGTCCCCCCTCTCTCTGTCCCCCTCCCTCTGTCCCCCTCACTCTGTCGTCCCCTCTCTGTCCCCCTCTCTCTGTGCCACTCTCTCTGTCCCCCTCTCTCTAGTCCCCTCTCTCTGTTTCCCTCTTTCTATCCCCTCTCACTCTGTCCCCACTCTCGCTGTCCCACCTCTCTCTGTCCCCCTTCTCACTGTCCCCCGTCTCTCTCCTCCCCCGTCTCTCTGTAAGCCCTCTCTCTGTCCCCTCTCTGTCGGCCCTCTCTCTGTCCCCCCTTTCTCTCTCCCCCTCCCTCTGCCCCCCCGTCCCCAAACCTCTGTCCCCCTCACTCTGTCGCCCTCTCTCTGTCCCCCTTCTTTCTGTCCCCCATCTCTCTCTCTCCCACATCCCCAAGTCCCCCCTCTCTCTGTTCCCCTCTCATTATACCCCTCCCTCTGTCCCCACTCTCTCTGTTCCCTTCTCACTGTACTCCAGCTCTCTGTGCCCCTCTCTCTGTTCCCCTCTCTCTGTCCCCCTTTCTCTGTCACTCTCATTCTGTCCCCCCGTCTCTGCCCCTCACTCTGTCCCACCTTTCTGTCCCCCTCTCTCTGTTTTCCCTCAGTCTGTCCCACTCTTTCTGTTCCCTTCTCTCTGTCATCGTTTTCTCTGACCTCCTCTCTCTCTGAACCCCTCTCTCTGTCCCCCTCTCCGTGCCCCACTCACAGTTCCCATCTCTCTGTCCCCTCTCTTTGCCCCCCTGTCTCTGTCCATCCCCTCTCTGTACCCCTATCTCTGTCCCACCTCTTTAACCCCCTCTCTCGGTCCCTCCTCTCTCTGTCCCCCTCTCTCAGTCCCCCTCTCTATCCCTCTGTCTCTTTTTTCCCTCTCTCCGTTCCCCTCTCTCTGTCACCCACACTCTGTCACCCACTCTGTCCCCACCTCTCTGTCCCCTCTCTGTCCCCACGTCACACTGTCCCCCAAGTCTGTCCTCCTCTCTTTGTCACCTGCCTCTCTCTGCTTCCCTCTCTCTGTCCCACCCTCTCTCTGTCCACCCTCCCTGTCCACCTGTCTTCTGTCTCCCTCACTCTGTCCCCCCTCTCTGTCCCTGCTCTCTCTGTCCCCCGATCTCTGTCTCCCTCTCTTTGTACATCTCTCTCTGTCCCCCCTTTCTCTGTCCCCCTCTCTCTGCCCACCTTTCTCTGTACCCATCTCTCTGTCCCCATCTCTCTGTCCCCCTCTATCTGTACCCCCTCTCTCTTCCCCTCTCTCCCTGACCCCCCTCTCTCTGTTCCCCTCCCTCTGACCCCTATCTCTGTCCCCCTATCTCTGTTCCCCTCTCTCTGTGACCCCCCACTCTGTTCGCCAACCTCTGTACCCCCTCTTTCTGTCTCACCCTCTGTTCCCCTCTCTCTATCCCCCCTCTCTGTTCACCTCTCTCTGTCCCCCTCCCTCTCACTCTATCCCCGTATCTCTGTCCCGCTCTCTCTGTCCACCCTCTCTCTTCCCCCCCTTTGTACATCACACTCTCTGCCCACCTTTCTCTGTACCCCTCTCTCTGTCCCCCTCACTCTGTCCCCCTCTCTCTGTTCCCCTCCCTCTCACTCTATCTCCGTATCTCTATCCCCCACTCTGTCCCCACTCTCCTTGTCCCACTTTCCACGTCCCCTTCTCTCTGATCCTTATCTCTCTGTTCCCCCGTCTCTTTACCCCATTCTCTTTGTTCCCCTCTCTCTGTCCACCCTCTCTCTGTCCCCCTTCTCTCTGTCCCCCCTCTCTTTATCCCCCTCTCTCTATCCTCACTCTCTCTGTTCCTCTCTCTGTCCCCCTTCTCTCTGTGCCACTCTGTCTCTGTGCCCCTCTCTCTGTTCTCCCTCACTTTGTCCCCCCTCTCTCTGTCCCACAGCTCTCTGTCGTCCACTCTGTCGCCACGTCTCTGTCCCCACGTCTCTGTCCCCCTAAGTCTGTCCTCCTCTCCTGTCACCCCCCCTCTCTGTCCAGCCTCTCTCTGCCCCCCACTCTGTCCCACCATCGCTCTGTCCACCCTACCAGTCCCCCTGTCTTCTGTCCACCCTCTCTCTGTACCCCCTGTCTGTCCCCCTCTCTCTGTCCTCATCCCTCTGTGCCCCCTCTCTCTGTGTCCCCCTCTCTCTGTCCGCCATCTCTCTGTCTCCTTCTCTCTGTTCCTCTCACTCTATCCACGTATCTCTGTCCCGCTCTCTCTGTTACCCTATCGCTGTCTCTTTCTCTCTGTTCTCTTCTCTCTGTCCCCCTCTCTCTGTCCCCCTCAATCTGTCCCCCACCCTATCTCTCCCCCCTCTCTCTGTTCCCCTCTCTCAGTCCCCCTCACTCTGTGCCCACTCTCTCAGTCCCCATCTCTCTGTATCCCTCACTCTATTCCAGTATCTCGACCCGCTCTCTCTGTTCTCCTCTCTCTGTCTCCTTCTCACTGTCCTCCTCTCTCTGTCCCACTCTCTGTCCCCCTCACTCTGTCCCCCACTCTCACTTTCCCCCACATCTCTGCCCCCACCTCTGTCCCCACGTCTCTCTGTTCCCCTCAGCCTGTCCTCCTCTCTCTATCACCACCCTCTCTGTATCCCTTCTCTCTGCCTCCTGTCTCTGTCCCACCCTCGCTCTGTCCACCCTCCCTGCCCCCTGTCTTCTGTCTCCCCACGCTCTGTACCCCACCTCTGTCTCCCTCTCCATGTCTCCCCTCTCTCTGTCCCCTTCTCTCTCTTACTCTCACTCTATCCCCTTCTCTCTATCCCCTTCTCTCTGACCCCTCTCTCTGTTCCCCTCTCTCTGTCCCCTTCTCTCTGTTCCCCTTCTCTCTGTTCCTCCCTCTCTGTCCCCTCTCTCTGTTCCTTCTCTCTCTGTCTCCCATCTCTTTGCCGTCCATCTCTCTGTCCTCCTTCTCTTATCCCCCTCTCTCTGTCCCCTCTCTTTGTCCATCCTCTCTCTGTCTTCCTCTCTCTGCCCCCTCTCTCTCTGTCCACCCCCCGTCCCCCTCTCTCTATCCCCTCTCTCTGTCCGCCTCTCTCTGTCCACCTCTCTCTATCCCCCTCTCTCTGTACCCCTATCTCTGTCCCCCTTTGTCTGTCCCCACCTCTCTCTGTCCCCTTCTCTTTGTCCCCCTCTCTCTGTCCCCCTCCCTCTGACCCCTCCATCTGTCCCCCTCTCTCTGTCCCCCTCTCTCTGTCCCCTCACTCTGTCCCCCTCACTCTGTCCCCCCTCACTCTGTCCCCCTCTACACGTCCCACCTCTCTGTCCCCCTCTCTCTGTTTCCCTCTGTCTGTCCCCTTCTCTCTCTTCTCCTGAGTCTATCCCCATTTCTTTGTCCCCCTCTCTCTGTGCCATTCTCTCTGTTCCCCTCAATCTAATCCCGTATCTCTGTCCCACTCTCGCTGTCCACTTCCCTCTGTCCCCCATCTCTCTTTCCCACTCGCTTTGACCCCTATCTCTGTCGCCATATCACTGTTCCCCTCTCTCTGTTCCCTTCTCTCTGTCCCCTTTCTTTGTCCCCCTGTCTCTTTCCCCCTCCCTCTATCCCACTCCCTCTATCCCCTTATCTCTGTCCCCGTCTCTCTGTCCCCCTCCCTCTGTCCCCCTTTCTCTGTCCCCTTTTCTCTGTCCCCCTCTCTTTGCCCCCATTCTCTCTGTCCCCTTCCCTCTGTTCCATTCCCTCTGTCCCTCTCTCTCTGTCCGCCCTCTCTCTGTCTCTCTCTCTCTCTCTCTCTCTGTCCCCCTCACTCTGTGCCCCGACTCTCTGTCCCCCTCTCCACGGCTCCCCTCGCTCTCTGTCTCCCTCTCTCTTGTTCCCCTCTGTCTGTCCCCTTCTCTCTGTCCCCCTCTCTCTTTCCCCCTCTCTCTGTCCCCCTCTCTTTGTACCCCTCACTCTGTGCCCCCTCTCTCTGTCCCCCACACCACCTCCCCCCTCTCTCTGTACCCCTCTCTCTGTTCACCCTCGCTCTGTCCCCACTGTCTGCCCCCTCTCTCTGTCGACCTCTCTCTGTCCCTCCTCTCTCTCTATTCCTCTCACTCTATCTCTGTATCTCTGTCCCGCTCTCACTCGTCCCCCCCCTCTCTCTCCTTCCCTTTGTTCCCCCTCTCTCTGTCCCCCTCTCTCTGTCGCCTTTCTCTGTCCCCCTTTCTCTGTCCCCTCTCTTTGTCTCCCTTCCCTCTGTCCCCTTCCCTCTGTTCCCCTCCCTCTGTCCCCCTCTCTCTTTCTCCCTCTCTCTGTCCCCCTCACTCTGTTCCCCTCTCTCTGTCCCCCTCTCTCTCTCCCCCCTCTCTGTCCCCACTCTCTCTGTTCCCCACTCTCTTTATCCACCTCTCTCTGTCCCCCTTTCTCTGTCCCCCCACTCTGTCCCTCCTCTCTCTGGCCCTCCCCTCTTTGTCCCACTCTCTCTGTCCCCCTCTCTCTGTCCATCCTCTCTCTGTCCCAGTCTCTCTGTCCCCCCTCTCTCTGTCCCCCTCTCTCTGTCCCCCTCTCGCTGGCCACATCTCCTCGTCCCCCTCTCACTATCCCCCTCTCTCTGTCCCACTCTCTGTCTGCCCTCTCTCTGTCCCCCTCTCCATGTACCCCCTCTCTCTTCCCCCTCGCTCTGTCCACCTTCTCTCAATTCCCCTCTCTCTGTACACCCCTCTCTGTTCCCCTCTCTTTGTCCCCCACTCTCTTCCCCCTCTCTCTGTCCTCTTCTCTTTGTCCTCTTCTCGTCCTCCCCTCTCTCACCCTCCCCTCCCTCTCCCTCTCTCTCGCCCTTCCCACCCTCCCTCACCTCTCTCTCGCACTCTCCATTCATCTTGCCTTCCCCTCCCTCTCCCCCTCTCTCACCCTCCCCCTCTCTTGCCCCCTCACTCGCGCTCCCCCTCTCTCCCATCCACTCTCTCACCCTCTCCCTTTCTCTTGCCCTCCCCTCCCTCCCTTCCCTGTCTCGCCCTCTCCCTCCCTCTCGGCCTCCCCTCCCTCCTTCCCCTCTCTGACGGTCCCCTCCCCTTCCCCTCCCCCCTCTCTCGCCCTCCCCATCCTCCCTCACCTCTCTCGCCCTCTCCTTCCCTCCCTTCCCTCTCACTCCCTCTCCCTCCTTCAAGCCCTCCGCTCTTCACCCTCCCCTCTATCGCCCTCCCCTGCCTCCCTCCCCTCTCTCGCCCTCCCCTATATCTCCCTCCCCTGCCTCGCTCCCTTCTCTCGCACTCCCCTCCATCTCCCTCCCATCCCTTCCTCCCCTCTCTCGCCCTCCCCTCTATCGCCCTCCCCTCCCTTCCTCCCCTCTCTCGCCCTCCTCTCTCACCCTCTCCATTCTTCTCGCCCTCCCTTCCCTCCCCTCTCTTGCTCTCCCCTGCCTCCCTTCTCTCTCGGCCTCCCCTCACTTGCACTCCTGTCTCTCGCCCTTAATTCCCTCCCCTCTCTTGTCCTCCTCTCTCTCACCCTCACCCATCTCTCACCCTCACCTCCCTCCCTACCCTGTCGCGCCCTCCCCTCTGTACCTCCCCTGTCTCCCCTCCGCCCTCCCTCTCGCCCTCTCCTTCCCTCTCGCCCTCCCCTTTCTCGTCCTCCCCCTCTCGCACACCCCTCTCTCACCCTCCACTCCCTCCCTTCCCTCTCATGCCCTCACCCTCCCTCACGCCCTCCCCTCCCTCCTTCCCCACTCTCGCCCACCCCCTCTCTCGCCCTATCCTCCCTCGCCCTCTCCCTTCCTCGCACACTCCCCTCCTCTCTCTCTCCCTCTCCTCTCTCGCCCTCCTCTCTCTCACTCCCCTCTCTTATCCCCTCCCCTCTCTCGCCATCCCCTCCCTCCCCTCTTTCGCCATCGCCTCTCTCACCATCCCTTCTCTCAACCTCCCCCTCTCTCGCACTCCCCTATCTCGCCCTCTCCCTCCCTCTCGCCCTCGCCCTCCCTCTTGCTTTCCCCTCCCTCTCCTCCCTCTCTCGCCCTCCCCTCTTTCACTCTCTCCCTCCCTCTTGCCTTCACCTTCCTCTCGCCTCTCGTACACTGCGCTCTCTTGCCCACCCCGTCTCTCGCCCTCACCCTCTCACACCCTCCCCCTTTTCTCGCCCTCTCCCACGTCTCACCCTCACCTCCCTTCCCTCTCGTCTCTCGGTCTCCCCTCTTTTGCCATCTCCTTTCTCATCCTCCTAGCTCTTGCCCTCACCCTCTCTCTCCTCCCTCTCCCACTCTCCCTCCCTCTCGTGCTCCTCTCTCTTGCCCTCCACTCCCTCACTCCTCTGTTTCAACCTTCCTCTCTCAACCTCTTCCCTCTCTCTCTCCCTCCCCTCCCTCCCTCCTATCTCTCGCCCTCTCCCTCCCTTTTCCTCCCCCATCGCGCTCCCTCTCTGTCTCATCCCCTCTTTCGCCCTCTCCCTCCCTCTTGACATTCCCTCCCCTACCTCCATCCCATCTCTCGCCCTCCCCTATCTCACCCTATCTCTCCCTTGCCACCTCTCTCTCTTCCCCCTCTCCTTCACTCTACCTCCACCTTCTCTCACTCTTGACCCCCCTCAATCAGTGTCTCTCTCTCTCCCCCCACCTTCCTCCGTTTCTCTCTGACTGAATCTCTCTCCCTCCTGTCCCTCCCTCCCTCTCTCTCTCTCTGACATACTCTGTCTCCCTTGTCATTCCCTCTCCCTCTGAACCAGAGACTGGGGGGTGCGGGGTTGGTTGGTCGTGAGGCTGCGTGTGGGGGGGGGGTGAGATGTGGGAGGTAGGAGGAGGGGAAAATGGGGTAGAGATGGAACTGCTGGAGGGAGACAGAGACAGCACGACAGAGAGAGTGAGGGTGAGGGGATAGGGAAGATGTGGGCAGGTGGAGAAACCGGGGTTGGGGGGATTGTGTGTGTGAGGGGAAACGAGGAAGTGTGAAGAGGAGAGGTGATGAGAGAGAGAAAGAATTGAGGAGAAAGAGGAGGGGAGAGGTAATGGGGAGGCAAGGTTGGAGTCGGGGGGACAGAGGGCGTTAACCCCAGCTCCTGAGCTCAGGGCGCGGTGCCCTCCCCTTCCCTGAGGACCAGGACTTGGGGCTGAGTCTGTCTCTCTCCAGCTCAGCTTCTCCAACACAAAGACACACAACAACATCGGTCCCTCTGCTGCTCGGCATGCTTTCATCAGCATTTTTATTGGTTACAAATGGAAGTGATGGATGCAGTCAGTGGGATGGTGCCTTTTCTCACTGGCCTCTGAGTTGTGAGAAACATTGAAATGTTTCTCTGTAACCCCCCTGTGGGATAAGGATGGACAAACGCGCGCTCCCCTCAATCTGTTACCATAGCGACAGGCTGCTCCATCGCTGAAACACTGAACTGAAATGAGAAAATCCCGGATGGTGTGATTAATGAGGGAATTTGATGGATGGATGGATTTGGGTGAAGGGGTATTTCAGCACATTCTTCAGCTGCTGCCTGAACTTAGTCTGGGTCACGGCATAAATCGCGGTGTTTGTGCAGCAACTGAGGAGCTGCAGCATGAAGCCCAATTCCCGCACAACCTCATCGAGATACACAGACTTATACCCAATCCACAACATCCGGTGCCATATAGAATACAGCATTAACGTTGACCATAACAGGATGAAATTGGCCGAGATCACAAACAGTAAAATGATGGATTTTTTTCGGTTTCTCATTTCTGTGTCAGACTGAGCGTCCCCATTGGTGTGAGCGCGGAGTCTCCTGCGGGCTCTGCTGGTCACTAAAATGTGTCTGACGGTGAGAACATTGAGCAGCAGAATCAGGAGAAATGGGACACCCGGGGTTAGAATGTGGTGGAGGGACTCGATTGTGACCCAGACAATGGAGACTTCAACATCAATTGTTACAAAACAAAACCAGGGGCGGTTCCCCAGCCAATACAGAGCCGTGAACATAAAATACCAGGAAATGTTCTTTAAACAGCTCAGCACAGTCACTGCTCCCAGAACCACAGCCGCCGTTTTCTCACTGCAATATTTACTTTTCAGCTTCTGGCAACAAATGGCCACAAACCGATCAAAGGTGAAAGTGACGGTGAACCAGACAGAGCAGTCAGTGGCTGCATAAAGCAGGACGGCGTGGATATTACACACGGGGACGGAGTACAGGAAATAAAACTGTTCCTGATAAACAATGGGAATGTGTCTCAGGATCAGGTCGAGGATAATGATCAGGAGATCCACCGCTGCCATGGCCCCCAGGTAACGTCTGACACATGGAGACAATCCACAATCTTTATAAAGCAGGACGTAGATGGTCACTACGTTAACTGTGAGGAAGGAAAACAAACCCATTATCCATCAGCCTGGAGGAAAAGGGACCCGTTTGATCGGGGACCCAGTGAGATTTTCAAATGTGTCCCTGTATTCAGGGATTTATTAAAATAATTGGAGCTGGAATAACAAATGGGAAGGTCAGAATTACTAACAAAATTGTGACATAAACCACAAGAAACCTTCCCTCCCCAAACACACAGAGACACATCCATAAGGACATATGGTTTCTAGAATATTCCCACACACTCGATCACTCGAGAGCAGACACAGGTCACTCCTTCCCAGTTCCTAATACGGAGGGTGGGAACGTTGCTGTCCTGAAGGATTCTCTCCCGGTTTCCTGAAGACAAACGGAGTTTGGGAATTTCTGTATTTTGGTCTAAATTGTGGTCGATCCTGTGTCGTGGAGAAATGTAAACCCAGGGAAAACGTATTCACCCGTTTAACTGCCCGAGGATCCTTCGGAACAGTGTCTCCTTCTCCCTGGAACGGGATCACTTCCCTCGAGATCTTATCGTTTGTTCAATTCACTGACATCCGGCCGTTCACAAACAAACAACGTCAGGGACAGAACGTTCCGGAGAATGTCAGTTATGGAATGTCCGGGACAGAACGTTCCGGGGAATGTCAGTTATAGAATGTCAGGGGACAGAACGTTCCGGGGAAAGTCAGTTATAAAATGTCGGGGACAGAACGTTCGGGGGAATGTCAGTTATAGAATGTCGGGGACAGAACGTTCCGGGGATCTCCGTGACCTGTCCATCACCTTTCCCCCCATCCACCCCACCAACAACATGTACTGTGCACAGGCACAGGGGAGCTGCACCGACCACATCATTGTACTATTTATAAACCTCAACCAGACAGTCTGACCAGCACACAGACCTGTGCAGTGATCACCCGTGAATTCATCTGTAAACCAGGAGCAGTTACCCTCCCAGCATGTAGGACTGTGTACCCCACCCCAGTGCATTTCTCAGTAACCCAGGAGCAGTTACCCTCCCAGCATGTAGGACTGTGTACCCCACCCCAGTACATTGCTCAGTAACTCTCTGTTAGATCCCTGCCCAGTGTGGGGAAACTTGCAGCCCATGCTGGAAGTGACAGGGCGTACAGCTCCCACCCATTTACAGCTCATGCCATGATAAGGGAGTGCTGTGGGTGTGAACATCACTGCCAGAGACAGATGGCGGGGGAATCAGTTTAAATATCACCACATGGGAGGGGTTTGGGGTATAGACAGAGATGGGGAGACTGAGAGACAGTGTCATGGAAGGACTGTTTTCCCAGGTTGCAGAATGCTGAAACGTAGACACTTCGATAACATTCTGGAACATGAGCCAGTCTTCCCAGGAAAGATGGGAAAAAGGGATATTGTTGTAAGGTCAGATGAGCATTTGTTCTGCATCTTTGTAACTGGAATTAGTTTCAACAGAATCTATGACTCATTGGGCAGATTCCAACAATAATTTATCTTTGTTTGAGTTTCCGTGAGTGTGACAGAGGGATTATCTGCTGAGGCTGAGACTAGTTTCCTGGTGCTATCATATCGAACTCCCTCATCAACTATCCACCACAGATAAGGGCCACCGTATTCTCTCTTCTCCCTCACACTCACTGTATATCTGTTATAGCACTGACCACTGGACAAGGCTCATGCTCCACCACTCTCATTGCCGCATGCAGCACCTTCTCTCTTTCTCTCTTCCCTCTCTTTCTCTCTCCCCCTCTGCCCCTTCTACCTCTTGCTCCCTCCCTCTCCTTCCCTCCACTACACGCCCTATATTAATAACACTGCACTGATATAACTCTGTGGAATGACTCCCTCTGGACACCTCACCATGTTCTCTCTCTCTCTCTCTCCCTTTCTCTCTCTCTCTCTCTCTCTCTCTCTCTCTCTCTCTCCGTCAGCCCGTCCACTTTACCCCCCCAAATTAATAACACTGCATGGACACAACACCCTGGACCGCCTCTCCTCGGGCACCTCACCATGAAGCTGACCCCACCTACACCAGCACTATTAGCAAGTCCACCCACCCCCACCCGTTCTCCCATTTCAGGAGAGACAGCCTGGAATAGGAGAGAAAGGGCCAAGCCGGGTGGTGGAGTATCCATTCCCTCACCTCCTCCACCCCGCCATGTGGGGAGGACCATGGTATGAGCCGGAGAGGATCGGGACGCCTCGTGTAAAGTTTCTGAAACATCCACGTCCCACCGACCGAGTAAGGAGCAATGTTCAGTGAAGGGCAATTCTCACTTTAAACTCAACGGCAACTCCGTTTCCCTCCCGGCACAACTTAGAAGCCGTGGCCCTGATGCCTTCTCCCTTCTGTGTCGAGTTGGTACAAATGGAATCCCCACGGTCTCGGGGTGGCAGGAGGGTGGGCTCACATCACATCGTCACCCCCACCTCCCAGGAACGGAGCACCCGAGACTCCCTCCTATCCTTCAGATGCTGAAAGTAATCTGTGATATTACCTGTTCTCCCCACTTGTCCTGATATCTTCAACAATCTGTGCTCATATAGAGGCAGTGCCCTCTCCTCCTGCAGCCCCTTTATAATTGTACGGCCTGTTTTAAACTGTCTTTCATTGTCTTTCATACCAATGTGCATCACCTCACACTGCTCTGCATTGATCCCCGTCTACCAGCGTGTCACTGTCCTGTTAGAGTTCCACACTGTCCTCCATAGACATTACAATTCTTGCAGGTTTGGTACCATTTACAAACATTAAGATTGTCATAGTGTCACAGTTCCCATGAAACAAGTGAAATCCTGCCCCCCACACAGGAGTGTGAGCAAGTGAAATACTGATATATTCCCACGGACAGAGGCGAATAATGACATGCTGTCAATAGAGCAACAAAAATCCTGACACATACGAGACAGAGTAGATGAAATATTGACAAACCACAGAGCAAGAGAAATCCGGATAGATTCCACTTATCTATATTCACCAGTGTGTAATGGGATGAAGTTGAAAGTGTGTACTGTATCTTTCAGAGAGGATGAATGCTGCTCTGAACTGAGAGCTTACAAACTCCTGTGATATGAGAGAGTGGCAGACCCAGAAATAGTATATTGGTATAGAGTTGGAGGCGGGTAATAAGCAGTTAAGAGAAAGAGGCTCTCAGAGTTGTGAATAGTTGATGTAAAATGTTCACTTTCAGAGTTAAAAAATAAATTGATGTTTTTATTTAATCAGTGGAATTTGGGAGTTCTGTTACTCATATTTTAACAGTTTGTGAGGCGAATTGAGCATTGATGTATGTTTATTTTAATTACCAGATGAGCTCTATGCAGTGCCCTTACAATTGCTGTGTGTGTATCTGTGTGTCTCTGTGTGGGGCAGGTCTGGCAGTCTCTGTGGTGCTGAAAGTGATGCCATGCCTCCCTCTGCTGGCCTCCACATGCCACTGCACAGACATTGGCAGAGAGTGAAAACCAACAGGGATTCATTCAGAGAGGGGGAGGGAGAGGGCAGCTGCTCACAGCACCATCCAAACTGATGTTTTATCCATGTACTGATCTAAATGTCATTTAAACGTTGTAACTGTCTCTGTTTTCATCACTTGTTCTGAAAGTTCATTCCACACACAAGCCAGCTTCTGTCTAAAATAATTACCTCTCATGACTTTTGTAAATCTTTCTATTTGTACCTTAAAATATCCCTCAGGCTTGAACCCTCGACTCTAGTGAAAAGACATTGGCCCTTCAGCTTTTCTGTACCCCTCAGATTTTGTAAACCTCCGTAATGTCAAATCCTCAATCTCATACTCTCCAGTGAAAAAAATTCCCATCCTATCCAGCCTCTCCTTATAGCTCGCTCGCTCCTTTCCCAACAACATCCAGGTTAATCTCTTCTGAACCCTCTCCAGCTTAATAATACCAAGGTCAGTTATATCAAAGTGAATAGTCAGTGTATTTTCTAAGGGTAGTGGAGACCAAAAGTAGAGGACACAGGTTTAAAGTGAGTTGGGAAAAAAAACTACACCTGACCTCAGGATCAACGTTTTTGAGCAAAGGATGGTGTGCCGATGGAATGAGCGGGCAGGATGACCAGACTGGACACAATATTCCAGAAGAGGTCTCACCAATGGCCTGTGCACCCTCAACATGACGTCCCAATTCCGATATTGAAAGGTCTGACCATTGAAGACACGTGTGCAAAACACCTTCTTAACCACACATCTACATGAGATGCAACTTTTAAAGAATTATACCTGATGGCCGAGGTCTCTGTTCTACAACACTGCCAAAGGGCATGTTTTTAATTGTTTAGGTCCTACTCTTGTTTGATTTACCAAATCCAATACCTCGCATTAATCCAAATTGAACTCCATCTGCCACGCCTCGGCCAGTGAGTGATATTACCACCTCCTCACCTTCCCCGTTTAATTTTAAAATGCCCACCCCTCTCCAGGAGGTCTGCACACTCCGGCCTTGATTTTCACAAAGACCCTGAGCTTGGGTTGCCTTGTGTGGTTAGAGGGAGGAGGGACAGATTGCAGACACAGACAGTGTGGAGGAGAGGCTGGACAGTAATCAGCGTCCTGATACCTTTTCATGGTTTTAGGAAGAGGTCAGTCACGCACGTTATTGGTGTTTTGGGGCCAGAAATAATGGCCTTTCATTGTCTTTCTTTATTCAGTAATAAATATCTATTTGTGACCTGTCATTGTGCAGAGTATGTCTGCAGGATTTATTTCCCTGATATTGCAGCCTGCAGATAATAGCAGTTACCGATGTTTATGGTTTATCTCGTTGGCCCCTAATGTGAACAATCTAACAATTGAGACAAATACCTTTGTATTTGTTTAACAATGAAAAACATTTTGTGTCGTTCAGTAATGTTAACCAGATTTTAAGAAATCCCATACCGAGCTAAAAGCTGGCACTTAAAATGTGACCCAAAGTCTGGGAATAGTTTAGATCGTGTGGCATGTGTAGTACCCGTGCCTCTGAGCCAAAACCCTGGATTTGATTCCAAATCCTAAACTTCTGTGATACTGTCCCTAGCTCTGGACCAAACGGTCTGGATTCAAGTCCTGCCTGTTGTGGAGGTGTGTCACAGTTTGTCAGAAAAGACTGATGAACAGACGCACAGGAGAGTCATGTTGCAGCTTTAAGGACTATTGCTGAGTGGTGCTCGTGTCTCTATCTCCGGGCACAAAGTTTCAGGTACAAATCTCACAGAGATGTTTCCTAACACATCTAGACAGACTGATAAAAATTGTGTTAGAATTGTATCCTGATGGAGAAGGAAGATCTGTCAGTTTTGAATGTCAGAATTTAGGCCCAGGGAAGACTGAGAGCACAGCCATTCGTGTTGGTTGGGCCACATTTCGCTGCAGTTAACGGTTTATGAAATCATGAATGCCGTGAACAGGATGAGTAGTCAAGGTTTCTTCCCAGGGTAGGGGCGTCTAAACGTAGAGGCCATTGGTTGAGTGTGAGAGGGGGAAGATTTGGAAGAGGCCTAAGCGGCATGATTTCACGCAGAGGAATGAGCTCCCAGAGGAAGTGGTGGAGGTTGGTCCAATTACAACATTTGAAAGGCACCTAGATGCTGACAGGCCTGCTAAGGTTTTGCACCAATTTCTGCATTTGTTGAGAAATAAGATGCCTTCATTTTGACACAGGTACTCTGAATACATAAACATTGAAACATTTTTAAATGATGCAGGCACATATAAACACATTTCAAATTTATTATTTTCTGCTAAGAACAAGCAGCAACGATGTGCCTCCACGGAGCAGGGAATGAGATAGATATAGTTTGGACAATGTACAAGGAAACCTCACATGGTCCAGTTTGGGCGTGGATGATATTATTGTGTGACTCAACTCAGAGAGGAAGAAAATGCAATCTGCCCGAGAAGGAATGACCTATACCGCACTCTCTCTCTCCCTCATTGTTTCTCATTACAGCAATGTGTGCAAACTCAAAACAAAAAGCGTGCCTGAGTAGTCTCAATTGTCACAGTCTCTTTCCCAGGATAAGGAGTCCAAAACAAGAGGGCATTTGTAGAAGGCAAGAGGGGAATAATTTAGAACAAAACTTAGGGGCAAATATTTCACGCAGAGTGTGATGTGTGTACAGAAACCGCTGTCAGAGGAAGTGGTGACGGCCGTACAACTGCACATTTAAAAAGTATCTGAAAGACGAGGCATACTTGCCACATGCTGGCAAATGGGACTAGATCAGATTTGGTTATCTGGTCCGAGTGAACAGATTGGACGAACGGCTCTGTTTCCATGCTGCATGGCTCTCTGATTCTATAAGAGGGATGCGGAGAAATTCTGAAACGACCTTTCAAGTCAGAATTCTCTGCACTGGAAGTTTATCGTGCCTCTATGTCCACATTGATCCAAGGCTGAGTTAGTTAAACACTTGACAGGGAACTGTGGAGCAGATGATAGGATAAAGACAGGAAAGTGGGGTTGAGAGCACAACCTGATCAGCTACAATATTAGTGCCTGGTGGAGAAGGCTCAAAGTGTCTAATGACCCACTCCTGCTCCGCAATCTGATGTTCCTGTGTTCCATACAGCCCCTCAAACTTGCAAGACAGGAGCAACTGGAGGCCACTTACTGCTATCACCTGGTGTACAGAAACATGAAGACCATTCAGCCCCTCAGTATTGTCACACACGGTTTGAGGTGATTTGGGAAATGTAATTTGAAAACCCAAGCTGGGTATGAAAGAGGCCCCTCACCTCTCCTTACAGAGGGTCCCCTCTCTGCAAATTGTGCTTCATTTATTGGTCATGTTGTAGACCCAGATTCACTGAGAATACAGTCCTCATACCTCACCCAGAGATGGCTCAAATCACTGACTACAACATCAATAACCGCTCTACCAAGAAAGTAAATTCCACTAACCTTCCAATAATAGAATATGAGAACACCAGAAGCAGGGCAGGACACTCATCCCCCTCAAGCCTGCCTTTCCCTTCACTAAGATCATGGCTGATCTGCTCTAAGTCTGAAATCCTCTTCAATATCCAAAACTTCATAGCCCTTAACTCTCTGTCAGCTCAAATACATCTACCCCTTCTTTAAATACTTTGTCATCTAGCTCTGCTAACATGATGGAAAAGCGGATTGCTGACATTCAATACCCTGTTTGAAATACGCAGCCCCTGCTATTCTACCATGACCTGTTGCTATAAACATATGACGAGAACACAAAGTTACAGAAGAGCGGATGTTTCTTGAAGATTATTCAATGTTCACAACAATGTGTCCCCCCGTCAGCTCCTGAAACAGTCTGTGTCCATGTGCAGCAAGACCCAGCAACATTCAGGCTTGTGCTGTGAAAGAATATGTAGCATCCATGTAACAGTACTGGGAGATGCTGCTTAATTCCACAGGGAACAGAGGAAGCCATTCAGCAACTCAAGCTCACTTCACAGGAATATGTGGAAGCCATTCAGCCCATTGAAATTACTGAACAAGAAGAGGGATAGCCCATTCAGACCCTCCTGCCTATTACACAGGAAGCAACGAGTCCATTATTAAGGACCACGCCAGAGCCCCTTAAAAATATTTTGATGTTATAGTTCAAATGCAACCATTATGTTATTCTAAAGTCAAATATAACAACTGGTTCAGATGTAATGTGATTGGTGAAACTACTCGATGTGAGACAAAACAGTTTATTTGAGCACTATCATTAAAATGTAATCAAAGAAAGAGAAAATTAGAATAGCAACACAATTCAAAAAATTTAACAGAATAGTAGATGCAATCCTATTACTAACTAACTGTACCAACATAGTCATATGCCATAAACACAACCACTTGGGAAAAAAAAACAAATTCTCACATACAGTTATCCAGGAGAGGAAAAAAGCAACATCCAGTAAAAAAAGGTCAGAGAGAGTAGCTGCCAGGAGATAGTCACTGAAGCTTATAACTCTGTGGAGATCCCAATAGTTTCTGATGTTGCTGAGAAACCAAAACCCAGAGATCCTAATCTGAGAGAGCTGGCCACACCCATTCAGGCTGCATTAAAATAAATACAAGGCCTCTCTAGCTGTTTAAACAGTGGCCTTAACTAACTAGATTGGTAACGATCGTTAAATCTCTCTCTGAAAAGAAACCAAGACAAAATGACATCCGAAAGCTACACCACCATCACACTAGTCTGCACATCGAGCTGTTAATCAGGAACCGGGGGTAACCCAGTCAGGCCCTTGGCCCTGTCCAATCGGATGAGGAAGTCGCCATTCAGACCGTTGAGTCCATTATACAGGAGCAAGAGGAGGCCATTCAGCTCCTTGATTCAATAACACTGGATCAACAGACGGACATTCAGCCCCTTGAGTCACTGACACATGAACAGGAGGAGGCCATTCTGCCCCATGAGTCGCACAAAGACAGCAGGAGGAGACCATTCAGCTGCTCAATGCTCTCACACAGGGAAGTGAAGAGGGAAGTAAAATGCTTTGTGTGAAATCTCAAGGAGGCACCTTCCATCTCCGAGAAGACAGCATGGTCTTCTCTATATTGGGCGGAAGCTGGTGGGAATGTCGACCTGTTTCAGATGGAAGGTATGGTGGCTGCTGTTGGGGATTGTGAGCACATGACGTTCAGTGCAGGCTCACACACTGACTGCTTATTAATGTGGGGAGAGTTAATTACGGCTTAGAAACAATTAGGAAAGCCATATTAGACTGATGAATGGACTCTCTAATTTCACATAATACTGATCTTGTTCATGTTGATCTTGTTCCTATGCAATGTAACCTGTATGCTTTACTCTGTACAGGTCTAGTTCCACCGTATGATCTGCCTGTCCATGCTTACTATGATTTGCCTCCACTACTCATAAATAAAGTGTTTCCCTGTACTGATATACATATGACAATAAGTCAAACCAATCAATCCTGGGTAAAGTATGGAATGGAATTTCTCACCTTGTCAATGTCTCTCCTGGAAATAAGTGATTGCAACCAATCCTCAAGTTTCATAGCTCTACAGATTAAACACTCAGTTTCGTCGCTCTCATTTCATGATACAACATCTGTGTCTGTTTTAAGGAAATTATTGCTGACAAAGGAGATCAAACCTATAGAGATTTCCACAAATACTCTCTCAGCAAGGATTCATAACTGCAGGAACATGGCTTTACAGAGATTCTTGAAACAGTAGGCAGAGAGAGCAGTAGACATAGTCTGTATTGATTTTCATAAGGCCTTTGATTAAATTCCACATGATAGGCTGTTCGGGAAGATTCGATGGCATAGAATGCAGGAGAGCAGGCAAATTGGATAAACCATTGCCTTGATGTTAGAAAGGAGAGGTTAATAGTGGAAGGATGCTTTTAGGACTGGAGAGCTGTAACGAATTTTTTATTCACTCTCTGGATGGGGGCATTGCTGGATAGGCAGCATGTCAGTATGTATTACCCATCATAATTGCCCACAGGGCATATGGGTGTCAAGCACATTGTTGTGGGTCTGGAGTCACATGCAGGCCAGAGCAGGTAAGGATGGAATTTTCCTTTCCTGAAGGATTTTAGTGAACTAGTGGAGAATCTCAAGGGTTAGTGCTGGGTCCAATGCTGTTTTTTGTATTTCGTATCAATGATAGGAATGAGATTGTAACAAGCATGATGATTAAATTTGCAGATGAGACGAAAATATTCAGTATCGTGTACAATGAGAAAGGTTATCATAAAATGCAGCAAGACCCTGATCAACTGGGGAAGTGGGCCCAGAACTGGCAAATGGAGTTTAACAGAGATAGGTGTGAGGTCTTGTATTTTAGAAAGTCAAATCAAGGTAGGTGTTTCACGGTGAATGGGAGGGCCTTAACGGGGGTAGTGGACAGAGAGACTTTGAAGTTCAGGTTCACGGTTCCCTGAAAGTGGATTCCCAGGTAGACAGAAGGCTTTTGGCACTTGCCTTCATCAGTCAGGGCACTGAGTATAGAAGTTGGGAAGTTATGTTCCAGATATGCAAGGCTTTGGCGAGGCCACACTTGAAGTATTGTGTTCAGTTTTTGTCACTTTGTTATAGGAAGGATGTTATTAAACTAGAAGCAATGCACAAGAAATTTACAAAGATGTTGCCACAACCCAATGGTCTGAGTTAAAGGGAGAGTTTGGATATTCTCCGACTTCTTCTTTAGAACAGAGGAGACTGAATGGGGAACTGATAGAGGGATATAAGATCATGAGGGGTTTGGATATGGTGAATGCTCTCAGTCTCTTTCCAACGTTTGGAGAAACAAGTACGAGAGGCATCTGTTTATTGTTAGATGGAAGGACAAAATGGAACCTGAGAGGCAACGTTGTTACACAGGGGCTGGTACGCAGATGTGAAGAGCTGCTAGCGGATGCGTTTGAGGGGGTAAATTAACAACATTTAAAAGGCATTCGGACAAATATATGGATAGGAAAGGGCTTGAAGGATATGGACCAAGTGCAAGGAAGTGGGTTAGTTTGAGTGGACATTTACGATATGGAGGTCAAACCCCTCTGTTAATTAAAGCAAACACCCAGAAAAGCTCACTTTGCCGCGTAATTAGTTAATATATGATTGACAAAACTCTGACATGCCACTATTTAAAGAAAAATAACAATTTAATTTCTTAACTTTAACAGTCATCATTAACAACAACTATTCACAAACACAAGATCCCCTTTTCTTAACTGATATCTATCTGACTCCAACTCGACAAAAATGCTGTTCCTATAACCCACGTCTGAAACATTACATTTAATTAATCTCAAGACCACAGAGTCTCTGCCTCTTCCTCTGTCTTCACTCTTCCAGCCACTGACATCCATGAGTCACCTTCCTTTGTATTTTAACTGCAACTAGGTTTTACATGAAAAGGTATCTTAGAGAGAGTTTTAGGTGGCTAGTTACCTCTCTGACTCTACAGCAGTTGATGTGCTGTTCAATGGCAGTTACTGTCCATCTAGATTTCAAAGTGTCAGGTGCATATACTCTTCACGACACATTAAATTCTCATAATTTGATTATTTCCACGGGTCAGAACAATGATATTCAAATACCATTGTCTTCTGGTATCCTGGGCATTATTTAAACTAATTCTTATCAAAACGGCAACCAAAATTCTGGTATCAATTTACTAGACAATTGTTAGATTTGGAAAAACCTTAACATTAGCTGGCAGTTCTGGCTGTACATTATATTCAGCAAAATCCGTTCTGTCTGAAAGTGACCAGACATGCTTTCAGCTGCATAACACCTTCCCCCCACCCCCTACCCCCACCACCTCCGTCCTTTTCAGGAAAAAGAAATGAAAGATCGGAATGAAAAGATGGCTTCATTTCTTTTCCTGTAATTCTGAATCCCAAAACTACGAAATGCAAAAGTAATTAATCTAACTTATAACTTTCATATTAATTTTGCACACATATGTAACACTGCAATATTCAAATGTAATCTGCACTTTTTCCTTTAAATCTGTGATAACACATTTGCTATCACAATTGTATGGCCCACAACATGGATATTTTGGCAGTTAAAAGTTGATAAATCTGACTCCAATGAAATATTTACATATTTTAGTCTTTAAATCTTTCAGAAAATGCGAAAGGATTGTAGTTTTATACATTCATCTCCGACAGCTGAAAATGTGTTGCTGGTTAAAGCACAGCAGGTTAGGCAGCATCTCAGGAATAGGAAATTCGACGTTTCGAGCATAAGCCCTTCATCAGGAATGAGGGGAGGAAGAGAGCTTCTTCAAGGAAGGCATCCTTGCAAGAGGATTCGCAGTAGGTTAATATCTTCGAGTAAAAAATGAGGTCTCCAGATGCTGGAGATCACAGCTGAAAATGTGTTGCTGGTTAAAGCACAGCAGGTTAGGCAGCATCTCAGGAATAGGAAATTCGACGTTTCGAGCCTAAGCCCTTCATCAGGAATGCCCAATCAGCCCAATCAGCATCTCATTCCTGATGAAGGGCTTATGCTCGAAACATCGAAATTCATCTCCGACAACCCGTTTGTCACATAAACAATCATGTATTGTCAGGCCAGTACCAAACTCAATAATCATCTTTCAATAGCGGAGCATTTTCTTTCTGGTGGATGTTCGGTTTCTTTTTGACAGACAGCCAATTGGCCATTCCATTCCATTATCATGTTCCTGCATCAATATCTCTCCAACCCCTATATCGCTAACAACAATCACAACTTTGAAGTGTTTCAAAATATTTGGGGTAGCTAAAACTGGTGCGGTAGTTAATGCTGCTTTTGAATTCTCAAATGCATGCTGGAACTGTTCTATACACCATCATTTTACGTCTTTTTCAGTAAACCCATCAGCAGTTCCACAACACTGCTTAACTTTTGAACAAACTTCCAAAGGGATCCACTCAGTCTCAAAAATAGAAGCTCCTCTTTCTTCAAGGATGGTTGTGGAAATTCCTCAAAGCCCTTCGTCTTTGTGTTCCATGGGGTCAACCTTCTATGTACAATGTAATGCCCCAAGAACGTCACCTCTGCCTTCGCAAATTCTGTTTTCTTTACATTTATTATCAATTTTCCTTCTTGCAATCGTTCAAGGAGCTCTGCCAACTGTAACATGTGATCTTTCCATGACTTGCTAAAGATCACTGCATCTAACAGATAAACTGCATAATTTGTTAATCTGGCCACAACTCTGTTCATGAGTCTTTGGAATGTGGCTGGTGTATTCTTCATTCCAAAGAACGTCACTTTGAATTGAAGTTGCCCTTTAAGGTGACAAACGCAGAAACTTATTTCACTTTCTCTGATAAAGTTGCCTGCCAAGAATCATACAGTAAGTCCAACTTTGTGATGTGTATGGCTTGTCAAACTTTATTTATGCCGTCTTCGAATCTTGATATTGGATAGGAATCTGAATTTGTTGACCTTATGATCGTGGACACAAAATCGCTGGGCCTCATCAGGTTTGGGAAATAACAGAATCAGCGTACGTCACCCGCTCTGACTAGGTTCAATGATGTCTTCGATGAGCATTGCATCCAATCCTTCTGGAACTCGGTGGCTTTGTGAGGATTAAACCTGCAGGGGTGTTTTTTTTTTATCAGAACAGCATTCTCTACTTTCACCCCATACTCAAAAGTGTAAGTCCTCCCATAATGGTTCTGCTAATGTCCTCATACTGCTGCAATGAAAATCAACTGGGTTCATTGCTCCTACAACAGACAGCTCGCTGTCCTCTCCCACTCCTCAAGGACTTCCTTGTTATTTAAAGGATTGTGTGTCACATCAAAATCCATGACATCCGAATTTGATCCCTCACTCTGCAGGGCAGTGACTAACATCTGTTGCTCCAGTTCCCTACCTTTATATTTGTAAGATTACAATGTATTCACATGACATACCTGCTACCTTTTTTATATCCAGCATCTTTACCAGACAGTTTACCTGACTCTACTTCTTCTCCATTTGGAAGGGGACACTAAACCTGGATTTGAATGGAGTTCCCACTATTGGTGGCACACCCCCCCACCCCACGAAAAGAAATACCATCAAATTATATACTTTGTACCTGCCACTTACTTCATTCTATGCTGTACCCTCTTCATGTGCTGTTTAGCTAACTCACGTATTCTAATCTCTCTCTCACCTCAGATACATATTCCAAGTGTGAACTCTCTGAATTCAGTCCTGTTAATTTTTATTTAATTAATTCCAAAATAGCTCACACCTCATGCCCGAATACTAACTCAAAGGGAGTAAATTGAGTAGAACGGGGCATCTCTAATGGCAAACAATGTAATGGGACACCTTTATCCCAATCATTTGGCCAACCCTGACAGTACACTGTTATCATGGTCTTCGGCGTCTGATGCCAACTTTCCAAGGCTCCATGTGATTCAGGATGGGACGCACTTGATTTGAAGTGCTGTATACCTAAGCTATCCATGATTTACTTCAACAGCCGAATGGTAAAATGACTCCATTGGACTGATGGGAATTCTCTGGGTAGCCCGTACTGAGTAAGGAAAGTTACGAACCCCTCCCCCACCCTTTTTGCTTAATAATCCATAATGGAATTGCCTCTGGTAATCTGGCAGACACATCCGTTATCTTTAGGAAATAATTATTTTCGCTTTTAGTCTAGAAAGAGGGCCTACACAAATAATCTTAACCCAGGTGAAAGGTCCGTCGAATGCAAGAATTGGCAACAAATACTCTGGTTTCTACTCCTGCCTGTGGCTTACCAACCATTCGGCATGTATGATACATACAGCAAAGGGTAAATCATTCCTTGTACATTCCAGGCCAGTAGAAATGTTTTCGTACATTAGCCTGAACTTTCCAGGTGACCTCCTCCAGGTAGTTCATGTCATCCCCGTAACACTTCCTGTCTGTATGCCATCGTGAACACAATCTGGTCAACTTTGGTCCATTTCTCCTGTGCAATAACCTGTTGTGGTATCCATTTTCATTTAGGACTCTATCTTTAAGTTGCTAACGCTCGACAATATATTCTGATTCCTTTTCTGACTATGCATCAATTTATGTAAATTTCTGTTGTAAGGCCATTAGCCTTTCAGGACTAAACACGTCTGCCTGACCCTCGGCCTGTTCAGGTTTTTCCTGAATCATTACATGAACAGAGGGCCAGCTAATGATACTTCCGCTCCTTTGTCTTTCTCTTTACATTTTGCTTCTTGCTGTAACCTATGACAGTGAGATCTTGGTATTACACAGTCTGGAAACTTTCCTGGGTACTTGTCTTTTAACTCATCAATCCCCTGGTCTTCCTTTGACTTCGCCACCACAAAAGTTGTCACTTTCACCTTTGATCCTGCTATGTTGTTCTCAAGAATAAAACGGTATTTCTGAAACTGATGGTCTGTCACTCACTCCCACTGTTCCGTCCCCAGTCTTTATTTGGATCTCCAACCCGAAGAGCACTAAATTTCTTTTCCCATTCCACACATGATCACTCTTCCAGGTAGCATGTCAGAAAGAGTACAAATACTTTCATCATTTACTTTTAGATGCTGAGAGAATGTGAGGATTACAGATACTGGAGATCACAGTTGAAAGGTGTGGCGCTGGAAAAGCACAGCAGGTCAGGCAGCAACCAAGGAGCAAGAGAATACGTATTTCAGGCATAACCCCTTCATAAGGCAACTGGGGGATGGGGGTAAAGAGTTCTGAGAGATACGTCGGTGGGTGGGGGTTGAGCTGGGCAGAAGGTAACTTGGAAGGCGATAGGTAGATGCAGTTGGGGGGCGATGGTGAGAGGTCAGAGGACTGGGTGAACTGGATGGTAGTAGGACACCTGGGACCATCCAACCACACGGCATCAACGTCGACTTCACCAATTTCCTATTCTCCCGTCTCCCAATCTCATCCCAGATCCAAACTTTTAACTCAGCATCACCTTCTTCAACTCTCCTGACAATCCACCTTCCTTCCCACATGTCCACTCCACCCTCCTCTCTGACCTATCATGACCATTTACACCTTCATTTTCCTATCGCCTTCCCACTGACCTTCCCCTCAGCCCCACGTCTACCCTCCTATTTATCTTTCACCCCGCTTTCACACCCCCTCCCCACCACTTTCCAGATGAAGGGCTTGTGCCTGATATGTCGATGTTCAGATACTGCCTGGCCTGTTGTGCTTTTCCAGTGCCCCACTTTTTGAATAATAGAGACTGAGCAGATCCCTATCTCACAAAATTATATCTTGTTGTTCTCCTCCCCCTGTTCTTTCTGAGCAACCTTTCCTCACAGAGGTGAATTCTTTTTAGAGATCAGGTACTAACTCCATACCCGTCCTCTGGCTAAGCTGAGCACTCTCCTGCAGCTCTTCAACTTTTCTTGGGGTTCCTTTATTACTTCCACTAATGCCACTGGCTTAGCCTCTTTTATCACATTTTTTACCACAGGGCCTTTCGTCAATGACTTGCATTGTGACTTTGTCTATCCCACTTATTGCAGTGAAGACAGCTTTTCCTAGTGCCCTTCTTAAGCCACCTGCCCTGTAATTCTATGAGTTACACTCCGGTATTGAGAAAACACCTGAGGCCTTTCACCGCCTTTCAACACTCTTGGGCTTATTTATTAACCTAAATAAACCATTCCCAGTGTGCTCTCGATCTTTGTTTTGTACATTAGGATCTCCCCTTCTCCCAATTTCTATCCCTCACGGGAGGGCGATCCTACCCAAAACTAAATTGCAGCTCATGCACCAATGCATAGAGACCTGCCATCTCTGCTGTGCTTCTCACTTCTCGAACTTGCTGTTCATTCGCATGAACTCTGATCATCTCTGGAAGTGAGTTTTTAAATTCCTCCAGCAAAAAGATCTGTCTCGGAGCCTTATATGACTTGCCTTTTTTTAAGGCCCATGCTCATCTATCAAAATTACTATGTTTAACTCTTTCAAACTCAATATAAGTCTGACCTGGTTCCATCATTATGTTTCTGAATCGCGCTCTATATACTGCTGGTACCAATTCATAACCATTCAAAATAGCCTGTTTGACATCTGCATAACCTCTTGATCCATCATCTGACAGCGCTGCACCTACATCACTAGCTCGGCCGACCAGCTGAGTCTGAATTAGCATTACCCACGAGTTCTCTGACAGCTCCATCTGTCTATACAATTTTTCAAATGAAATAAAAAAGGCAGTTACATTTTTCTTATCAAAATATGGCAATGTTTTCACATATGTAATTATAGCCCTACCTTCTATTTTAATCTCTACTCAGTTAACTTGACTTTGCTGACTAATTCGCAACTTCTCAAGTTCAAATTCTCTCTTTCTGTTTCCTCTCTCTCTCTTTCACTTCTACCCCACTTTCACTTTCCTATCTCTTTCTTTTTGTCTCAATCTTTAATCTTCTAACTCTAGATTGCAATCCTTTTTTTTCTAACTCTACTGCACTCACTGTCAGTTTCTCCCGTACACAAAAGTGCTTGACCAACTCCATTGCAATTTCAGCTTTCCTTTTGTCCCTGGTTAAACCCAGTTCTAACCTATTTGCTAATTCTAAATGTACGCTCTTCCTTTGTCTTTCTAAACTTTCTTGGCAAATTTGGAATCATTTTCAAGCCCCAGAACCTCTTTAGTAATGTTAATTCGTATTTCTCTCACTTTTCATTTAATCATCCACATGTAACCAGAACTAAACATATTTTCTGACCTAAGCTTTATTTAAAGATCTTTGACAATAATTGCCAAGTGATGGAATCTGCTGAGACATTTTGTACTCCTAATCTGTTCACATATGTCCCAATCCTGAATGACACTTGTTTTGACATCGACTTCGAACCCCTCTGTTAATAAAAACCAAACATCAAAAAACTCACCTTGCCTAGTAATCTATTAAAACATGAGTGACAGAGAACTCCCAAATTCCACCATTCAAAGAAAAATAACAATATATTTTATGAGCACGAATAGTGAACATCAAACAACAACTATTCACATGTACAAGACAACCTTTTCTTAACTACTTAGGATCTGACTACAACTCCAAAAATATGCTGTTCCATTAACCCACTTATTGAACATTACATTAAAGTAGTCTCAACATCACACAGCCTCTGTTGTCCTGTGATCTTCAGTCTTCCAGCTGCTGATCTCCATGGGTCACCTTTTTTCTGTGTTTTTTTAAAGTAAATCAGGTATATTGGAAAGAATTTTTTTTTCTAATTTGAGACCAAAATGTTAGCTGTTCAGTTGGCTTTCCCATTAATTTTCAAAATACCAGCTTTATATCCTCCCCATGACATATTCAATTCTCATTGCTTGATTGATTTCCAGATGTTAAACAATAAAGTTTATCTTCCAGTGGTTTCTAATATCTTGGACATGATTCACTTTAATTGGTTACATTCGGAAGTAATTTTTGGCATCACAAGTAAGAGTCACAACATTCTCTCTAATGGATGTGATAGAGTAGGGGGCATTCTTCTTTCTGGCCAGATATGTTAGATATCTACCCCGTTTATCACCATACTCAAATAACCTCTGTTTCGCAAGGGAGGTTTCCCTCTTTGCTATCTGGGTGAGCCCAGCATTCAAACTAGCTCTGAGGGCTGTAATCTGCTGCAACTTGGTTACAGTCTGTCTGGCAAGGTATGCTGTTTCAGCTGCCTTCAGGCAATCCTCGAGCATATGCAGCTGTTCTGCCTTCTGCCACTTCTGGGTCTCCGAGTAAGAAGTAATCAAACTCCTCCCATAGGCCTTGGCAGTCTCCAAGACCACCGACGTATTACTGGCCGTACCCAAATTAATGTCCCAAAATATTTAAATTCCCCCGAAAAATAGTCAATAAACTTGCTATCCTTCAGGAAGAAAGGAGGCATGTGCCAGTGCCATGAGCCTGTCCCATCACCACCGACCTTTACATCCATGGACACTGCTGCATGATCGGAAATGACTATCTTCCAAATTCTGCAGGACAGCACCGAATTCAAAAAGGTCAACAGGGCAAAAAAATGCCAATCCTCGAAAAGCACTTACGTGGCTGAGAGAAAAAGGTGAAGTCCCTCTCCCCAGGGTGGGAACAACTCCACATACTCACCAGCCCCAGCTCCCTGTTCAGGTACATCAACTGCCTGGATTGTGGGGACGTACCTGCAAGAACCCAAGGCATCTTCTCCACTTCGGGGTTAATAAATCGGTTACAGTCTCCCCCGATTTCTGTATGATGTGCCCCAAGGGCCAACAACCCGGAGAGGGCATCTGTTAAAAATTTGAGGTAATGTGCTGGGCGCAGGATACATTCAAATTCCCATACATATTTCCAAGTATTAAAGCTTTACAAATCAAAAACCACCCATATTCATTCTTAATTTCGTCTCACAGTTGAAATGGAAGATTCTTCTTGTGGAGTTAGTAACCCCTCTGCTTTTCGAATTAAAGGATGAGAAAAGCCACATGTCTGAACACTGAGACAGAGCGTTGAGTAGAGAAGGCAGGGTGAAGCGAGGGCTGCCGGCAAGGTAAGGGCTTAATTTATATTTGGGCAGTGGCTAAACCCGAGATACTGCACATGTAGCATCACCCTCCCGCCCTCCTACTCTAACCGGAAGGAGAAGACTCAGTAAGGTAAGACTTTGATTTTTATCTTTATCTTTGTTTTTCATATATTTAAGTGCGTTATTTGGGTTTAGTTAGTTAATATAAAGCTTTGCTTTCCATAGCAGGGGACCTCAGACCGTGGCACGTGCCTCTTGCTTGACGTGGGAGCTTCGGAACGTGTCTGACATTCCTGACTCTTTCACCGGCAAGGCATGTGTCCAACTGCAGCTCTCGTTTGACCGCATGATGGCCCTGGAGCTGTGGATGGACTCACAGTGGAGCATGCGCGATACTGAGGAGGGAGTGGACAGCATGTTTAGTGAACTGGTCACACTGCAGGTTAGGATTGCTGAGGGAGACAGTGAATGGGTGACCAAAAGGCAAGAAAAGAGTAGGAAGGCAGTGCAGGTGTCCCCTGCGGTCGTCTCCATCCAAAGCAGGTATACAGTTTTGGATACTGTTGGGGAAGATGGCTCACCAGGGGAGGGCATCAGTTGCCAGGATCATGGCACCGTGTCGGGTACTGCTGTTCAGAAGGGCGGGAAAAAGTTTCGTAGGGCCATGGTCATAGTGGATTCTATTATAAGGGGAATAGATAGGATGTTCTGTGGCTGAAAACAGGACTCCCAGATGTTATATTGCCTCCAAGGTGCTCAGTTCAGGGATGTCACCGATTGGCTGCAGAGCATTCTAAAAGGGGAGGGCAAACAGCCAGTTGTCTTGGTGCATATAGGCACCAACAATATAAGTAGGAAACGAGATGAAGTCCTGAAAGAAGAATTCAGGAGCTAGGAGAGAATTTAAAGGGTAGTGATCTCGGGAATACTACCAGTGCCATGTGTTGGCCAGTGTAAAAATGAAAGAATAGGCAGGATGAACACGTGGCTTGACGGATGGTGTAGGATGGAGGGATTCAAATTTGTTGGACATTGGGACGGGTTCTGGGGAAGGTGGGACTATTACAAAAGGGACGGTCTACATCTGAACCGGACCGGAACCAATGTCACTGGGGGAGTTTTTTATCCTACTGTTGGGGAGTTTGTAAACGAATGTGGCAGCGGGCTGGGAACCAGTCGAGACCGGAGACTGTAAGGATTGTGAAGATGGCATTAATAAAGCGACGGGTAGGCAGAGAGCGGATGAGCAAAAATATCTGGTGGCATGAAATGCATCTACTTTTATGCAAGGAAAGTGCAAGGCAGATGAACTTAGGACTTGGATTGGTGCCTGGGAGTATGACATTATTACAATCACAGAGACTTGGTTTATGGAAGGGCAAGATGATTAACAATGAAATGTTTCAGGATATAAACGCTTCAGACAGGACAGAGAGGGAAGCAAAGTGGGGTGAGGTGGGGTGGAGTTGCATTGCTGATCAAGGACGATTTCACGGCTATGTGAAAGGAGCACACTATGGAGGTCTTGGGTAGTGAGGCATGATGGGTGGAGCTGAGAAATAAGAAAGGCGCAGTTACATCATTGGGGCTGTATTACAGATGTCCCAACACTGAGCGTGATGTAGAAGAACAAAGATGTAAACAGATTATGGAAAGATGTAGAGGCAAAAGGGGAGTGGTGATGGGAGATTTTAATTTTCACAACATTGACTGGGGTACACTTAACGTCTGGATGGGGTAGAATTTGGAAGAATTCCAGGAGAGTTTTCTCCTGCAGTGTGTCAATAGTCCGACGAGGGAAGGGGCCATATTGGACCTGGTACTGGGGAACAAGCCAGGACAGGTGGTAAAAGTTGCACTGGAGGATTTCTTTGGGAACAGTGACCACAATTCTGTATGTTTTAGAATATTTGCAGATAAAGTAGAAAGTGTTCCTAAGGGAAGAGTACTAAACTGGGCCAAGGACAATTATATCAATATTAGACTGGAACTCGGAAATGTGGATTGGATACAGCTACTTGAAGGGAAGTCCACATTTGAGATGTGGGAGGCTTTCAAAGATAGGTTAAAGGTAGTGCAGTATAGGCATGTCCCATTGATGGCAAAGGATAGGAGGGGCAAGATTCATGAACCGTGGATGACAGGAGAAATTGTACAACTCGCCAAGAGGAAAAGGGAAGCATAGATAAGATCTGGGCAGCTAAGAACAGAACAAGCCCTGGAGGAATATCAGAAGTGTAGGACAAGTCTTAAACAAAGTTTCAAGCGGGCTAAAGCGGGTCATGAAATTGCATTAGCGAGCAGAATTTAGACGAATTCCACAGCAGTTTATTCTTATATAAGAAGTAAGCGTGTAACTAGAGAAAGTATTTGTCCACTAAAGAATAATGAAGGAAGGCAGTGTGTCGAACCTGGTAGAGTGGGTGAGGTTCTGAATGATTACTTTGCATCAGTGTTCACTGAGTAGAGAGACATGATGGATGTTGAGATTAGGGATCGAAGTTGGATTAGTGTGGATTATGTTGACATAAATAGGGAAGATATGTTGGGGAGTCTACAGTTTATTACCTTGGACAAATCCCCAGGACCAGATGTGATCTATTACAGGTTGCTGAGGGAGGTGAGAGAGGAAATATGTGGGGCCCTGACAGATGCCTTTATGGGATCCTTAAATACAGTCGAGGTGCCAGAAGACTGGAGGGTTGCTCATTTTGTCTCCCGGTACCAGAAGTGTAGTAGGGATATTCCAGGTAATTACAGGCCAGTGAGCCTGACTCGGTGGTGGGAAAGTTGCTGGAGAGGGTACTGAGGGATAGCATATATTTATATTTAGAATAGAATGGGCTTATCAGTGATAGGCAACATGGTTTTTGCGTGGGGAAGATCGTGCCTTATCAGCGTAATTGTGTTCCTTGAGGAAGTGACCAAATTGATAGATGGAGGAAGGACTGTTGATGTCATATACGTGGACTTCAGTAAGGCGTTTGATAAGTTTCTCCATGGTAGACCAATGGAGAAATTGAAGTCATATGGTTTCAGGGTGTTCTAGCTAGATGATTAAAGAACTGGTTGAGCAGCAGGAGACAGAGAGTAGTAGTTGAAGGGAGTTTCTCACAATGGAGAAAAGTGACCAGTGGTGTTGCACAGGGGTCAGTTTTGGGGCCACTGTTGTTTGTAATATACATAGATGATCTGGAAGAGGGCACTGTTGGTATGATTAGCAAGTTTTCAGATGACACGAAGATTAGTGGAGTAGCAGAAAGCATAAGGGACTGTCAAAGAATACATTAGGATATAGATAAACTGAAAAATGTGTTGCTGGAAAAGCACAGCTGGTCAGGAAGCATCCAAGGAGAATCCCCATTTCGGGCATAAGCCCTTCTTCAGGAATCGAAGATATTTCTGAAACGTCGATTCTCCTGCTCTTTGGATGCTGCCTGACCAGCAAAGAAAGGGAATTCATGGAATGTTTACAAGATGGCTTTTTTGAACAGCTTGTCATGGATCCCACAAGGGAGCAGGCTATTCTCGACCTAGTGTTTTGCAATGAACCAGACTTTATCAAAAATCTTAAAGTAAGGGAACCCTTAGGAATTGGCGATCATAATATGGTAGAGTTCAGTCTGGAGTTTAAAAGAGAGCAGGCAAAATCAGATATAATGGTGTTACAGTTAAATAAAGGTAATTATGAGGGCATGACAGAGGAACTGACAAAAATAGACTGGAAGCAGAGCCGAGCGTGGAAGACAGTAGAGCAAAAATGGCAGGAGTTTGTGGGTATAATTGAGGACACTACACAGAGGTTCATCCTCAAGAAAAGAAAGATTATCTGGGGAGGGATTAGACAGCCATGGCTAACAAAGGAAGTCAGGAAATGTATTAAAGAAAAAGAGAGATCCGATAAAGTGGCCAAGAACAGTGGGAAATCAGAAGATTGGAAAGGATACAAAAACAAACAGAGGATTACAAAGAAAGTAATAAGAAATGAGAGGATCAAATATGAAGGTAGGCAAGCCAGTAATATTACAAATGATAGTAAAAGTTTTTTTCAATACATAAGAAACAAACGACAGGCAAAAGTAGACATTGGGCCACTTCAAACTGATGCTGGAAGCCTAGTGATGGGAGATAAGGAAATAGCAGGAGAACCTAACAAGTACTTTGCGTCAGTTTTCACAGTGGAAAACATGAGTAATTCCCAAATTAAAGGGAGTCACGGGGCTGAGTTGAGTATTGTTGCCATTACAAAAGAGATAGTGCTAGAAAAGTTAAAAAGTCTTAAAATTGATAAATCTCCTGGCCCAGATGGGATACACCCTAGAGTTCTGAGAGAGGTGGCTGAGGAAATAGCGGAGGCATTGGTTGAGATCTTTCAAGAGTCACTGGAGTCAGGAAAGGGCCCGGATGATTGGAAGATGGCTGTTGTAACCCCCTTGTTCAAGAAAGAATCAAGACAAAAGATGGAAAATTATAGGCCAATCAGTTTAACCTCGGTTGTTGGTAAAATTCTAGAATCCATCATTAAGGATGAGGTTTCTAAATTCTTAGAAGAGCAGAGTCTGATTAGAACAAGGCAACATGGATTTTGTAAGGGGAAGTCATGCCTGACAAATTGTTGGAATTCTTTGAAGCGGTGACAAATAGGTTAGACCAGGGAAACCCAGTGGATGTGGTCTATCTAGACTTTCAAAAGGCCTTTGATAAGGTGCCACACGGGAGGCTGCTGAGCAAGGTGAGGGCCCATGGTGTTCGAGGTGAGCTACTGGGATGGATTGAGGATTGGCTGTCTGACAGAAGGCAGAGAGTTGGGATAAAAGGTTCTTTTTCGGAATGGCAGTCGGTGATGAGCGATATCCCGCAGGGTTCAGTGTTGGGGCCACAGCAGTTCGCATTATATATTAATGATTTGGATGAAGGGACTGGGGGCATTCTAGCGAAGATTGCAGATGATACGAAGTTAGGTGGAGAGGCAGGTAATACTGAGGAAGTGGGGAGGCTACAGAAGGATCTAGACAGGTTGGGAGAGTGGTCCAGCAAATGGCTGATGGAATTCAACGTGAACAAATGCGAGGTCTTGCACTTTGGCAAAAAGAATAAAAGCATAGACTACTTTCTAAATGGTGAGAAAATTAGTAAAGCCAAAGTACAAAGGGATCTGGGAGTGCTAGTCGAGGATTCTCTAAAGGTAAACATGTAGGATGAGTCCGTGATTAAGAAAGTGAATGCAATGTTGTCACTTATCTCAAGAGGGATGGAATATAAAAGCACTGTTGGGCTACTGAGACTTTATAAAGCTCTGGTTAGGCCCGATTTGGAGTACCATGTCCAGTTTTGGTTCCCACACCTCAGGAAGGACATACTGGCACTGGAACACGTCCAGCGGAGATTCACACGGATGATCTCTGGAATGATAGGTCTAACATATGAGGAACGGCTGAGGATCCTGGGATTGTATTCATTGGAGTTTAGAAGATTAAGGGGAGTCTTAGTAGAGACATACAAGATAATACATCTCTTTTCGTGTCACAATAAATGTGAGCATTTACTCAGTCTGGTTGGAATGGACGAGTGTTACTGACGGATGTACCATAAATATTTCAATTTATTTAATAATTTTTCCTTGTATGTGGGCGTATTTCTGAAACACTGCAGGGTTGTATGTTCCCCACCCTGTTTATATTAGAGACAGGGATAAAATAACAAAGCAGCTACAAAAAATGCATGGTGGGGACATTTCTAGAGACTTTAACCCAAGTTGCGATACTTATTGCCAAACTTATTGCCGAGTTATTTTGCGTGAGGCTACTCCTGTGTAAAAGTGCCTAGTTATTACATCCTTGCATAAGTTTGAGACAAAGCTTTGAGTCTGCCACTCAGGAATTGGGAAAGCAATTCTCTCCCAATGTGCCTATTACAGAGGGATAGGAGGAGGCAATTCAGCCCATACTAGCTTATTCACACTTGAAGAGGTGGTAAGATGCAAATGGAACTGTTCAAAACAGAGAGAAGTGTTACTGCAGCTGTAAGAGGTGTTACTGAGAGAGCACCTGCAGTACATTGTGTTGTTTGAGTCTCTGTAACTGAGAAGGGACGGACCTTCATTTGATACAGTTTACCAGCCCCTCATCATCCACGGATTGCTGTGTCATTTAATGTCTCGGGACTGTTACAGAATCGCCGGAAAGAGACCATTCAGCCTCTCGAGTCTGTCACACAGGGATAGGAAGGAGGCCATTCAGCCTCACAAGCCTGTTGCAGACGGACAGGTGAGGATCTGACATCTGAATACAGGCTGAGTTGACCAGTAATAGTCAGGGTCAACCATTTAACAGCTGCTCTTCAAAACCTATGTGGGAACAAGATGGCTTCTCGGTACAAATAACATGAAAAATAGCTTCTAGGCTGCAAACGGACAATTCTGCTAAAGCTGCAGAAAATAGCTTTTAAACTACTAACTGCTAATTCAATATAAGTGACTAACCACAGTCTGCTTCAGTAGTGATTATCAGACAATGTGCGCTTTAAAGCATAGAATAACTCAGCTAGATAAGACAGTTTTACCCGGCGTTTAGCCGCAAGTGAAATGGCTCCGTTAGTGAGATCAGGGTGGCCTGTGTTGGAACATAAATTTGGTTCTGAGGAAATATCAAGGAAGTGTCACATAAAGCAGTATCGTGGTTTAAATGGTAATTGTCTGAATGTACTATTCGATCATGGCCTCTTCCCTTCTTCAAGGAAAATATTTTAAAGATTTTTGTTTTCAGCTTTGTGCACCGTTACACCAAGGAACACGGAGGTGTATAATCTCTGTGTATGTGCACGCTCTGTACTCGGCCGTACGAAAAATAAAGAGTGCAGTCTTAACAGCCAGACCAATTACGAGTGTTTATTGACCGATTATGGAATCGAGAGACCTCGCCGGGAATTCAGATCTTCATCTTGTGTCATGACTCGGATTCAGTAGGGATGGATTGTAGACAACAGTATAAAAGACTTCAGTCCTCCACTATTCAATGCAGAGAGATCGGCCGGCCAGACATGAGTATTGTCTCTGTTTGGTTTTTCTCACATTCAAACGTTGTTGACTCGACCCCTCGCTCTGTATCGTCCAAGTCCAGCCCGAAAATGTTCAGATAAGAATACATTGTGAAATGATATAAAAAGGAGTTGGGAACTCCAGGGAGTTGTCCAAAAATCTGGCCGGCCAGATCAGTGTGGACTGGTACAAGATTTAAGAGCTATCAATGCTATTGCACAGCCTGATCATGCTCTGGTCCCAAACCTCTCACCCTCACAGTTGGGTCTGCATTGATCCAACATGGAGATGACCACCTTGTTGCCAGTCTAGATGAAGAATCTAATCACTCCGATGTCGTCCTCTTCAACTATCTGAAATGCCTAAGCTATTTTCTCTCTCCCAAAAAAAGTCTCAATTGCACAATGCCAGGTATGGTTTCTAGGTTTCATACTGACAGCTCTCACACGTTCCCTTGAGCAGAGCTGTATTACTCCTATCGACAACTTCCCAGTCCCAACAACTGCGAAACAGGTTCGCCCATTACTGGACATGGTCAAATTCTGCCGACAATGGATCCCTAACGCTGCCCTCCTCGTTCAGATGTTGACCGCCTTTACTTCCTATGAAGGTACCTTCGAGCTCTCCGCAGAGGAAAAACAAGCTTTTGAGGAACTTGAGCAAACCTTGTCATAAGCTCTAGCTTTGGGAAGGCTCCTGTATAACAGATCTTCCCAACTTTACTGCACTATTCTGGATGACTGTGCTTCCTCAGTTCTCACTCAACTACATAGAGATCATCACTGCCCGGTTGCCTATTTCGCAACTCAACTTGACTCTGTTGCTTTAGGAAATCCCCGTTGTACTCAGAACCTTACTGATATGTATCTTAGATTACAGTCCACAGAAACCCTTACACTTCTGCAGGATATTGTCGTTCACAGTTCTCATGCGGTGATCGCCCAGCTGGGATAATTGCAATCTCAATGTTTAACTGGGGCTCGCCAAAACCGTTATGAGATTTACCTCCTCAACAACCCCCGGCTGATCTGTAGTTATTGTACCACCATTAAACCTGCCAATTTCCTTGCACATCCCCCATCACCCTGATCCAATCCACAACATGACTGAATTCTCCTCATCAATGAGAACATCCACATTCGTCAAGATCTTTCCCATGCCCCTATCGCAGACTTTGGCAACAATACATTCATTAATGGTAGTTTGTCTACTGGCCATACAGATACTTACTTCTCATGTGATGCAATAATTGATGACCGTGGCTTCATCCTGGAATCAGCTTCTTTTGAGATTTCTTTTTCTGCCCAACAAGCTGAACTTTTTGATCAGATCAGTGCCTGCGTCTTTGGGACAGGCCTTCATGTTAACATGTACACTGGCTCCAGGTAAACTTTAAGAGTTATGAATATTTTTTGGTCAATCCTGGAAAAATGCAGTGTTTTTGACCTCTTCAGCTATTCGCATACCAGTGGCCAATCTCTGTCGTCATGTGTAACATGTTGATAAGGCCGCAATAACAGCCTCTCATGGCCATCTTATGATTGTGCCTAACATGATGAGCCAGACTGAAAGCTAGAGAGTGCGTCAAAGCTGCAGAAAAGAAGATTGTTTGGGAAGGTTTGTCCACTGAGTCAGTATGGATGGGAGTTAGGACAAGCAAGGGAACAGCCAGCGCATTGGGGGTTTTCTACAGACCACCTAATAGCAGTAGGGAGATTGAAGATCTCATAGGCAGGCAAATTCTGGAAAAATGCAAAAGTAGCAGGGTTGTTGTTATGGGTGATTTCGACTTTCCCAATATCGACTAGAACCTCCTAAGTGTAGATAGTTTGAATGGTGCCAATTTTATCAGGTATGTTCAGGAGTGTTTCCTTACTCAATATTTCAACAAGGAGAAAGTGAGGACTGCAGATGCTGGAGATTAGAGCTGAAAATGTGTTTCTGGAAAAGCGCAGCAGGTCAGGCAGCATCCAAGGAACAGGAGATTCGACGTTTCGAGCATAAGCACTTCTTCAGGATTCCTGATCTGCTGCGCTTTTCCAGCACACATTTTCAGCTCAGTATGTCAACAGACTGGCGAGAGGAGAGGCTACTTTGGACTTGGTGCTCGGCAACGAGCCAAAACAGGTGTCAGATCTCACAGTGGGAGAGCACTTTGGTGACAGTGATCATAACTGCCTCACATTTACCATAGCCTTGTAAAGTGAAAGGAACAATTACCAAGGGAATGCATTTAATTGGGAAAAAGGAAACTATGACGCTATCAGACAGGAGATGGGAAGTATAGACTGGGAGCATTTGTTCCACAGAAAGGGCACAGCAGACAATTGAAATCTATTTAAGGAGAAGTTGCTGCAAGTGATTTGCCCAAATTTGGTCCTCTGAGGCATGTAAGAAGGGGTAAGATTAAGGAACCTTTGGATGACGAGAACAGAGAAAGTTCTCGTCAAAAGGAAGAGGGCAGCTAATGTAAGGTGGAGGAAGCATGGATCTAGCACAGCTTTAAAGGATTACAGGTTTGCTAGAAAATGAGCACAGATATGGACTGAGGAGAGCCAGGAGGGGACGCGAAAAAGACTTGGCAAGAAGGATTAGGGAGAACCCAAAGGCGTTTTAGTCATACGTGAGGAATAAAAAAAATGATCAGGGAGAAGGTAGGGCTGATCAGGGATAGTGTAGGGAATTTGTGCGCGGAGTCTGAACAGATATGGAAAGCACTACATTAGTTTTTTTTTCCTTTGGCTTTCACCAAGTAAAGGGAACTTGTTGTAAATGTAAACTTAGAGGAACTGGGATACATTTTTGGCCAGATCAAGATTAATTAAGTTGATGTGTTAGAAATTTTGGAAAACATTAAGATTGATAGGTCCCACGGCCAGACCAGATTTTTCCGAGGCTGTTCTGGCAAGCGAGAAAGGAGGGTAATAAAGCGTTGGCAAGAATATATGCCTCCTCTCCACGGGAGTCCTTGGAGGATTGGAAGGGCTCTGTGCTTGGACCTCTGCACTTTGTAGTTTTTATAAATGACTTGAATGTGGAGGTTGAGGGGTGGGTTAGTAAATTTGCAGATGACACGAAGGTTGGAGGCGACTTAGACAGAATGCAGAGCTCGGCTGAAAAATGGCAGATGTAGTTCAACCTGGATAAATGAGAAGTGATGCATTTTAGAAGGTGGAACTGGAATGCTGAATATAGGATTAAAGACCGGATTCTTGGCAGTGTGGAGGAACAGAAGGATCTGGGTGTGCAAGTACATAGATCCCTCAAAGTTGCCACAAAGATGAATAGGGTTGTGAAGAAAGCATATGGTGTCTTGGCTTTCATGAACAGGAGGATCGGGTTTAAGAGCCGTGAGGTTTTGCTGCAGCTCTACAAGTCCCTGGTGAGGCCACACTTGGAATATTGTGTCCAGTCCTGGTCGCCCTACTGTATGAAATATATAGAGGCTTTGGAGAGGGTGCAAAGAAGGTTTACCAGGATGCTGCCTGGACCGTAGGGCTTGGCTTATGAAGAAAGGTTGAAATGGCTCGAATTTGTCTCTCTGGAGAGAAGGAGGAAGAGAGGGGACCTGGTAGAGGTGTACAAGATAATAAGACGAATTGATAGAGTCAATACCTAGAGACTTTTCCCCTGGAGAGGATTGTCTGGTACTAGAACTCATAGTTTGAAGATATTAGGAGGAAGGTATAAAGGAGATATCAGAGGTAGTTTTTTTTTACACAGAGAGTTGTGAATTTATGGAATGCATTACCAGCGGTGGTGGTGGAAGCAGAGTCAGTGGGGACATTGAAGCAACTGTTGGACATGCACATGGATAGCAGTGAGTTGAGGGCTGCATAGGTTGTTACTATATTTTACATTAGGATTAAATCACGACACTTCATCATGGGCCAAAGGGCCTGTTCTGTGCTGTAGTTTTCAATGTTCTATGTTCTGTGTTCTCTGACAAGAGTGAGTCGACAAACTAATTCCAACTGTAAAATATGGTGAAAGACTTCATTGAGTTGCAAAGTTGTCAGCACTATAAATATGTTTTGGTCATTGTTGATTTTTTTTCCTTGATGGTTTGAAGCTTACTCCACTTCCGACGCTACTGCTAAAACAGTTGTTAATATTTTACTCAAGGAGATTATTACCCGTTTTGGTTTTCGCGTTTGTCTACCTTCTGACAATAGCCCTCATTTTATTTGAACTATTAATGAGGAATTATGCTCTCATTTTGGGATCCATCACCAACTTATTGTCCACAGGCTGCAGGGCTCGTGGAACATGGTGACCAGAGTCTGAAAACTAAACCTGCAAAATGGACTCTTGAGACAGGTCTTTCCTGGGTTCGGTTGGTGCCTCTGGTATTGTTCCACCTACGATACACTCCTATGGGAAAAACTCACTAGTCCCAAGCCGAACACATCCATCGTCGATCTGTCTGCTCACCTTGGAATGATGCCTCCTCTCCACTTCATTTCAAATACATTACTGACAATATGTCCTCCTGAATTCCTTCTTTGACCAAACGTTTGTGAGGTCTTCACTCCAAGGTCTGTGCTGCTCGTGTGAAACTCCCCTCTGTCAACAATATTCCAACTGTTGAACCAGGCTCTTTCATTCTCATCAAGAATTGGATAGGCCACAGCCTCGAATCTCAATGGCAAAGGGCCTCCCAGGGTCTCCTCATCGCTCCGACTGCTGTAAAGGTCGCCAGGCATTCCGTCTGAGTTCACCTTCATCATTCCAAGGTCATTAGATGAGCCCCTTCTGGGGTGGGGAGGGGGGTGGGGTGGTATTATGGTGGCTGTGATGATGGAGATGGAGATGATGGGGAACTGGAAGATGAACCGGAAACAGTTGATAACAAACCAGATCACTATGATATAGCTGCATGTTTCGAATCATAATTCTTCTTCTCTTTTGCCTATCCTAATCCTTGAGGCGGAACGACCGTGATGAAGATCGAACTTATCTTGCTATGTGGACTCGTTGTCACCAGCATTAGTGCTGATGAGGGGTCTGCTTACCCGTGTGATCCTAAGCAACCAGAAACTGTGTACCGTTTAAGCCAAAAAGATGTCCCTATGTGCCTGAGAAACTGATTCCTTTGATGAATGGAATGTTACCAAGAATGACTGCCGCAATGTTCAACTGCACCAAGAAGATCGGACAGTTCATTTACAGAACAAGTCTCAATGGTCTTTACCCTGTCAAGGTGTTTTGTGCCAGTTTGCTTTCTGTTGTCCCTTTGGTGTTCTGGGTAAGTGTTGCCGATACTCATAGAGGCCAAAATCGCCACGTCACAAAAGACAAAGGTGGGATATCGTCTTTCATTAACAATTTGATTTTGCAAAGTCAGCGTAAAATATTCGGCCAGGGTGAAGTGTTTTGTTACGCCCTCACATCATCAAAGGACTCTTTGACCCTCTTTCCTCTCCTGAGTCCCAACTTCGGAGTATGTAAGGCAGTTACCGATATAATGCTTCCTTCAATTTTTAAATATCCCCACCTGCTAGCTGCCTGTGGAATTCCACTAATAAGTCCGGAGACGCCTATCCAATTTGTTACAACTGTACAGGATGGGGACTCACTTACATGAATGTGACTATGTTTATTCCATGTGCCTTTGTCCAATGTACCAACCGCTGCTGCTTCCCTGTGGCGCCTCGCATCCCATGGAGGAGTGTTTCTCTTTATTGTGGGTATTCAGGCTCTTTGTGATATTTATAATGGCACACACTTTACTATGAGACCCCGAATAGCACCTCCATCTTCTCAATTGTGGGATGGAAGGAACCAGTCTGGGACAATAATCACATCGCTTACTGAAAGTCCCACCACTTTTTATTGAACAGCTTTCACCCTATGAGCCCATTTCGACCATATTTTGGAGCTATGGACTACCCATACTTTCAGGTTAGTCACAAAGACAGGCCTGTTTCTTATTGGGAAGCCCCCTCCATAATCTAAACTAAACCCGGATATTATTTTCAGCCAAGACAAACAGATTAACTTCATTGTACTTAATGAAATAGGTAATCCATGTGCTGTAGCTGTAGGGGCAGTTTTTATAACTACTGTTCTCTGTCCAACTAAGTTGGAATGTGGTTGGGGTTTCCCTACCAAATGTTCAGTTTCACCTCTATTCTGCGCACATTACAGGGATGGTAAGGCTTTGGGTAACAGTGAAGCCCAGTTTCTGGCTTACACTTTTCTCAGTACCTTTTCCTGAGGAGGATCTGCCGGAATTATTTGCCAACAAAATTGAAACTATCTTATTTGTGTCTAACCCGGTTGGGCAAGGAGACCACTTGGACTTAGCAGGAGGTAAGGACATGCTCTCAGAATTACATTTATCTTCTCAGCAAAACCGGTATGTCCTCGACTACCTGCACGGCAAAGAGGGTCGGGTTTGTTCCATAGTAAACGGCAAGAGTTTGATGGGGATTACTGACTTCATAGAGAACATTAGCAGGTAGAAAACATCTGCACCTTCGGCAATCAAATGATAGAAGCTACTGCATGGCGAGATGATGTGGGCTGCTGTATCCACAAGTGTCACCATGAGAGCAATATGGTGTGGGATGGTATAGCCCAGAGTAACCCTTGACAGTGACATGGTGTGGGCTGGTGTAAGCCGCAGTCTTGCTGTGTCACTGACTGAAATGGAGTATCATTGAGTCATAGAGTAATCGAGCATGGGAACTGGCCCTTCAGCCCAAACCGGTCCGTGATGACCATGCTGCCCACTTAACTAATTCCAATTGCCCACATTTGAACCATATCGCTCTCAACCCTTCCCATCTATGTATCAATTCATCTTTTACATGTGGCTATTGTACCTGCCTCAACCACATTTTCTGGCAGCCCATTCCATTTCAAAAACATTCTCTGCATAATGAAGTTGCCCCTCAGCTCCTTCTTAAATATTTTCCCTCTCACCTTAAACCTATGCCCTGTAGTTTACAGTCCCTCATCTCTGGGAAAATGACTCTATGCATTCATCCTATCTATGGCCGTCATAAAATCACCCCCTCATTCTCCTACGTTCCAAGGGATGATATCCGAACCTGGCCAAACCCTTGCTATAACGCTGGCCTATTAGTCGTGACAACATCCTTGTCAAAGTTATTTGCACTATTTCCAGGTTAACAGGGTGATCAAAACTGTACACAATACTCCAAGTGTGGCCTCTCCAACGACTTACAGAATGATAGCATAGTGTCCCAACTCCGATATTAAATGTTTTGAACGATGAAGGCCAGCATGCTAAATGCCTTCTTTATCGCCCTGTCCAACCGTGATGCGTCTTCCAGTGAAGTATGGACTCATGGTCCGAGGTCCCTCTGTTCCACAACACTCCTCAGAACCTAACCATTTACTGTATTAGCCCTATCTTTGTTTGACTTTCCAAAGTATAACACCTCCGACTTATCTGTATCTAATTGCAGTTGCCAATCATCAGCTCACTTCCCCATTAGATTAAAATCCCTCTATCATTTCTGATAACGTTCATTGCTATCAACGATACATCATAATTTTGCATCATTTATAAATGTAGTAACCTTTTTGGGAGTACTTGGAGTAAGTTGTGCAGTTTTGGGCCCCATATCTCAGAACAGATATACTTGCCTTGGAACGTGTTCAGAGGAGCTTCACGAGAATGGTCCCAAGAATGAAAACCTTAACATACGAGGAACCTTTGAGGACTCTGGAATTTTACTCAATGGATTTTAGAAGGATGAGGGGTGATCTGGACAGAATAGATGTTGTGAAGATTTTTCCATTGGAAGAATAGACTCGGACCCGAGGGCACAGCCTTAGAGTAAAAGGAACAACTTTTAGAACAAAGATAAAGAGAAACTTCTTCAGCCAGAGAGTGGTGAATCCATGGAATTCAATGCCACAGAAGGCTGTGGAGGCCAGGTTACTGAGAATACATAAGACTTAAATGGACAGGTTCTTGATTGTCAAGGGGATCAAGGGTTATGGCGAGAAAGCAGAAGAATGGCGTTGAGAAACGTATCAAACATGACTGAATAGTGGAGCAGACTTGCTGGGCTGAATATTTCAATTTCTGCTCCTGTGTCTTATGGTCTTCATCATGCCTTGTATATTCACATCCACGTCATTTATGTAAATAACATATAACAAAGGTCTCAGCACCATCACCTGTGGCACACCATTAGTTATAGGCCTCCAGTCTGAGAAACAATCTTCAACAGCCATTACCCTCTGCTTCCTACCATCGAGACAATTTCGAATCCAATTAGCTAGCTCTCTCTGGATTCCATGTCACCTAAACTCACTGACTAACCTGCCGTATGGGACCTTGTCAATAGTCTTACTCAAGTCCGTATACAGACCATCCATTGTCCTACCCTTATCTATTCTCGCAGTTTTCTCTTTGAAACAATTTAAAAGATTTGTCAGACATGATTTCCCTCGCACAAATCCATGCTGACTATTTCTAATCAGAACTTGAATTTCCAAATGTTGGTTCATCCTGTCTCTCATTATCTTCTCCAACAACTTGCCTAACAGTCATGTTACGGTCACTGACTAAAAGCTCCCTGGCTTGTCTTGGCTTCCTTTCTTAAGCAATGAAACCACTGCAGTGGCAAACGATGAAGCAACATTCTGTGCAAGGGCCTCTTCAATTTCTTCCCTAGCCTCCCATAACATCCGAGGATGGACATGTTCTTGCCCAGGGCATTAATTCACCTTATTGTGCTTTAAGGTAGCAAGTATCTCCACTCTGGTAATACATATGCGGACCAAAACATTCCGACTTGTTTTCCTTATTTCCTTAGTATACATCATTTGCTCCTGAGTAAACATGGAGGAGAAATATTCATTAAACAATCCCCCCACCTCCTGGTGATTCCACACAAGGACATCTATGCTCATCAGTAAGGGGACCTATTCTCTCCTGAGTCACGTTTCTACTCTTAATATGGCAAGAGAATCTCTTGGGATTATCTTTCACCTTTTCTGAGAGATCCATGTCATGCCCTTTTTGGGGGCTTCTGATTCACCTCTTAAGGGTGCTTCTACATTTTGTGTAGTCATCTAAGCATTGACTTAATCCCGATATCTCAAACCCAATGTATGCCTTCTTTATTGTCCTTACCAGAGCCTCAATATCCCTCGCCATCCAAGGATCAGGTTCACCCTCAACCACCATCTATCTCATGAAAATAATCTTAATTTGTTCCATCTCTCTTCATGGCTGGCACCCACCATACCAGACAACATTCTAGTGAACCTCTCCAAATAGTGTGGCGACCAGACTGTATGCAGTATTCCAAATGTGGCTGAACTAAAGTCTTATACAATGTAACATGACCTGCAAACTCTTATGTTCAATACCCGGTCCAATGAAGGAAACCATGCGTATACCTTCTTCACCAATCTACCGATCTGCCTTGCCACCTTCAGGGAACAATGGACCCGAACACGTAGATGTCTCTGAACATCAATTTTCCCCAAGACATTTCTATTTACTCTATAGTTCACTCTTGGATTGGATTGTACAAAATGCATCGCCTCACACTTGTCTAGATTGAACTCCATCTGTCTTTTCTGTGCCCAACTCCCCAATCTATCTATATTCTGCTGTATTCTCGGATATTTCCCTTCGCTGTATGCTACTCCACCAATCTTAGTGTCAGCTGCAAACTTGCTAATGAATCAAGCTACACCTTCCTAAAAATGATTTATGTATAACACAAAAAAACAATGTCAAAGCAAGGGCCGCTGTGGGACGCCACTGGTTACAGATTTCCATTTTGAGGAGCTCCCTTCCATTATTCCTCTTTGTTTCCTGTTGCCTAACCAGTTCTCGATCCATCTAGCTAGAACACCCATGCAACTTCACCTTCTTCTTCTGCCTACCATGGGGAAATTTATCAAACGCCTTTCTAAAGTCCATTTATATAACATCTATATCCCTTCCCTCATCAATCAACTTTGTCGCCTCTTCAAACAATTCTATTAAATTTGTAAGCCATTATCTTACCTGCACAAAACCAAGCTACCTAGCGCTGAGAAGTCATTTTATTCCAAATGGTTATATATCCTATCCCTCAGTATCTTCTCCAGTAGCTTCCCTACCGCTGATGTCAGGCTCACAGGTCTGAAATTTCCTGGGTTATTCCTTAAACAAGTAGAAACCATTAGCAATTCTCCATTCCCCAGGGACCTCCCCCGTGTTCAAGGAAGGTGCAAGAATATCTGTTAAAGCCTCAGCTATTTCCTCTCTCGCTTCCCTCAGTAACGTTGGGTAGATACCATCCAGACCTGGGGAAATGTCCTTCTTCATATCTTTTGGAAATCATAACACTTCCTCCTTCCTTACGCAGAGTTGACCAAGAGTAATCAAAGATCTATACCTAACCACAACATCCACCATGCTCCTTCCCGAGGTGAATACTGATGCACAGTATTCATTAAGAGCCTTTCCCTCGTTCTCTGCCTCCAAGCATATCTTTCCTGCTTTCTCCTTGAGTGGGCCAACCCTTTCTCTCGTTATCCTCTTGCTTGTTATATATGAACAAAAATATTTGAGATTTTCCTTAATCCTGCTCACTAAGGATATCTCATGACCCCTTTTCGCCCTCTTACTTCCTCATTTCAGATTGGTCCTACACTCACAATATTTTCCAAGGCTTCCTCTATCTTCATTCGCCTAGACACTATGTACACATCCTTTTTCATCTTACCTAGTCTCACAATATCAGTTGTCATCCCTGGTTTCCTATCTTTGCCATTTCTATCCACAATTTTCACAGGAACATATCTCTTCTGAACACTAATTAACCTCTCTTCAAAAGCCTTCCACATATCAAATGTGGATTTCCCTTCAAACAGCTGTTCCCAATCCACGTTCCCCAATTCTTTCAGAATTTTGCTATAGTTGGCCTTCCCCCATTTTAGCGCTCTTCCTTTAGGACCACTCTCATCTTTCTGCATGACTATTGTAAAACTAAAGGAATTGTGATCATTATTCCCAAAGTTATCCCCCACTGTAACTTGCACCGCTGGGCGGGTTCAGTTCCCAACCCCAGGTCGAGCATGGCCACTTCCCGAGTTGAACTATTTCTCTACAGCTCGAGGAAACGCTCCTGGATGCTCCTTACATATTCTGCTCCATCTAGACCTCTAACACTAAGTGAATCCCAGTCCATGTTGGGAAAATTAAAATCTCCCATCACCACCATCCTGTTGCACCCACACCTTTCGGTGATCTATCTACATATTTGTATCTCGATCGGTGTCGGGAGGCCTGTAGTACAAACCCAGCATTGTTACTACACCCTTTCGATTTCTGAGCTCTGCCCATATTGCCTCACTGCTCTAAGCTTCCATGGTGCACTCCCTCAGCACAGCTGTGATATCTTCTTTGACCAATGAAGCTTCTCCTCCACCCCTTTTCCCTTCCTCTCTACTCCGCCTGAAGCATTAATATCCTGGGATATTTAGTTGCCAATCACGCCATTCCCTCAACCATGTCTCAGTAATATCAATAACATTATATTCCCAAGTACTATTCCAAGCCCTAAGTTCATCTGCCTTACCTACTATATTTCTTGCATTAAAACTGCAAGTCCCTCTGTATTTATCCTCCGCTTCCTGCCTCCTCTTCCCCTCAGTAATGCTGATTTCATTATCTAGTTACTTAGGCTTTAGTTTCTACCTCCTTTCTGTTCTCCAAACTCCTCATTTGTTTCCAGGTCCTCTACCACATTAGTTAAACCCTCCCCAACAGCGTTAGTAAATGCACTCCATCGGACATTGGCTCTCGTCCTACCCAGACGTAGACCGTCCAATTTGTAATAGTCTCACCTCCCCAAGAACTGGTCCCTATATCAAAAATCAGAACCCCTCCATCCTACGCAATTTCTCAAACAACGCATTCTCCCTGAGTGTTCGATCATTTCTACTCTGACTAGCAGTTGACACTGGTAGCAATCCTGAGATTATTACCTCTGAGGTCCTACTTTTTAAATTGGTTCCTGACTCCCTAATTTTGTTTCTTGTAGGACCTCATCCCCGCGACACATTAATGAAGGGAGAGTTCATTCAGGCTCATAAAGTATTAGGGATACTATATTAGACTGATGAATGGACTCTGTAACTCCAAATAATGCTGATCTTGTTCATGTTGATCGTGTCATTTTTAATGTCCTGCGCATTGTAACCTTACTCTCTCCAAGTTTATTTTTCACCCTATGATCTGCCTGTCATCTGCCTGTACTGCTCGCAAATAAAGCTTTTCTTAGGCACATGTGACAATAAATCTCATAAATTAATTAATTCTCACCCTAACACTGTCTCTTTTAGAAATATGTGAACATCGCTAACCCTCACGTTTCAACATAATCATCGCTTTTTGTCTCCTAGCACGACAGATTAAATACCCAGTTCCATCGCTATCTCCTCATGGAGTCATCATCTCATGGATTAGACTGTTAATACTTGATTGAGCTGTGTCTGTGTTACTGAGATCATGCCTTACAAAGGAGACCATATTTTTACACAGTGCCCCAAATACTCTATCATCAAGGTCCTACAAATACAGGAAGACGGCTTTACTTATGCACTTGAATCATATTACAATGAAGGGCAGCATACCATATAAGATGCTCAATACTTACGGCCTTGGATGTGCTATTTTAGGTGACTCGTGATCAAGGATATTCAAGCCCTTTTGAAAAACAACACTTCTCAACCTTATACAAATTAATCAATACAAAATGAAATGCATGCTGTTTATTTCTCACATCCAAATCATCTCTATGCTTTGCAAACTGTTGTGGTTCAAACACTGAAACTTGTGACGTCCCATGAGTAACTGATTTCAGTCCATAAAAGTGCAAAAGCTCTGTATTGCTTCCACTGACCAATTCTCAATCTATGTGGTATATCCAGATCACCCCGTCTGCAATTTATCAATGTACTCTAACTGTTTTTGCTCACTTGTGAGCAACAATATAGAAACGTATTCTGCAAATTAAAATACACCGCTCCCACTGGTTCTCTTTTGTGGATGTATCAACCAACACAAACTCCACAGGTTTCTCAACGGTGATTTCCGGCCAAGTCACATCATGGTTTCCCAAGTGTCGAGTTATAACATTTCTCATAAAATTTTCTAAAATTTTCCATAGACTTATCATCAAGGTAACCTTTTTTTAGTTTCCCTCCCACTCCGGTTTTAAATATTTAGGATTACAATAACTACTTTCCAGTCTGTTACAACGTTTAAAAAACATTTGGATAAGAACATGAATAGGAAAGGTTTTGTCGGATATGGGCCAAAAGCGGGCAGGTGGGACTAAGTTAGTTTGAAATTGGAATAGTCAGCATGGACCGGTTGGACCGAAGGGTCTGTTTCTGTCCTGCATGACTCTATAACTCTTTTACTTTCTGTATTGCCACTTCACTGAAAAATCTGGGATGGAGCTCATTTGGTGCAGTAACTTGCCAAAGTTCAATTCAATTAATTTTTGAGAAAATTCTCTTTATTAATTCCAATCATGCACATGGTCTTATTTTCTCTAGTCAATCTGGCCCATATTATTTCTAGAAGAGTTTTTGTACCTTCCATTGTGGAGACAGCGCGAAGGTATTACCCTAAGCAGCAGGCAGAGATGTATTCGGTCAGTGTGTGAATGCATCGGATCAGTGCAATTGGGAGATGATGGACGTGACACCTACTCCTGCTGAGAAAGTTCTAGAATCAAGACAGATCAATGAAACTGGCACTTCCTGGTCACTGACAGCATAGTCCTCTTTCTCGTGCGAGGTCACAGGTTTTGCTGAATCTCATTTTAGAATCAAACTGACTTCACACTTTGCACCTGGCAGAGGTCCAGGACAAGGTAAGGAAAAGTTTGTGATCAAAATATGTGTAACGAGAAGAGTTACCAGGAGAGAATTGTAACTGGTCAGGTGTGGATGACAGTTTATTCAGAAACAGCGTTGAGGCAGAAGTGAAGACTGAGGATATTGTGAAGGTGGGAGTGGACAGGTTTTGTGGTAGATGGAATATTGAGATATAAATCAGTTCATGATAAAATTGGGTAATCGTGGTAATGAATGCTTTTGTTTCTCCTCAGATGTTTGTAAGCGAGGGATATGAAATTCATGGCATAGAAATGGAGATTGTGATTAAAAGCGAAGACAATAGTTTGGATCTTTGCCAAATATGCACGACAGAGAAAATGATGACATTCACAACGGGTTAGAGAATTAGTAAATGGGCAGAGATAGACTCAACAGGAACACCAACAATAGCGAAGATGGGATAATAACCTGCCTGAATAGTCATTACACAGTGTCAATCGAGATGTTGTTACTACACTGAAGTATCCTCCACCACAACAACTGCCAATATAAAAACTGCTTCTGGGCACAACTGCCCTGAACATACACAAGAAATACGGATTTCCCTGGATTTTACTCTCGCAGCTCTTACCAGTTAATTGTTTATCGTTTACACAATGCAATTCTATAATCTGTTTATAATGATGCAAACATCTTATTGCACAATTTATATGCCTTTTCTTTTTGAGATTTTTTGTAGCCTTAGCGCAAAAGTAAGTGTTCTGTTTAAAATTGACCTGTTTATTGGGATTCAAGGGTCAGACATAGTATGTGTTTTTCATGGGTTAAGAAACAGAAAGGAATAGAAGTCAGTGGCTGTGGAGACTGATGAGGAGTAAAGTGACATCCCCACCAGTCCCTAATGTCTTCTTGAAGGACAGAATAAAAGGTTTGCAGTGAAAGGGACAGAAAATATTCAGAAGAAGGAATGGCAAGTGACAATGTAAACAAACAGAATCATTTGAAATGGAATGATTGGGGTGTGTGCGTGCGCGCACAGATAGATATGATTGTTCATATGTGTGCAATATATTCAGAATGAACAAGAGAGACACAGTTAACAAACATGATGCATGTGATGTACAAAATTGATAAAATATTAGTATGTTATTTAGTCTTCAGCTGAGATATTATGTTGCCCTTCTCTCAAAGTATCGTCTAGCTCCTGCCCCTTTCTGGCATTCCCTGATCTAATCTTTCATTCTTAAAGGGATGGATGTTATACATTCCTACGTCTAGAGTTCCAATTTGTTTAAGTTCATCCATTTTCTACCAGGAAACATATACTGGGTTCTGTCAACAGGTGGTGCTTGTCATATTGATGGAGGTAAAGGTTCTGGCACCAAATCCAGGATTTCAACTTATTAATCTGTTGCACATACACTGTACAAAGGACCACAGCACACAGGAATTGTCAATCCAAATACGGAAGCACATTTAATTCTAAATCATGTCGACTTCCATATTTTTACATCTCCACGACTATGTTCTGTCTCTCTGTCTCTATCTTTCCATCCAGTTAATAAATCCTCCAATCGTTTTTCGTGTCCCATGTCTCAAACCTCCCTCCTTCAGTTGGATCAGATGGCTTACAATTGAGTAATGTAACTAAAAAGACATGAGGGTGGCGTTGGCTAGAGTTAGTTGGAAGGGAAGCTGAGCACGGCAAGATGGTGAAGCAGCAATGATAGGAGTTTCTGGAGATAATTCAGCAGCACATCAGAAATTCATCCGAAGTAAGAAGAAAGATATTCAGTGGAAGACAAGGCTGCCGTGTGTGATAACAAACTCAGGGACTGAATAAAAGTAAAAGAAAATGCGCCCAATGTGGTGAAGATTATTGGGAATCTAGACGATTAGGAAGCCTATAAATTCCAGCATGGATATCTAATAACAGCAAATGGGAGCAGAGGGTGAAATATGATATTACGCTTGTTAATCATGTAAAAGAACATTGAAAGAGATTTTTAGATATATAACAAGGAAGACAGGGAGTAAAGGACAAACAGAGGAATGTTGGAAAATGAAGATTGAATAGTTATGGGAAACAACGGAACGGCAAAGGAATTGAATACATTGCAACAGTCTTCATGGTGGAAGACTCCATCAAAATGTCAGAACATTAAGACAGTCAGTGGGTAGAGGTGAGTATAGTGACCACCAGTAAGGGGAAGGTGAAGTTGGATCAATCAGTGAGACCAGTTGCAGAACACCCCATAGTTCTAAAGGAATGCCGAAGGTGATTATGGAGGCACTGCTGGAGATTTTTCTGGCAATTTTGGAGTGAGGGCGGATTGGTAAATGTAACCACCCTGTTTAAGGAGAGAGGGACACAGGAGACAGGAAATTACGAATGGTCAGGCAAGTTGAAACTGTTGTAAAGAAGGACTGAATGGATCCTTACGTGTATGAATAGATGCGTGGAGAATAAGAACAAGGAAGTTCTGAAGTATATTGGACGTGGTGTGATTAAGCTACAGCAGAACAAGAGTTACACTTATAATGGTATTGCGAACAGCAGACTTGAAAGTACAGTTAAAACAAAGGAAATCATTTCGAAGCAGACAGGAGCATTAGCGACAAAGAGACTGTTCCCTTGACCCTGTAGTGAGAATGTTGAGATAATCTTGTCAGTAAACAGACTAAAATAAAATGTATAAAAAGCACAATAAAATCTGTTGCTGCGGTTAAAGCAAAACATATAAAGCTGAAAAAAGCACAGCAGGTCAGACAATATCCTAGGAACAGGAATGTCAACATTTCAGGCTGAAAGACTTCATCAGGATTGGGCCAGGGGAATGGGAGCTGGGACGCAAATAGTGGGAGGGGTGTGGGGCTGAGGGAAGGCTAGATGGGATGACGATGGGTATGAAGTAGGGCGATAATGTGAATGGTCAGTGGGAAGGGTGCAGCGGATATGCGACTAGGAAGATGGACAGCTTAGGTCAGGTCAGGGAAGGGGAATATGGAATAAGGCTGTGTGTGGAGAGATTTTGAAGCCAGTGAAGTAAATATTGAGACCGGTGAACTGTAAGCTCTCTAGCTGAAAGATCAGATTGTGTTCCCTAGTTTCTGTTTGGCCTCACTCTGACAGGAGAGGAGGCCAAGGATGGACCTGTTGCCGGATGAGCTGGGGGTGGAGTAAGTGAAATGGATGGCAACTGGAATGTTTGGTTGGTTAAAGCGTGCAGAGAGCAAATGGTCCATGAATATGTTCCCGAGTCTCCCTTTGGTCTCCCTGATCGAGAGGAGACCACATTGGGAGTTGGAGACGTGCTTGGTGGAGCAGGATCAGGTTCTATATGGAGCACCAGTGCTCTGCACGCAACAACCAACCTGATTTTCCAGTTACCATTCATTTTCATTCCCCTCCAACTCGTCCAGGGACATGCCCATCCTTAGCCTGTCCACTGACAGAGGAACACCACCTGAGGTTTTATCTTTGGAGGTGATATCGGAAGGGCCTCAATATTGACTGCAGCAGTCAAAAGTCCTCCATGTCCCTTCTCCCTGACCAGACCCATCTGTAAATTTTATCACTTGCACATCCGCTTTACCCTTGCAACTGACCAATACCTGCATGTATACACCACCACCATGCCTACCCTTCGTCCTCCAAATCCAATCATTCCATTTCTGGGCTTCCCTCCCGTTCGGCAGTCCTGACGAAAGGTCCAATCTCAAAATATTGCCTTTTTGCTCCTCTGATTCTGCCTGGTCTGCTGTGTTTATTCCGCTCCAGGTTTATTAACTCTGGCCTCCCGCACCTGTAGTACTTATTCTCTCCAAGTTGTGGAATGATGTAGTCTACATATAAGAAGAAATACATTGGGACATTTGAAAAGATCACTGACTGGTTCCTCATTTCTTAACAACCCAACACACACCTTCCAGGTGAAGCAGCATTTCACTTGTACTCTTCCAATCCAATCTCCTGTCATTTCCCTACTCACAATGCAGTCTCATTTACACTGGGGAGAACAAACAGAGACTGCATTGAGGAACACTCCCAATCTTTCTGTAGGAAGAGCCCCGATCCTCTCATTGTTCCCCATTTGAATAACCTACCTTGCTCTCATGTTAACATTTCGGTCCTGGGCTGCTGCAATGTTCCAATGAAGCACACCCCAAGCTCGAGTAACACTTCACTTTAGACTTTGGTACGTTACAGCCTGTAGGAGTTAATATTCAATTCCATAATTTCACAGCCTGATACCATTATGGCTGTTCTCAAATCTTCATACATTCCTTCTCCTGGTCTCCCAATGAATTTGCCCTGTTTGTGAATCTTCTGTCTTCCACTCAATTATGGAACCCGTCTCCACTCTTCACAATCTGATAAATACTCATTTTACATTTGATTCTCTTTTACCACAAACAAAAGTCCATATGTCAGTGACATTGCGCCTCCACACCATCTGTTTCCCGTCACCCCTCCTCTACCTCTGGCAAGAGATTGAAAAGCCCTTTTTCCAATCCTTTTCTGTTCTGAATAAGTGTCACACTGGACTTGAAACGCTAACCCTGTTTCTCTGTCACTGTAAATGCTGCAGATCTGCTTTGTTTCTCCAGAAATGAACAAAACACATTTTCAATAAAGCAAATAGCTGTTGACACCGGAAATCTGAAACCAGAACAAAAAAAGAATCTGTGAGCCTTGAAGAATGATCACTGGAAACAATGATTAACTCTACTTTCACTCCACAAATGCTGCTAGACCTGCTTAACGTCCCCAGCAATTTTTGTTTTTCAACGCGTTTCAAAGATGTGTCTCAACGTTGCTCAAACTCCCTGTCCAACCTGGAGCACCATATACCGGGAAGTGAAAGACTACACAAGATGTACAAATTCATTGGTTCTGAAACAACATGAGGCTGGCATCACTGACACTACAGAGCACTTACTCTTAGTCAGGCAGAGAAACAGAGGGAGATGTATTCACTCTAAACACAGAAGGTCGCACATACTGGAAGGGAAAGGATTCAGAAGAATATATTAAAGTGTGTTGAGGAATGAGACAAACTGTAAGTGTGACACCATGGAGAGACCCTCAGTGGAATGAGAATATAAAATTGGTCGTGTACCACATCAGAAACCAGAGTAGGTCACTGAGTACAGGGCTGATGAGTGAATGAGTCTCGGTGTGAACTGGGGAACAGGGAGCAGAACAGTATTAGAGATATGGCAGCTCAAACCATGTATTCCATGCGGTGCTGTAGACCACAGCAACAGCAGAAACAGAATTATGTAAAACTATAATCTGTAACTTTTTGTACCGGATAATCCCTCAGTCTACCATTACCATCAAGCTGGTCTATGGTTCAGTGGCGAGTATGGGTAAACATGCCAGGGTCAGAACCATGTGTACCTAAAACTGATGACAACCCGTTATAGATCCCACAATTGACTGGTTATATTCCAAACAGCAGAACTAACATCTTATGTGGAGGGCGCAATGATCCCAAGACTAACAGATCATATCGAAACTCAGCAGTCCTGCCACACCTAGTCATAAATGGATTAATCACCTCACTGCAGAAGAGTGTCATACACATGTCCCCTTCCTAAATAATCGAACAGCTCTGCACATCAGTGCAATAGACAAGGATTCGTATCTACACCATACTCAACCAGATGTGTTAAGTTTATGATTCAACTCATCTCGTCAGTATGCCCACAGAATCACCGATGACAGTTTTCAAACAATTTGATTCGCTCTATGTGACATGAAGAAACATCTGAACACAGTTGAAACGACATAGGCAATATACAACAAGCCCTGTCCCTGGGGAAGCAGTTTCATTCCATTTCCGATTCTGACATCTATCTGGCAATGTGGAAAATTACTAGGACAAGTCCCTTAAGAGGAAAATAATTACAGTATGACCAATATCATCCCCTCAACTCCATTACGACAGTCAGATGGGTGGGAGGTCTTTTTGACAGCGCTGTGAAGCAGCACAAAAATTACCTGCTCTGTGTGGTTTCCAATGGGTCCTCTTGTGGAGCTGGTGCTGTTGTGGAAATGTCAATGGATTGCTAATCCAGACTAGGCTAATGCTCTGGTAGCTGGTGGAATTCAAAAGCAATTAATAAAATGTTGAGATCCAAAATCTGGTGTAAGTAACAGTGACCATGAAGCCAATGTCGATTTTAAACACCAATTTGCTTTCCCAATGCACTTTCAGGAATTGAATCTCCCGTGCTTTCCTGGTCTAGCCTAAAAATCACTCCAGACACACAGACATGTGATCAACTCTTCAATGGTCTCTGAAACGGCCAAGCAAGATACTCAATTGTATCAAATTGCTCCGAGACCTTAAAGGATAAAACCGGACAAAACAGCCGGCACCAGCCTCTGTATCAGAAAAGGGAATGGGAAACACAATCCTGTCGACCCTGCAGAGACCTCCTCCCGAACATCTGAGAGCTTGTGAAATATTTACCGTGTTTTCCCACAGACTGCACTGTAACATCAGGAAAGGAGTAGGTTATTCAACACAGTGAAGCTCCCGCTTCCTCATCTTCGCTGACCATCTCCTCACTGCATTTCTCCTACAGCAGACTGAGATATATTGCAATTGATTTCTTCAATCAAATGCTTGAGATGTTTGGGAATAGCTGGGATCCAAGGAAATATTCCTGAGCTACTCCATGAACCTCCATCTCCAATAAAAGGATCCTTTTATTCCGGTGTTTCTGGTCCAAGCGCTCCTCTGCTGGAGCTTGTACACTCTGACCTGCTTTCTTTTTCTTATTTTCTCCCCCACATTTCTCTTTGTAACTTACTGGCCTCAAACTAGCCCCATGGTTTGGAGCTCAAGCTGAGCCCAGTGCGGAGGAAAGTGAGTCCTTACTTACTTTTCCGGATCAAGCACAGTACGTGGAATTGGCAGCGGCTACATCAGCAGAGGCAACGTGGATATGATAGGGGCCAGCAGCAGAGAGTGATGCCTGAGGATTAGAGACTTGCTGATGATTGGGTCCAGCACTGGCGATGATGAAGCAGATAGTGGAAGGCCATCATGGTAACATCGGTGAGGTGGGTCCAGCAGTAAGAGACATGTCTCTGACATTGGAATGGTCTGGCACAGGGGGTATTGAGCTGGTGATAGAGGAGTATCTGCCCAGTGGCAAAAATGGTGCCTGAGGATCAGCATCTTCAATGTTGGAGGTGTCTGGTGTAGATGGTGATGTAGCTGTCTTGGAGGGATTGGGTTGCAGGGATGGTCCATAGTGAAGAGCTGTTTCACAACTCATCAACTCTCTTCAAGCTGTATCCTCTGTTTATTCATTTTCTTCAATTGTCACCACTTTGAGGCAACACGTGAAAGCTTTTCACTGTATGTTATTGTATTGATCATGTAAATTGCACCTGGTCATAACAATCAAAATCAAAAACTTTTACTCACTCTTTCCTGCCAGCTGACCCATTCTGAAAACATATCCAAATATTCACCACAATCCCACGAGATTTGATTTTGCACAGTGGGCTTGGGACTTCAGCAAAAATCTTTCTGAAAATCTCTCTTGTAATCGTATCCTACTGAATCATATCTCTCTCAGCCTTCTCTGCTCCAAAGTAAACAACCCAAGCTTACCAGGCCTCTCTCCATAGCTGATATGCTCCACCCCAGAGAGCATCCCGGTGAATCTCCTCTGCACCCCTCCACTACAATCACATCCTTCCTGTAATAAGGTTCCCAGAACTACACTCAGTATTCCATCTTGGTCTAAACATAGACTTGTATAGCTCTGACAATGCATATGCTGATGAATGAAGGTTGTGCCTACTGTTCCCTCTGCCTTCTTAACTAATCTATTAACCTCAGTCAAAAACTGTGATGCTGGAAAAGCACAGCAGATCAGTCAGTATCCGAGAAGCAGGAAAGTCGATGTTTCGAGAATAAGCTCTTCATCAGGAATGTGGCCATCATTCCTGATGAAAAGCTTATGTTCGTAACGTCAACTCTCCCGCCCCTTGGATGCTGCCTGACCGACTGTGCTTTTCCAGAAGTTCACATCGTCATTCTGATCTCAAATATCTGCAGTCCTCACTTTTTCCCTAAATTGTTAACCTGTGCAATCACAGTCAGGGATCTGTGGAGAAACACCCTCTGAGCTTCCCAGTGGACTGCCATTCATTTGCATATCCCTGTTGTTGGTTCCTTCTTCCCAAAGTATCTCACCTCATAGTTATCAGGGTTACTTTCCATCTGGCCATCTGACCATTCCATCTGTATCTTCCTGTAATATCTTCCTCACTGCCAACCACCCGACCAATCTTTGTGTCAAACACAAACTTAGTTATCACACCCCCCACCCCCCTACACATTCGCATCTAGATCATTTATGAATGCCACAAATAATAATGGACAGTGGAACCAATGCTGTCAGTACAAACGGGATATGTTTATGCATTTGGTGGGTGGTGCTGAGTGGTGGGGTGTGTGTGTTTTGAGCCGTGTACGAAGAGGACAGCCTTTATCTGAGATTCCATCCTTTATTTCCAAATGGACATCCGAGTACGATGGGAATGGCTGTTTCTGCATGAAGAGGCTGTGGTTGCTGCCAGGACAGGGGTATTCACCAACATGATGTATTGTGCATGGGCACACTGTAACATTAATGAAGTGAGAGTTTCTTCAGTTCTTCTACCTCTCCGGATTGACGTGGAACACTATAGAGCTATGTACACCATTGGAAATCCCATTATATTGGGAAAACAAGGATGCACCCTGCTGAGGACAAAGCATTTGTCTCATCCACCATGTAGATCCTCCATCACTGAAAGGTGACATTGATGCTGAAATGCTGGGAGATGACAGATATGTCATGCACTCCTGCCAGAAGCGTTCCAGACTATCGAAGCTGAATGAATCAATGACACTAACAGCCACTGGCAGTACCGTCCTCCCCCTGGTGTGAAGCTGCAGGTCGTGTTGACGGAGGTGACACCGCTCTGTGTCCAGCTCCTTGTTCAGTCAGGGACCCCTCACACCTTGCTCCTGGGTTAAGTGTCCCTTGGGTAGCTGGTCTTGGATACAGCAGATCCCTTTCCCTACACATGCTTACTCCGTGGTTTCAGAGCTTCCCCTCTCTGCGGCCTATGTTCCATTTGTTGTTAATATTGCAGACCCAGATGCTGTAACTACAGTCCCCATGCTGCATTCAGAGTTGGATCACAAAATCCTCGTGTATCCCTGAATGTCTGAGGCAGCTCACAGCGCAACCTCCAGCAAACCATAACCAGTATCTCCAAAACTTTTCAATAACGGGATACAGTCAGATGTCCCTCAGCTGCAAGTGTTATACACCAGGCCAGACCACCACAAAATGTTTTTTCTTTTTTCAAACATAGATGTGAATTGGATGTTCCCGATGTGTTGTGATTGGCCAATCTGTTCAACATTAAGCAAAATGTAATCCATTCAAACACTCTAGTTAAACCACAATCAAAGAGATGAACAATTGGGGATAGCTTATTTTTTGGAACACTTAAGCAAACAATAGATACAGTACCTTTTACTCATTAACTGAATTTACCTTTTGTCAAGGGGCATGTTTATGGGATGTTCCCGTTCTAATACATGATTCTACCACAAAACATGCCCCTTGACAAAAAGGTAAATTCAAACTCAGAACCTTATGTGCAGTTCTCCAATCCCAGTGGAAGCAACTTCAAGAGAGTTTTCAGAGAGAATAGCAGCTGGGGTTCATGTATTGAAACCTGCAACTCTTTGGGGATCCCCAGCAGCTTCTGGTTGCTGCAGCTAAAAACAAAACGAGAAGACCTGGTCTGAGAGAGCTGTCACTGTCCTTCCATTGTTCCCATCATTTTAATAAAACCTAAAGGCCTCCTGAGTTATTTACTTCTGCCATTTTCAGGCAGCAGTTCGGCATTTCTCTATTTAATTCTTCTCTTCAAACAAAACCACAAGAAAATAACCTTTTTAAAGTGACAGTATCATCACACCTTCCACTTTGAAAAAACTGACCCATCAATATTCACAGATAGAATCATTTTGATCCCCTTTTCTTACTGTTACAGTAGACTACAGTATGTGTATACATTCTACTGACACTAAGCGTGCAAACATTCACAACTCCATTCTATTTCAGTCAGTTTACTCCTGCCACAGAACGCCTCTGTTTTTCTTCATCCAAGTTTTGACACCTTATCAGCAAGCACGGTTTCTCGTCCAGTCACCTGTATAACTTCCAAATTGGATGTCATCAATAATAAGTGCTGTCTGAGCAGACTGGAAGTTTTCTCCTTAAATTTCTCCAAAACTGTTTAGGTGTTGTGATCAATATAACGATTTGTCTCAGACCTGTTATATACAAGTTAAATGCTGGAATGTTATAAGGCCAAGCTCAAGGCCTCTTTCCCAATTGTGGAATATTTCTGTTGATGGTTTCACCGGACACTCCAACCACACATTACATAAAGGAGCAAATCTCATCTCTCCAAAAATCCTTCTCAATGACAAGTCTCCTCATGTCTCAGCATAAAAGAATTACATGCTTCTGTACCTCTCAATGCCGTAACCTCTTTACCTGCTACTCCTGGCCTACACAAGTAAACCTTACTCTCACAGGTACATGTTTTAAGAAGATCTTTCATATTCTTCTCAATGCCTAACAGAAGCCAAACTTTGACTCAGGAATTAACTTATCATCATCAGCCATTTCAGCTTCTAATCTCTCCATTGTAACTCTCTCCTCTTCCACACGAGTTCTCATGACTGCAGGAAGTGAATGTTTGAACTACTCCAAAGTAAGAATCTCTCTCAGAGTGTCATAGATTGTTCTCTTTTTAATACCCTTACCTAGCTTTCAAAATTACTTTGTTTGATTCTTTCAAACTCAATGTACGTTTAACCAGGGATGCTACTTTAGATTCCTAAAATGCTGTCTGTGGGCTTCTGGCATAAGCTCATATGCACTTCAGATTGCTTTCTTCACCCTCTCATACTGGCCAGATACCTCCTCCGATCGGGATGCAAATACCTCACTCCTTACACCTACTAGCTTTGTTTGGATAAACTAAATTCATATGGTCAGTGATCAGTGCATTCGTTTAGCCACTTTCTCAAATTAAAAAGGCTTTTCATCCCTCTCATCAAATGTAGACAATGACTGGATATTTTTTTAAATAGATCCCGACCAGGCCTTTGGCTACCATAGATCAGCTCCTTCTCACTATCCTCTCGTGTCAGCGTTCCATCTACCTTCATCTCTGTTTTCTAAGTTGACTTTCCTCTCAAAACGTTAACTTTTGAATTTGAAACTTTCTCCCTCTTTCTACTTTTTCTCTTTATTTTTCTGTCCTTCTTAGTCCACTCATTTTCTTTTAATTTTTCTTTTAATCGTATTTCAAACTGTTTCAATTCCTTTTTGTGTTCAAGCTGCCTCATCAACAATTGAATTCCAGCCATTTCTAAAAATTCTGATGGTGTTTCAATCAAACGTTAAATGCCAAGGCATAGCTGGAATTATTTCTCCTTTTCTTACAGAGGGTTGGTGTGGACTTGTTGGGCCACTGTAGGGATTCTAATTCTCAACCCAATTTGGTATTGCTGATTTCGAACCAGACAAGATTGCAAAAGTTTCTATGGACCAGATCAGACTGCTTTAAAATACTTTCAGATGGAAGCCTGGACGCTAACCTTGTCTTATAGTAAAGGTAGATGCGAAATGAGTGTTACAGATGTGATACAGTTGGTCAAACCACACAGCATAAAGCAACACACCTTTTATTTAAACACTCTAATAATAACATTTACAAAACGAAGAGGAATATAATATAACTAAACTACTGGAAATCTTATGAGAAAAATAGATACAGTATCTTTACTAAAGAACTATTGCAATGTACTACCATCCCATAAACACTTCCCTTGGCAAAAAGACACGCCCAAGGCCATTCAGTCTTGCACGATCAGTTCAAAGGGACAAACACACAAGTAACAATTTCAGTGGACAGGCGCAGATTCAAATCTGCTGAAACCCTTATTCAACATGGAGCAGCACATGGGACACACCGGAAAGTGAAACACAGCCCTACACCCCACCCCACCCCCTTGTTCATGGAGCACCACTTGGGACACACCGGGAAGTGAGCAGCAGCCTGACACATACAATCATTGTTTCTGCGCTTCACAATGCCAGCACTCGATACACTCGGGAACCAAAAACCAAGGAGAAAGTGAGGACTGCAGATGGTAGAGATCAGACTGAAAATGTATTGCTGGAAAAGCGCAGCGGGTCAGGCAGCATCCAAGGAACAGGAGAGTCGATGTTTCGGGCATGAATTTCCTGAAGAAGGGTTCATGCCCGAAACATCGATTCTCCTGCTCCTTGGATGCTGCCTGACCTGCTGCACTTTTCCAGCAACACATTTTCAACCAAAACCTACGGCCAGGGAAAGATACAGAAGCACAGAGAGATTCATATTAAATATGGAAACAGTTAATTAACTGAGAACATATTGTGGAAATATGGAGAAAAAGAAATGGCAGTGGGACTAAATGAAGGATGAAACCTTTAGAGTGCGAAATTATAAGAATGAAAACATTGAGTAAAGGTATTTTCAGATCAGCTGAAATGGTTTGTTTCATCAAGTTCTGAATCGGTTTCACAGAACACTTCAAACAACATTAGCTGGGACAGGATGACAGACCAACATGGAGAGCTGAGTAGGCCACGCTAGTGCATTGCTCAGTAATCTGGATTATCTGCGTAGCATAAGTAGAACTGCAAACCTTTACTATCATATGGGAATGATACACGCATCAAATACACACAGCAGGGGAAGATTTCTATCTCCATTGCACCAGTATAAGGTGTGTGTGTGTGTGTGTGTGTGTGTGTGTGTGTGTGTGTGTGTGTGTGTGTGTGTGTGTGTGTGTGTGTGTGTGTGTGTGTGTGTGTGTGTGTGTGTGTGTGTGTGTGGTTGAATGTGAAAATTAAAATCCACTTAAAGGAAACCAGGTTAAATATGAACAATTAGCAGGGATTTGGATATCGACACAGAGAGACTGAGGGAGGTTTCATGGACAGATGAGCGAAAGTGTTTGAGAATATTAAAATAAAGGCATTGCCGCACACAATAGCGATATTGATTAGTGTGCACACATGAAGGACAGATGGATGGGATTTCGGTCTGACTTCGAATCATGTTTGTTTCTGCAGCTTTCAACTCAAGAGTGTCAGCAGCAAATGTTGTCATCATTAAATCTGTATTACACAGCCCAAGTTTCAAATAGCAGATGGATTAAGCCAGTGAAGTACATTCTGGATCAGTGAGTAGTTAAAGTTAATAATGGTCAAGGAATGGTGTCAGAAATCAGCTCATGATCACTACATTTGTAATCGCCAGTTTCAACCACAACATGCAAGTTCCCCTCCACGCCATTTACCACCCTGACTTGGAACTATACCGCTGTGCCTTCACAGTCGTTGGGTGAGAATCCTGGATTGCCCTCCCTAATGGCATTGTGGGGCAACCCACAGCATGTGTACTGCAGCAATTTAAGAAAGAAGCTCACCATCACCTCCTCAAGAGCAAATCTAGATGGACTATTAAAGCTGGCCAGCCAGCAACACCCAAGTCCCACAAATGAATGAAAAGAAAGATATTGGTCAGGATGGGATGGTTGTCCAGGAAGGAAATGGGAGTTTGTAAAGATAATAGAGGACAATGACCTCCACACACCCAATATTTAGATAACAAGCGTGAGAGATAATGAGCTGAAAATGTGTTGCTAGAAAAGTGCAGCAGGTCAGGCAGCATGCAAACAGCAGGAGAATCGACGTTTCGGGCATGAGCCCTTCTTCAAGATTCTCCTGCTTTTTAGATGCTGCATGACCTGCTGCGCTTTTCTACCAACACATTTTCAGCTCTGATCTCCAGCATTTCCACTCGTTACTTTCTCCTTAGAGACAATGGTTCACGTCTGAACATGATCAGGTCAACGTAGAGACCCATGAGTAACACTGCCAGAAGCATGGAGGGAGACAGTAAGTGAACAAGTTCAATGGTGTCATTAGTAGCAGTTTGCAGAGTGAATATCAGGATTCAGAGTGTTAAGATGAACAATAAAAGTGGCAAGAAGTGAAGACTATATAAAAGAACAGCAATGCAGTCATAACTGGGTTATAGAAAAAAAGTCTGGACGGTGAGACTTACCAGGGACACCAATGATAGAGAGGAGAGGATAATAAAAATATTGAATAATGCGAAGAGCATAATAGATCCGTAATGATAATGAAAAATAATCATAATATGTTGAAAGAGACCAAACATCTTCAGATAAACTCCTGTCCATTGTTATAACATTTCAGTCCAATATTCTCAGATTCTGATCCACAGTTGGAAAATTCCAATCGAATATGTTTGGTTTCTGATCTCTCCTCCCACTCTCTCTGGAGCTGCTGATCCCTGTCAGTGCTGTCGGTGATGCTCCCGCTCATTCTATGGCATAAGACATTGAATGGAGCCCATTTATCATTGGGAGATACCTTCCACTGGGATAATTACGAAACATGGAGACTGACATTAATCACAGTCATTGAACAAACAGGTTCAGTTAACCCCTTCCTTCTATCACATTTCGTATCGCAATAAAAGGGAATATTTAGGGAATATATATCAGGCTGGACGGAATGGATGAGGGTTACTGACGGATGGACTATAAATCTTTCCTTTTTTTACTTTTTCCGTGTATGTGTGAATATTACCAGAGCACTGCAGGGCTGTATGTGTCCCACTATGTTTGTAAAGGGGACAGGATAAAATAACAGGCCACCTGCCAAATATATTGGTGGGGAAATTTCTGGATACATTAACTCAAGGGAGAAAGTGATGATGGGGATCAAAGCCGAGAATATGGTGATGGAAAAGCACAGCAGGTCTGGCAGCATCAGAGTAGCATCCACATTTCTTGTGTAAGCTTTTCATCTGGAATGAGGTTTGTCGCCCAAAGATGCTAAGAGATAAATGAGAAGGGGATGGGGTTGGGGGAAGATAGCTGAGAATATGGTAGGTAGATGAAGTTAGGGTTAGAGGTGATATGTCGGACAGGAGGGTGGAGCAGATAGGTGGGAAGGAAGACGGTCATAGGGGCGGTGCTGTGCTGAAAGGTTGGATTTGAGATAAGGTAGTGAAACACAAATGAGAAAACTGGTGAAATCCACATTGATCCCATGTGGTTGTAGGGTCCCAAGGCAGAAGCTGAGTGGTGGAGGAGCTCCAAGACCTGCATGTCCATGATGGAGTGGGAGTGGGAGTTCAAATGTTCAGCCACGGGGTGGGGTTGGTTGGTGCCGTTGTCCCAGAGATATTCTCTGAAATGTTCCACACGTTGGCGTCCTGTCTCCCTAGTATAGAGAGACATCAGGTGCAATGGCGACGTATATAGAAGTGCAGGCAAAACTCCGAATGGTGTGGAGGGATCCATTAGGGTCTCGGACCGAGGTGAGGATGCAGGTTTCCAAATTTTTACGGTGTCAGGGGAAGATGCCAGGAATGGAGGGAGAGTTGGTGGGTGACGTGGACCCGACAAGGGAGCCGTGCTCGGAATGTTCTTTATGGAATGTAGATCGGGGTGGGGATGGAAATATATTCCTGGTGGTGGGTCTGTTTGTAGGTAGCGCAAATGGGGGAGGATACTGCGTTGTATCTTGGAGGGATGGAAGGTCAGGAACAGGGTGTTCTTTCTCTATTGAGTTTGGACGGGAAAAAGTTGAAGGCAGAGGTACAGGAAGTGGATGAGATGCTCTGGATGGCATCGTCGACCATGTGGGAAGGGAAATTAATGTGTTTTGAAGAAAGAGGCCATGTGGGATATACACTGGGTTCAGAATGTGGTGCTGGAAAAGCACAGCAGGGCTGGCAGCATCCGAGGAGCAGGAAAATTCGACGTTTTGGACAAAAGTCCTTCATCAGGAATCGGGTTTTAGCACCAAATATCGTTTTTCCTGCTCCTCAGATGTTGCCTGACATGCTGTGCTTTTCCAGCACCACACTCCTGAATCTAATCTCCCACATCTGCAATATTCACTTTCGCCTACAAGCTAGGTTCAGCCAGTTCTGTAATACTGCCTTTAATTCTGTTCTCACTGCTGTAGGAAAGCTGTTGTTAAAGTTGAAAGAGTGCAGAAAGGATTTCCAAATTCATTGACATTTTTTGGAGAGGGTGGTGGTGTCGAGTGATGTTGAGGTATGCGGAGAGTATGAATGGGCTGGGGCTATGTTTCCTGGAGCGTTGGTTGAGGAGTGACCTTTCTGAGGTTTATTGCGGTGAATCCCGATGCTCCAGGGTGAGCAATGCCAACGACCGGGAAATAGACAGAACAGTTATTCACATTGAAACTGGATAATTACTCATCGACAACATGTTGGAGAATGATGGAGGTAGACTGAAGTATGTGACTGGCTGGAGGAATCAGAATTTGGAGGGTCCAATCACATGAATGAGAACAAAAATAAAGGCATTACCATATCAACTGAAAGTATTAGTTATGCCACATTCTCAACCCACCTCAGCGAACCAGACCAGACCCATAAACCCAGAGGAGATATCTGTTTGGCATGGAGCCCTGCGCAGACCAGACTAGTGCACTGCTGAACACCACCCTGCAATGAGTCCACAGTGGAACACTGTGCATACTATAGCAATCCATTGTTCTATAAACCCAGATGAGATATGTGTTCAGCAGGGAGCACTGTGCAAACCGGGCTGGTGTACTGTGCAAAACAATGACAATCTACCCAGAGTGGAAAGGTAGGCTGGCCACAGTAGTGCTTTGATCTATAAACCCAGATGAGATATGCGACCAGGGTGTGGAACTGTGTCCATCAGCCCAGTGCATTGTTCACTACATTAGAACATTGTGTTAGATCACTGCCCAGCTTTGGGAAACTTGCAGCTCATGCTGGAAGTGACACGATGTGCAGTCCCCATCCAATTACAGCTCCATATCTCCATTGTGCCATGACAAGGGGGTGCTGTGGGTGTGAACATCACTGCCAGAGAGAGATGGCGGGGGAATCAGTTTAAGTATCAACAAATGGGAGGGGTTTAGTGAATGAGGAAGCGAGACTGAGAGACAATTTCATGGAAGGATGTTTTCCCAGGATCCAGAATGCTGAAATGAAGACATTTCAACAGTATCCTTAAACTTGAGCCAATGTTTCCAGGAATGATGGGTAAACTGGATATTGGTGTGAGCTCAGATGATGGAAAGTATTGGATGAGCATTTGTTCAAACAGCTTTTTAACTGGGAGGAGGGTCAGCAGAGTCTTCGACACATTGGGCTGAATCTAACAATATTTTGTCTCAGTGTCATTTTCACTGAGTATGACAGAAGGATTGTCTGTATGAGACTGAGCTAGTTTTCTGGCGATATCTCATTGAACTCACCTCATTAACTATCTACCCGACACCATGGCGACATTCTCATTCAATGCCAGCTCAATTTCCTTCATAGTTGGAGATACTCACCAATGCCCGCATGACTCTAAATATTCCGTGATCCCTGTCACTGTTGCCATCATCAAAAGGCCAATGGGCACACTGTTTCACTGTTTGGAGCAGCCCTGCACGGTTTACCCCGAGCATGGCAGATAAGAGGCAATTACACCACGGTTTGTCAACAGAGTTACGGAAGTCCTGGTGAATGGGCTAGTACAGAGGAAGACCATTCTTTTCCCAGAGTAGGCCATACTACCAGACCCATAGAGCATGGTCTGAGATCACCACCCAGCTCAGTGCAGTATCTGCAGTCTGATGAAATGTCCAGCAATAAAGGACGAGCATCAATAACCTTCCACATTCTGTCTGGATTAGGGTCACTGTATTCTCTCTGCTCCCTCACACACACTGTATTTCTGCTACAGCACCTACTTCCCGAAAAAAGCTCATGCTCCACCACTCTCATTACTGCTTACTGTCTCTCTTTCTCTCTCTCTCTTTCTCTCCCCATCCACTTTACCCCCCACCCCCAACAACCCACCTCCCACACACACCAATAACACTGCATAGATACAACACTGTGGAATGACTGTCTCCGGACACCTCACCATGTCCCCCACCTACACCAGCACGAACAGCACGGCCACCCACCCCCACCAACCCTCCCTCCCTTTCTCCTGTTCCAGGAGAAACAGCCTGGAATAAGACAGAAAGGGCCATGCCGGGTGGTGGAGTGCCCGATATCCGTTACCTTCCCCCCTCCTCCCGCCATGTGTGGAGGACCCTGGTCCGAGCCAAGGAGGACTGGGACGTCGTGTGCAGATTCTGAAACATCCACGTCCCACCAACTGAGTAAGGAGCAATGTTCAGTGAAGGGCAATTCTCACTTTAAACCAACCGGCAGTTCCGTTTATCCCCGGCACAACATAGAAGCCGTGACCCTGATGTCATCTCCCTTTTGTGTCAAGCTGGTATAAATGGAATTCCCAAGGTCTCGGTGGGCAGGAGGGTGGGCTCACAACTCATTGTCACCACCACCTTCCAGGAAGGAATCTCCTACACTTCCTCCTGTAAACACCTCAGGTGCTGAAACTATTTTCTGCTCTCCCCACTTGTCCTGACATCTTCAATAGTCTGTACTCATATTCACCAAGTGCCCTATATTCTGATGTTCCATTCAGCCCTTTGGACCTGCTGCACAGGAGCTGATTGAGACCACTCTGACGATTAGGTGTAGTTGCAGAAATGTACTTGGAAAATCCAGGCTGGGTCAGGAAGTGACCCCGCCACTCAAAATCCCTCTTTCCAGGCTTCCCCTCTCTGGAATTTCTGCACCAGATGTGGGTCGTATTACAGACCCAGATTCACTGGGAATTCAGCACCCAGACCCCACTCAGGGTTAACCCAAACAAATCGTCTGCTCTCCTGGAATGCAGCATTGTACAACATGACTTTCAGGAAAATAACCAGTTACTTTTGAAAAGCATAACATGAGAACATAAGAAATGGGCGCAGGAGTAGGCAATTCGGCCCCTCAAACCTGCACTATCATTCAATAAGAGCATGGCTGACCTACTCCAGGGTCCAACTGCACTTTCCTGCTAACCCCTTGCATCCCTAAAATCGCTGATATGTCAAAAGCCAATCCACCCCGTCCATAAATGCATTCAGTGCACCTTGGATGCTACCTGAACGGTTGTTTATTTTCAGCACTACACTTTCAACACACGCGCGCACACACACATACAAACACAACTAGCTGAGAAAGACACAGAGGTGCACAAACAGACACACAGAGACATGTACATGCCAAGCGACATGCGCGCGCACACACACACACAAACACACACACACTCACAAAACACACTCAGCCACATATTTCACCAGTTTCCTCATTTGCCCTTCCCTCAACTTATTCCAGATCTAACCCTCCAACTCGGCACCGCCTTCTTGAACTGTACTACCTGTCCATATTCCTTCCCACCTATCCACTCCACCCTCCTCTCCGACCTATCACCGTCACCCCAACTTCATTTAACAATCGCTTTCCCAGCTACATTCCACCAGCACCATCCCCGTCCATTTATCCCTCTGCTCCCTTTGCTAACAAGCCTCATTCCTAATGAAGGGATTATGCTGGATATTTTGATTCTCCTGCTCCTTGGATGATGCCTGAATGGTTGTGTTGTTTCAGCACCAGACTCTTTCAACACAGACACACGCACGCACACACACAGACACAGAAACGCACATACAGAGAGACACAGACACAGACAAACAGACAGACAGACACAAAAACATACCGACACACGCACAAACACAAAGACACACACAAACACACTTCCCACCCGCGAAGACATCCACACTCTCCCTCCACACACAGACACCAACACTCCCCCCCCACACACACACATTGGCTCACGCACAGGCACAGACACAGGCACACGCAGACACACATACATACAGACAGCCATACTCTAACAGTCACATACACACCCACATTCCCCACACATACACACATACGCTAACACAGACACACACAAACAGATATATGCACTCAAACAGACACGCACTAACACACACGAAGACACATGCAAAAACACACATGCACGTACATACACACAGATACAAACACACACACGCACACATATGCAGGCACGCAGATGCACACAGACAGACATACGCAGACAAGCACACTGGCAGAGGCACGCACGCATTGACATACACCACATAGAAATCACACCCATACAAACCAACACACAGGCACGCACGCACACACAGACTCTCTCACACACACGCACACACATATGCCCACAGCCACCCATGCACAGACACCCAAATTCCCCACACACATGCACACGCATGCACACGCACAGATGTACACAAACACACAGGCATGCACACACGCAGACACGCAGTGATACACAAAGACATGCACACACGCAAGCGCGCATGCATACACACAGCTGCTCACATACAGACTTACAAACATATAAACACACACAGAGGCACACCCACAAACACTCACAACTTGTAAAATGCAATGTTTAGTGATATTGACTTACCCTTGCAATTAATCTTCCATTAAAGAAAGGATTGAAAAGTCCTGAAACACACCAGCAGAGCATGGCATTTTATCACTTTCAGCAAAAGAGGGAGAGATGGAGGGAGAGGGAGAGGGAGGAAGGGAGGCTTTGAACCCCATTCAATGATCCATCCCAAAACAATACATTTCCCATTGCACACAGATGCAGAGATAGAGATGCAAATATACATACACATCCTAATGCAGAACACACTGAGAGATAGATAAACATAGGTACACATATAGACACACACAAATCGATAACCGCGGACAGAAATATGCAGATGCATACTTGGAGATGCAAGCACCCATGGGACCATAGAGTTATACAGGGGTTTTGAAAACAGACCTATCAACCCATACACTCAATGCTAACGATAATCTCAAACTAAACTAGTCCCATATTCCTGCGCTTGGACCATTTCAGTTTCTGGAAGATATGAGGCTGACCAACGTGGTGCCATTATTAAATAACTGGCAAGGAAAAGCGAGAGAACAATAGACTAGTCAGCCTGAATTCGGTGGTGGGCAAGTTGTTGGAGAGAATCCTAACGACAGGATTTACATGTATTTGGAAAGGCAAGGACTGATAAGGGAAGGTCAACATGGCTTTGTGCCTGGACAATCATGTCTTACGAGCTGGATTACTTTTTCAAAAAGAAGGAACAAAAAGCATTGATGAGGGCAGAGCAGTGGATGTGACCTATATAGACTTCCGTAAGACATTCGACAAGGTTCCCATGAAAGACTGGTTAGCAAGGTGAGATCTCCTGTAATACAAGGAGAACTAGCCATTTGGATACAGAACTGCCTCAATGGTGGAAGAGGATAGTCGTGGTGCAGGATTGTTTTTCAGACTGGAGGCCCGTGACCAGTGTGTCCCACAAAGATTGGTACTGGTTCCACTGCTTTTCATAATTTACATAAATGATTTGGATGTGAACACAGGAGGCATGGTCAGTCAGTTCATATTTGACACCAAAATTGAAGGTGCAGTGGAGAGAGAAAATGATTACCTCGGAGTAGAACGGGAACTTGATCAGACGGACCAATGTGCTGACGAGTTGCAGATCGAATTTAATTTTGATAAATGTGATGTGCTGCACTTCGGAAAGAAAAATCGGGGATTGGCTTGTACATTTAATGTTGATATCGTGGGGAACGTTGCTAAACAAAAAGACCTTGGAATGCAGGTTCATAGTACTTTGAAAGTGGAGTTGCAGGTAGACATGATAGTAAAGAAGTTGTTTGATATGCTTGTCGTTTTTGGACAGTGCATTGAATGTAAGAGTTGGAAGGCCATATTGCGGCTGTACAGCACATTGGTTAGGCCACTATTGAATACTTCGTGCAATTACGGTGTCGCTCTTCGAGGAAGGATGTGTGAAAGCTGAAAGGATTCAGAAAAGATTTACATAGATATTGCCAAGGTTGGATGTTTTGAGATTTATGGAGAGGTTGAATACGCCGGGGTTATTTTCCCTGCAACATCAGTGGTTGAGTGGTGATCATAGAGGTTTATATACACACAGTGGATTGGATATTGTCAATACCACGGGTCATTTTCCCAGGGTATCCCTTTCCAAAGCTAGAGGATATAGTTTGAAGGTCAGAGGGGAAAGACTTAAGAGGGATCTAAGGGGCAACGTTTTCAAAGAAAGGGTGCTTTATATGTAACGAGTTGCCAGAGCAAGTTGTGGAGGCTGGGACAATTACAACAGTTAAAAGGCATCTGGATGGACTCATGAAAAGGAAGTGTTTAGGGAGATATTGTCCCAATGCTGGCAAATGGAACTGCATTAATGCAGGGCATCTGTTTGGCAGGATCGAGTTGGATGGAAGGGTGTGTTTCCATGCTGGACAGCTCTATGACACTATATCTTCAGTAAACCTTTCGTCTGTCTTCTGAAAATTACTTCCTTATCTTGAAATCCAACATCCAAAGGAAAGGGCTCCTGCCATTCAAAATTATCTATACCCTTCATTGTTTTATAACCCTCTATAACGTTCATAAGGTCTCAAAGGTCTATGCTGCAGTGGAACAGGTGCCAGTCCATCGAGCCTGTCCTTATAACTTCAACACTCCATTCTCAGAAACAGCCTGGTAAATCTTTGTCTGAACCATCACCAGTCTGTTAATATCCTCAATGTAACTGATTGACCAGAACTGCACCCAGTACTTCAGGAGAGACCTCACATGTTCAGCACAAGCTAAAGATAATGTTCCACCTCCTCTTCGTAAATGTCTGAGCTGTGAAGATCAGCAAAGCAAGCGCCTTCATAATTAGCCTGCCCACACATGATGCAAACTTCAAATATATATATCGGAACCCCTATGTCTCTCTGTTCTACAACGCTACCAAAGGCTAGACATTTAATTGTGTATATTCTCTCATTGTTTGTTTTACGAAATTGTGATACATTGATTTACTGAAATTAATCTCCATCTGCCACTCCTCAGCCCAGTGAGTGATAATACTGGGGAAGAAAGGCTGGACAGAAATCAGCTGACGGATCATTTCGTGGTTTTAAGAAGAGGGCAGTCAAACGTTACAGGCGGGAAAGAGTGATTGGTGTTTTTGATCCAGAAAGTATGCTCTTTCTTCGTGTTCAGTAATAAATATCTATTCCAGATCCTTTCTCGTGCAGAGTGTTTCTGTATATGTCTTTCCCTCATATCGCAGATGACAGATAAAAGCCACTTAAGGTGAAAATCATAGCCAAGTAAATAAAGATTTTCATAGTTTATCTCGAAGGCAAAGCACATAAACTCAACATCCTATAGTTGAGGGGAGTACCTTTAATCAGTTTAACAAAGTGATTCTTTTAATTGTGTAATTCAGTAAAGTTAAGCAAACCACACCGAGCTGAAAGCTGACATTTAAAATGTGACCCAAAGTCTGGGCATGGTTTCATACTTGTATAGTGGGTAACGCCCATGCCTCTGAGCCAGAGCTCTGGGTTAGATTCCAATACCTGAACTTGTGTGGTATTGTCTCTCACTCTGGACCAGAATGTCTGGGTTCAAGACCTGCCTGTCAAGGAGGTATGTCACAGTATTTCAAAACAGGCTAATGAACAAACAAACAGGTGAATAATGTTGCAGCTTCAGGGATTGTTGACAGGTGGTGGTTGTGGCCCTACCCCTGAACCCAAAAGTCTACATAAAAATACCACAGATGTGTTTCATAATGTGGCTGAACAAGTTGGTAAAATAGTTTTATAATTGTGGTGTGATAAAGAACGAAGAGGAGTCAGTATTGAATTTAAGAATGTGGGCCCAGGTGTACTGAAAACACAGCCATTCGTGTTGATTGGAGTCACATTTGCGCATTCTATTTGTTTGTAAAATCATGAAGACCATGGATAGGGTGAAGAGTCAGGGTTTTTATCCCATGTAGGGAAGTCCACAACTAGTGGACATAGATTTCAAGTGAGATGGCCAAGATTTAAATGGTTCCTAAGGAGACCATTTTCACAAATGGTTTATGTATGCAGTGAGCTGCCAGAATAAGTGGTGGAGAATGGTACAATTACAACACTTAAAACGCATCTGGATAGGATCATGAATTGGAATGGTGTAGTGGGATATTGTACAAATGCTGGGAAATGAAACTAAGTTAATTTATGAAATCTGGTTGGCAAGAATGAGTTTGATTACAGGGTCAGTTTCTGAGCTGTACATTTCTATGATTCATTGATCCTATTAAAAATGATCTATTTGCAATGTTATGCAACCTTCTTCACTTTCCACTATATAACTAAAATTGGTGTCACCTGTAAACTTGCTCGACATACATTGCTTAATTCTCATCTAAGTCATTGATATAAATGACAACCAAAAGTGGATCCAATACCATTCTCTGTGGAACGCCGCTGGTCACAGGCCTCCTTTCCCAAAGACAGCAATCCTCCACCACACTCTGCCTCCTTCCAATAAGCTGAAACACACACATGCATACAGACGTAGAGAGTGAGGCACAGTTCTGTCTTTAAGACAGAGATGGATGCGTTTTAATTGATAAGTGGATCAAGGTTACAGTGAGAAGGCAGGAGAATTTTTTTGAGAAACATGTTAGCCATGATTGAACAACAAATCAGACTTGATGGAGCAAAGAGTCAAGTTATGTACCAATTTCATATGCTCTATGGTTTACACTATGAGAAATGTCTACCCAAGAGAAGAGTGGAGGCTGAATTTGATTAATACTATCGCGAACAGAGTCAATGGGAATGTGGGATAGGTTTGAGGGGCTGAATGGACTATGTATTTCCTATTGGTTGTGCCGTCGTTTTTAAAATGGGGAGCTGACTTGCTTTGAGGCTCAGACACTTATAAAGTTCGAGTTTATACCATTTAAGATTGAGATAAGGATGTTCTTATCTCCTTAGGATTGTACTGTCTGTGGTATTCTCATCCCCAGGAAACAGTGATGACTGGGCCTACAGTCATAGAGTCCGAGAGATGTATCGGAATCATACCTTTCAGTCCAACACACCCATGCTGATTACATATGCCAACTCAATCTGGTGCCACCTACCATATCCCTCCAAACACCTCCTATTCATATTCCCATCCAGATGCCTTTTAACTGTTGCAATTGTACTAGCCTCCACCACTTCCTCTGGCAGCTCATTCCTTACCACCCTCTGCATGAAAGAGTTGCCGTTAGGTCTCTTTTATATATGTCCCCTCTCACCCTAAACCTATGCCCTCTAGTTATGGACTCAATTACCTCAGGGAAAATACCTTGCCTATTTACCCTATCCATGCTCCTCGTGATTTTATAAACCTCTATTAGGTCACCTCTCAAAGACAATCGCTTACTTTAATGCGTAGTGACGACAGCAATTTTTAAACACAACAGCTAAAAACAAAATTAATAATGGATATTATTGGTTGTGTTGTTAAGGGGACGCATGTTCGTCAGGGTAATAGGAACTCTCCCCTCTTCTCAGTTTCTGAAGTTCAAAATTGAGCACATGACTGACATTGCAGATGGTTCTACTTTTGCATCAGAAAGACAGCATTTTTGACTGGATAGCGATTCCCCCAGATGTTAGTCTATACTCTGTGCTCATCTTTTAAACTCTCAGGGATCAGGATCATTGACAGTACAAACTCCACCTGATCATCTGAGAACAAATGGCCCGAATGGAGGGTCGCTGAGATCTGAAACAATTCGACACCAGCTACACAGCATAGCAGGAGGCCATGCCACCTTTCTGGGCTGTTAAACAGGAACAGGAGGGCCCTGGTCCGCTACCAGGAAATACAAAGTCTAGATAATTACTTATTTTCAGGTTGCAAAGCTGTAACTAGTGGAATTCCTCAGGAATCTACGTGAGGTCAGCAACAGTTTACAATGATTTGGATGAAGGGGCTGAATGGGTTGGAGCTCAGTTTGCTCATACACCAGGATAGTCATTCAGCAAGATTTCATGTGGAAGCAGAACGTTTGCAATTGGATACAGACAGGGGAGGGCAGTGAGTAAATCTTCAACAAAAAAAGAAACAGTACAATGTGGGTGATGGGGAGTTTCTGTTTGGGAAGAACCATAAAACGACCGTAAATTATATAACTGGACACAGAATGCAGAAATCCATGATACAATGGGATTCGTGTGTCCTGTCACATAAATCACACGAAGTTAGGCTGTACAGGCAGCGTGTGATTGGAAAATGAAATGAAATGATACTTTTTTCTTGAAAAGAGAATTGGGGCTGATCTTAAGGATGTTTTACTTCATCTGTACAGGCCGTTGCCGAGACCACATCTGAGGTACTGTCTATGGTTGTAATTCCACTGAAGTGAAAAACAAATTGCTTTTGAAATGTTTCAAAGGTGTTTCTCTTTTCTCGTCCTTGCGATGAAGGCATTGAACGATTAAACGTTTAGGCCTAAGAATGAGAAATGTTTTTATTAAACATATAAGGTTTTGAGCTGGTGAATACCTGATGAATATTTTATCCTCTATGAGACAATAAGACTGGGGACCTATTTTAAGAATAAGATGCATTCATTGAAATGCAGATATTGTGAAGATATTACAAGTTGTATTATATTTTTATACGGGAACATAGAAACACATCTTCAAATCTCGTGGCGCTATTTGTTCCGAAAAAAGTGGCTGGGTGATCAGCAGCAACAGTGATGTACCTACATGGAGCAAGGAATGTGCTGGAGTCCTACAGTTCATACACTGTTCAAACAGACGTCATTTGATCCAGTTTGGGGCCGGATATCGTTATTGTGTGATTCAACTCAGAGAGGGAAAAAATTCATCCTTCCTGAGAAGGAACAGCCTGTTGCTCCCTCTCTCTTTCTGTGTTCCTCTTCCAAATAATGTGTGTGAGCTGAAAACCCCTCATTCGTCTATACCAATCATGAAGAATTCCTGTCGAAGATTCACTGGAATGACTCCACGGCCTGACGTAAAGGCAATCCAGCTGAATCCACCTGTTCCAGGAAGTGATCCCATTCCCCGTAGCTTCTCAGAGCAAACAACTATATAAGCTAAATGATATTTGGAACAATCACTTATGTTTCCTTTCGCCATGAGTTCAATTAATATTTGGGCACAGGTCTTTCAAGTTAACGTTCTGAAGAGTTTATATTTTTCAGTTTGTCATCAAATGTGTGCACGTGTCAGTATTTTTAGAGAGGGAAACATCGGCGCACAGATTTGTAATCGTCAAACTGCCATTCATCTTTCCATCCTAGTATGAGTAACTTTGTTTCGGTCATAGACTTGTTAATTTGAGCAGTTTAAAGAATCCTGCCTGACTTGTTCCTAATCCTCACACAATCTGAGACCTATATTATTGATCATATCACCAACCCAGTAACATTAACATTTGCAATGACCAGAGGAAGCGTGGGACGAGGAAAGGGAATAATGCCCTGAAGTATAGATCAGTGAGCCTGATGTCATTGGTGGGCACGTTGTTGGAGAGCATTGAGAGGGGCAGGATTTACATGTATTTGCAAATGTAACACCTGATGAAGGAGAGTCAACAAAGCTTTGTGCATGGGAAATCATTTCGAACAAAGTTGATTGCATTTTGTGAAGTGGTGACAAAGAAGATTGGTGATGGCAGTATGGCAGATGCTGTCCATATAGATTCAGCAAGGCATTCGACAGGATTCCGTATAGGAGACAAATTATTAACGTTAGGTCATAAATAGATCCAAAATAAGCTAGACAAATGACTACGAAATGAGACTGAGCTAGGAGACACAGGGCGGTAGAAGACTGGGTTTCAGACTGGAGGACTCTGACCAGTGTTGTGCCACAAGGAGCCGTGCTGAATCTACTGCTTTTCATTGTTTATATAAATGATTTGAACGTGAATATTTGCCTGTTTATTATGTTTACAGATTATATTAAAATTGGAGGTGCAGTGGCTGGCAAGTTTTACATCAGAGCACGATGAGACCTTGATCAAATGGGCCAATGGGCCAAGGAGTGACAGATGGAGTTAAATTTAGATAAATGCGAAGTGCTGCATTTTGATAAGGTAAAATAGGGCAGGACATATGCAATTAATGGTGAGGTCCTCGGGAGCGTTGTTGAACAAAAGGGCGCAGGAACATAGATCCTTGAAAGTGAAGTCGCAGGTAGATCAGGTGTTGAAGGAGGGGTTTAGTATGTTTGCCTTTATTGATCAGCGCATTGACTATGCAAGTTGGGAGATCGTGTTACGACTGGGCAGAATGCTGGTGAGGCCAGATTTAGAATAATGTGTTTAATTCAGTTCGCTCTGCTACAGGTAGGGTGTTGTTAACATTGAGAGGGTGCAGAAAAGATGTATACGCATATTGCTGGGCATGGAAGGATTAGGCTACAGGGAGAGGCTGGCCAGACTGGGGCTTGTTTACTCTGGAGCATTGGAGGCTGGGGCGTGACATTGTAGAGATTTATAAAATCACGAGGAACATGGATAATCTGAATAGCCAGGGTCTTTTTCCCATGTTAGGGGAGTCCAAAGCTGTAGGACAATGGCTTAAGGTGAGAGGAGAAAAATAGTAAAGGGTCAATGATTTCATGCAGGTTGTGGTGTGTGTACAGAATGAGCTCTCAGCGAAAGTGACGGAGGCTGGTATAGTTACAACATTTAAAAGACACCTGGATATGCATATTAATGGCAAGGATCTAGGGGAATATAACCTTAATGCTGGCAAATGGAACTAGATCAGATTGGGATGTCTGAATTATGTGGTCAGGACTCCTTGCTGCATGATACTGTAAGGGAGATGAGGAGAAATTCTAAACGGACCATTTGAGTGGGAATTCTCTTCTCCAGAGGTATGTGGCGCCTCTTTGTTCATATTTATCCAAAGCTAAGTTAGTTAAATATTTCACACAAAAGTGAGTCACAGATGATGGGATACGGAAAGAAAAAAGGGGCTGAGACCACAACCTGATCGGCCACAATCGTAGTGCCTGGTGGAGAAGGTTCATAGTGTCTAACGGTCTAACCCTGCTCCTGTTCTGATGTTCAATTCAGACTCTCCAACTTGCTACTTAGGTGCTGTTTGAGGCCACGTACTGCTACAGCTCCCCTAACTCTCTGGAATAGAGAATTCCTGACATTCACCACCCCTTGTTTGAAGAAAACACTGCCTGCTCCTACACGATGACCTCTTCATATGAGCAGTAGAAGGTTAATACAAGGACTTACCAAACAGCGACTGTCCCTGATATCAAGGCAGTATTTAACTGAGAGTGACATCAAGGAGTCTGAGCAAAATTGCACTTCATCAGAATCCATTGCAAACTCTCCAGTGGTTGGAGTCATCCAAAGCACAAGGAAATATATTTATCATCGGTCGGCATCAATCGTTTCAGCCGTGGGCCATCTCTGCAGGAAATCCTCAGGGTAGCTACCTCAGCACAGGCATTCCCATTTTGTCAATAGGGAATCCCTGCTGGGATGATGCAGACCATTCATCCATTTGAGTCCATATCGATCAGAAATGGGGATATTCACTGTGTTTTACACAATATTCAGGAAGCTTCATCATCTCTGACCTCCTGATTCAGTCTGTGTGTATGTGCAACAGGACTGAGACAACGCTAAAGCCTGTGCTGTTAAACTGTCGGTAACATTCATGTAACAGCGCTGCACAATTTCACAGTAAATCGAGGAGTTCACTCACTACTTCAATCTGGCTTCACAGGAATATGGGAAAGTCGTTCAGCCCATCAAAACTACTGGACAAGAAGAGGGACAGCACATTCAGTCTCTCCTGCCGTTAAACAGGAAGACAAGGAGTCTGCGCATGCTCACACATCACTTACACGGGATCAGAAAGTGACCATTTCACAACTGGAGTTACTTGCAAAGGAACAGGAAAAGGAACTTTCAGATTCTCAAGTCACTAAAACAGGAACAAGAAAGTGTCAGAGATTATTCGGCATAACAAACAAATGGAGCAGGAAATGCACAGATGGACTGTTCCATGGCATTCCTCGTGGCTTCATTATTAGTAGTGCATCCGTGTTCTGTTAGCATGCTTTTCTGGCAGTGGGAAAGAAACCATTTTTTAAATGAGTCTCAAAGGCATCTTCCTTCGCTGAGAGAGCAGACCTATGTTCTCTCTGGAATTCAGAAGCTGGTGGGGAATGGCTAACTGTCTCAGAATGAAGGTATTGTGGCTGCTGAAAGGATTATGGACAATGTAACGTTGAGTGGAGGGTCACACGGTAACTGTGCATTACAGTGTTCAGAGTTCTTTCAGAGTCTGTACCTCTCTGATAATCGAAATAAGGTCTATGCACTGGCAGATAAACTATTGGGAATCGAGCATCTAATGGAAAGTACGAAATTTCTCACCTTATCAATGGCTGCTTGGGACAAAATGAGTGTCCATCCATAACCGTCAAGTTTCATCTTGGTATTCTCTCACAGTGCTACAGGTTAACCACATAGTTACCGCTCTCTCTCCTGATGGTACCATCATGCCAGGTCTCAGTCTGGGGAAACTCGTTTGCAATGTCTCGGTGACGTGTCGATCATTATTTCTGAAGTAGACTCAGTCTATACATAATACCCCAAATTCTCTTTCAACAAAACACTACCATTGAGTAAGGTATATTTACTGTGGTACTCAAGAATTTTGCATGAAAGACAATATATCATTTCCAGTTATAATTATTTTCTGTCGAAGCTGAATTATGTTAGTGACTTAAAACCAAGGACATCCAGGTCCTCTTCAACAACAGAACTTCCTGACATCTCACCATTTAATAAACTCAAAAGAAAATCATTTTATTTGTTGTTCCTATTCGATCATGTTATAACTTGCGAACAGCTACTGCCCAAGCGCTGATCCTTCTGATATCCCATAAGCCTTCCACCCAGAGAAAACATGACTCTCTTCATTTTGCCCATTATCCAATTTTTGATCCATTCTCTGTGTTCCACCCCTACCTACCCGTGGACTCTAACATTTCCCACTCACCAGCATTCAGCCGTGGCAAAGGTTTTCTGAAACATCAAATCCCCTACACCCACTGGTTGTCAATTTTCGATAACACAACGGACAATCTTCACAAACTACTGCAGGTTTATCAAGGATCCTTTCCCATTCCTGAATCTAGGCTGACTCTACAAAATCATATCATTATTTTCCAAGTGTCTGGTTGTCACATTCCTTATAAAAGGTTACAATGTTTTTATCTCACAGCTGACATCAAGCTATTTAATTTTCTGTTTGCTCTCTCCGTCCTGTTTTAAATGTTTCCGTTTACAATAGCTGATTTCCAGTCTGCAGGATCCTTTCCAGAATCTCACCAGCCTTGACGAATAGTCAGTAATTCTTTCACGAGCTCTGTTGCCACCTCCTCAATACTCATGGATGTAGCTCATCAGTTCCAGCAACATACCAATATGCAATTCGATTTGGTTTTCAAAGACATAGTCTTCATTAATTCTAATTTCGAGCACCCCCTCATTTTCACCAAGGACCCTGATCCCTAGTATTTCTGGAAGTTAGTTTCTGCACTTTCTTCTGTGGAGACAGAAGCAATGTATTCCACTCAGCAGGCAGGTGGCTTGTATCAGGTAGTGGTATATCGGTGGACTGCACGCCGGAAATGTTACTCACTCCTGCCTAGTAATTTCCAGACTCTATCCAATCCACTTCATTGTGATGGATATGTCACCCACCTCTTGCCTGGAAAGTTCCAGAATCAATCCAGTTCACTTCATGGTGAGTGTCAGCACAGTTCCGGTGCGAGATTGAAGGAGGGGACACAGCTCAGTCGCCACCTCATTTTTTAAAGACGCCGGTTTCACATTTTTCACTTCGAATGTGTCCAGCTTAGACAAATGCTCCTGGAAATTCCTGGCAGGATCATGCAGTGCCCTGCCCCTCCCTGTGTACGGAGCTTCCCTTCTGTGTAACCCCGATTCCATTTGTTTACCATGGACCCAGAACTCTCTGTAAATGCAGTGCTCTTATCTCATCCAGAGTGGATCACCATACCCTTGCGTCTCTCTGAATGGTTGCAGCATCTGATAACGCAAACTCGTGAAAAGCGTCCACTGAACCTCTCTTTATCTCTAATGACAGCAGTAAGTCAAATTTTCACACACATGGTGCACCAATTCCGTGTTGAAAATGTTTCTTTTCTTAGCAGAACAAAACAGTTACATCTCTGCACAGCCCTACTGTTACAGTTCCCTTCTCCAAAAAAATCAGTTGACAATGTAACATTCCGTTTCTTTGTATCTCAGCAACTATAAGGGCAGCACCAGTATTGCCGATGGAGTTGATCATCACACTCAGGGAAGAAAGAAAGAGGGAATATAACTCAATTTAAACTGGGACACATCTAAGTTGGCATGATATTCAGGAATATGGGAAAAAGGGAAATTTTAGAATAAGTTCCATGTGATTTTCCTTCTGGTTCATCATCAGCAGTTCCTATGTTTGCTTTTCATTTCTCTCTCTCTCTCTCTTTTTCGCTGGGCATTTCTACATCCATTCAATTAACCTTCCCGTCACACATCCGACCATCTCTGATATAAGATTAGACTTACAGTGTGGAAACAGGCCCTTCGGCCCAAAAAGTCCACACCGACCCGCCAAAGCACAACCCACCCATACCCCTACATTTATCCCTTACCTAACACTACGGGCAATTTAGCATGGCCAATTCACCTGACCCGCACATCTTTGGACTGTGGGAGGAAACCGGAGCACCCGGAGGAAACCCACACAGACACAGGGAGAACGTGCAAACTCCACACAGTCAGTCGCCTGAGTCGGGAATTGAACCCGGGTCTACAGGCGCTGTGAGGCAGCAGTGCTAACCACTGTGCCACCGTGCCGCCCACCAATAAATAACATTACTTCCCAGTTGCTTTCAGTTGTGATATAGGGTCACTAGATTCGAAACTTAATCTGTTTTTCTCCTAACAGAGGCTGCCATACTTGCTGAGATTTTCCAATATTTTCAGACGCTGTGGAATTTTATTTCAGATCTCTATCATCCACAATTCCTTGGTTTATTTCACGTTTAATTCTGTTGTTTCACGAGATGTCAGCATCACTGGTAAGGGCAGCATTTGTCATCCATCACTAATTGCCATTGACTGCGAGACAATTTTTCTAGGCAATATGGAGCCAACCATTTTTTTTGTCACTCTTAGTTTCTTTACCAATGGCTTTCAGTGAAATAATAAAAGAAATCCTGATGGTTTATGGTTGCCGTTTGTAAAATGAGGTCTCTTTCTGATTGTTGCCATTTAAATTAAAGTTCTATCATTGGTTCTGGTAGAATTTGATACAGTGCCTTTAGAGTCATAACATAGCAAGTGACATTATTATTCTGATATGAGGTCCCTATTATGAAATAACTGGAGAGACAAGAACAAGTTTGTGGTCAAAATATTTGGAACTGGAAGAGTGGACAGAAAAGAACTGGAGCCGTAAAATCTGAAGTTAACAAGGGGGCAGGTGATGGCTTATTCAGCAACAGCACTGAGGCAAAGCTAGAGACTGGGGATATTATAGTGGTGGGTGTAGGCAGGGTTAATAACAGAGAGAATATAGAGACATAAAACAGTTCAGGGCAAAAGGAAAACTCAAGGGTCTGAAAAGTCTTGTTCCTTCTTAGATGTTTATGAGTGAGGATTCGGAAATTGGTAGAAATGAAGTGGAATTTGTGACTGAAACTGGAAATAACAGGTTATGTATTTGTTAAATATAAGTAGCAGAAATAGCAATAACCTTCACCATCGCTAATAGAATTGATAGAAATAGGTTTACCAGCAACACCAGTAATAGCGAGGATAGGATAGTAACCTGCCTGAATAATCATCAGTACGGCTTGTATTTGCAACTCTAACCGTGCACAATCCTGATAAAACAAGTATATACCCAAGGATAAACACCAAACCATTGTTGGAACATTCCAGTCTAATGCTGTAAGATTCTGATCCATTGTTGGAACATTCCAATCTGTTGTTCTAAGATTCTATTCCTCTCCCTCGCCCTGTAGCTGCTGAGCCAATCATCTTGAAGACGACGCTGCCGCTGATATTAGGGAATAACAGGTTGAAGGAAGTCCCTTACTAATAGAAGAGGGAAACCATCCAATGACACAGTTAGTATCCATGGAGACTGACATCAATCACAGTCAATGTACAACAGCTCCAGTAAACCCCTTCACTACAATCCTTACAAGTCACAATAATACTTCGTCTGGTTGGGATGTTGAAATCGCTCACTATCGGGCTAATAGCAACATCTCCAATTGTAAAGTTAGAGGTGAGGCAGAGAGATGATACTTTCTATCCACCATCTCGATGATCCTACCATGTTTTGGAGGGTCGGAATTGCTGGGCTCCCAAGGCCGGCTGTGTCTGATAACCAGGACTGCTGCATCCTTTCGTTTTATTTATTCATTTATCTTACCATCATTTAACAGCTTAGGTGAGGTTAGGCATTTCTGAGAGGCTCCTAGCGTGCCATAAACATCATAGGTACAGTCCTTCCTTGTGGTCCTTGCAGCATCGTCCGGGTCGTGTGGAGTGACAGTTAACTTCTTACAGAACCAAGATTCTTCGTTTTGCCTTTCCCCAGTTATTGCAGGGGTCTGAGCAGGATTGGAAGTATGGAAATCTCTCCCAGCTTCTACACTCTCTCTGACATTTCTCAGAATTGTGTTTTGATGTTCTTTCCTCCTGGATTGAAGAACTGCGTGTGAGACAATCTGTTTCCTGAATTTGTTTTTTGACAAGTGTGTGGTCATAGGATGTTACCATATTGAAACGTTTATTGCTTAGTAGTTAAGCAATCGATTATTCTGCTTTTTGTGTTTTGTCAACAGTAGTTGAATGAATTGTGCTTTGCTTAATGTCGAATATTTTGAACAAGCATTTGCATCTGAAACACAGCACCTCACATTTATCTTTAAAATAAGTAAATGTTCCGGTCAAGACTATCTTCATCATATATTTTGAAATGCGTCTGCTCAATTCCATAACAAAAAGGACAAATATTCACGTCTTCATTAGCTAATTACTTAATGAACAACATGTTGCGGAAACACAGGATTTCACCGCGGAATGTGCCATCCTGGAGGAGTGATATCTCTATCAGGAATTATATCGCAGAGTTAATTCACCTCACAGGTCCAGCCCAGACCATACAAGTCCAGATGAGATATCTGTTCAACATGGAGCACTGTGCAGACCAGGTTCAGTACAACCCAGCAATCAGTCCAGGGTGAAATATAGGACAGGTCCCTCCAGTCCATTATCTATCTGTCCAACACGTGGAGCAGTGCAGCACACACCGATGCACTGATTCAATAACACTGACGAAAAGGTGTCTCCAGCATGGGGTAATATGCAGTCCAAATCAGTGTCTTGCGCTATAGACGTGGACAAGGTATCTGTACAGTATAGGCAGCTGTGCAGTGAATGAATCTATAAACCTGCAACAGTTATCGTCAAAGCAGCTGTTTTCATCACCGCAGTACATTGCTCAGTAACACTCTGTTAGATCACTGCCCAGAGTGAGGAAACTTACAGCCCATGCTGGAAGTGTCAGGATGTGCAGCTCCCATCCATTTACAGCCACATATCTCCACTGTGTCCTGACAAGGGGGTGCTGTGTGTGTGAACATCACTGCCAGAGAGAGATGGCAGGGGAATCAGTTTAAATATCAACAAACAAAATAATTTTGTGGAAAAAAGTGAATGGAGATTGAGAGACAACTTCATGGAAGATCACTGGTTTCAGAATGCTGAAATGAAGATATTTGGACAGCATCCTGCAACGTGAGCCAGTATTCCCAGGAATGAGGGGTGAATGGGATATTGGTGTGAGTTCAGATGGTCGAGAGTTTTGGGTGAGCATTTGTTCTTCAGCTTTGTAACTGGCAGTGGAGTCAGCGGAATCTTCAACTCATTGGGCAGAAATGAACAATAATTTATCTCAGTGACATTTTCATTGAGTCTGACTGAGGGATTATCTGTACGAGGCCAAGTTAGTTTCCTGGTGCAATCTTATCGAACTCACCACATTAACTACCCACCCCACCCCACGAAGTACTATCATTCAATACCAGCCTAATTCTCCCACACTTCATGACTGGAGGTTAACATAATCGCTTGGATGCCCTATGGATACTCCGTGATCCCTTGCACTGGTACCTTCTTTAAAAGGCCAATTGGTAAACGGTTGAGCTTTCTCAGTTTGGAGCTGCCCTGCACAGTGGTGTGAGCTCCCCACCTAGCTCAGTGCAGGATCTGCGGTCTGAAGAAATGTCCAACAATACAGGACAGTCTTCAACAACCTTCCCCCTTCTGTCAGGATAAGGGTGACCGTCTTCTCTCTGCTCCCGCACACGCATTGAAATCTGTGATAGCATCTACCCCTGAACAATGCTCATGTTCCACCACTCTCACTGCTGCATGCAGCACCTTCTCTCTCTCTCTCTCGCCACTTTGCCCCCACAATATAAACACTGTAAGTCTTTTTATAGCACCTACCCGAACAAGGCTCTTGGTACATCACTCTCATTGCTGCATGCAGCGCCTTTCCTCTTTCTCGCCTTTCCAATATTCTGGAGTATACCGATTATGGGATGTTCCAGAAAATGTTCCAAGTAATTTCCGTTTTCAGCAAAATGTCAATGCACCAGTATGTAACACAAAAAGGGAAGAGTAGGAATGTATGTTTTTCAAATCACAGCCAATTAAAATCCATCATGAGGCCAATCAAAACTTCAAATGTACTCTAGCATGTAATGAGATTGCGGCTCATTTGATGGTTTTCTCAGCTTCGTGTTGCAGGAACTTTCAGTTATTCAACCCGCTGGGTTCCTGTCACTGACGAGACGGCACTCAGGTGGTTTTACCGCGGTTTTTTTCAAGCGCCTGTTTGAGGGCTTTTCCTATGGGGACGGACACTCGAAACAATATATTCCATCAGTTGTATTATTTTACGTAATGATAAGCTCATTTTACACAGACTGAACAAAATCTACAGTTATTTTATAGTTATAGGTAAGCAATAACATTTAGTATTCTGGTTATTTCACTTGTCTCACCCTACATTATTCAGCCATGGATAGCTTCCAAACACTTATCTGGTGATAAGATACAATTTCTAGCCGAGAACATTTTATCCACAGCCGTTATTTTGACCGTTATCTGAATTGTACCTTTTTCCCTTTTTTTGAAAGTTTCTATTGTCCTTTGTCTATGGTTGTTCCTCTCTGTAACATTTACACTGACTCCCACTCATTTGGTTGGATGGGGCTGCTTTGTGATGCAAAGGGAAGACACAAGCACAGGTTCAATTCCTAACACTGAAGAGCTTACTATGAAGGGGACGCTCCCTCAACCTCATCCCAACATCTCAGGTGTGCTGACCCTCAGGTTAAACCACCACGAGTGGTCTTTCTGTCAGGACATAGCAGCCCCATGGTCCTTTGGAACACTATTCTATCATTTTTGCATTTTTGTATCCAAGTTACCATTTGTTTTGCATTATGTTCCTGGGTGTTTTGGATCAATGTCATTTTGTATGACTGCAAGCATTTCACCCACGCTGCATATCCCTTCCCCATAATCCTTGACTCCAGTGTTATCCACGAACCTTTTGTCTGTGCCTCAAAAATATTCAATATCTCTGCCTCCAATGGTCTGCGGGAAGAGATTTCCAAAATCTCACAACACTGCGTAAATAATAAATAACCTCATCTGGGTTGTGAGGTTGTTTTTTGTCTCCTTACCTGAGAAAAGATATAATTACATTGGAAGCAGTTCAGAGATATTTCACTTCACGTATTCCAGGGATGAAGGGCATATAATATAGAGGTTTTAATAGATTATTCTTGGAATGAGAGGTGATCTTATTGAAATATGCAAGAATTCTAGGAACATGGATCAGGTAGATAACCACTGGGTGTTTGTCTCGTCCAAATTTGTCATTGTCATAGAACCTTTACAGTGTGGAAGCAGGATATTGTGACCATTGAGTACACACTGGCCCAATGAACGGCATCACACCCAGACCTGTCCCCTACCCTGACCATGTAATGCTGAATTTTCCATGACTAAACCATCTAATCTGCACGTCCCTGAGTACTATGGGCAATTGAGCATGGTCAATTAACTCTCACATGCACACCTTTGGACAGTGGGAGGAAACTGGATGACCGGGAGGAAACACACACAGACACGGGAAGAATTGAAGGTTGCAATTAAACTCAGCTCCTTGGTAGTATGAGGCAGCAGTGCTAACCAGAGGTCCACCATGCTGCTCCGTTATTTCTATTAGTTATATGTGGTTGACGAAAAAAATCTGCCTGACTTGTTCCTATCACTGAACCTGACCTGTCTGAGACCTTTATTATCGGCCATATCTCCAACCTGGTTACATTTAAATTTGTTGCGAACAGTGGAGGAGCGTTACTAGAAAAGGTAACAGTGACACCCTGCAACCACTGTCAGAACAGGAGTGAGGAGAATTCACAAAGTGGGCATTTATTCCAGTGAGAATTCTCTTTCCCAGAAGTTTGTGATGGCTGAATCTTTATATTATATCGAGGCTGGCTTCGTCTGATTTTCCATAGACAGGTGTATCAGGGATAATGGTGCATGGAGAGAAAAGTGCAGCTGGGACCACAATGAGATGGACCATGACCTACATTACTGGTGGCGTAGTGTCGAAGTGCTGATTGACCCACTCGTGTCCCTCAGCTCTATGTTCTGAGGTTCCATTCAACCCTTCGGACCTGCTGCACACAGGCAGAATGAGGCCACGCAGATGGTTAGGTCTTGTTTCAAAAAGGTAGTTGTAGAATTTAGGCTGGCTCAACTCCACTTTCCTGTTTTCCCCTCGTATCTCTCAACTCGCTTATATGTCCGAAACCAATCCAACCCATCTGTAAATGCATTCATTGACCCAGTTTCCACAACTCTCTGGGATCAGGATTTCCAGACATTCACTATCTTCTGAAAGATGAGATTTCTTTACATCTCAGTTTGATATCGATATCCCTTATTCTGTATCAATGTCCCGGGGTGAGGCACTCTGCCCAGGTGTGGAACAACATTCTCAACAAATACCTTGTCAAGCCCCCTCGGTACCTTGTCCATTTCAGTAATGTCACGCTGATTCACTTCAAGCTCAATGAATAATTGCCTCACCATTTTTGATGTACTCAATAATTCAACCTTTTCATCCAAGATACCCACTTAATGTACCAATCTAGTTACTTTCTGCTTCAGCAGGATGACTTTATGTTTCATGCGCAGGAACACTCCCATCACTTTTTTTATTGCTGTTTTGTTGGGACTACTCTTCATTAAATAACAGCCTGCCTTTTGGTTGTCAGTTTCAGCCTCAAATTAGGATGTGTATTGCGGTCAGCTCCCTACTTCAGGCTCTCAGTATAGATATAAATAACTGAAGCCATTGGACTGATATTGGTGCTAGTCCAGTAGATATGTGTGTATCATACAGATCGATGAATCCTGACTGTCCAATTTCTATGTGATATCCATCCGTTATCCCATGCTAATATATTATCCATCATACTATGAGATTCTGTCTGGTGGAAGAACCTTTACTTTGTGAAACCTTGTGGAAAATCTCTGAAAAAACTCATGTCCACCAGTTCCCCTTGATCACGTCCACTTGATACATTCCCATGGATCTCCAAAAAAAACCTTTGCTTGATTTTACAAGACAAAATATAGTTTCTCTTTCAAAAAACCATGCTGACTCTGCCTGAACCTTTTCTAAATGCCCTGGAATTCCTTCCTTAATAACATACTGTCGCAGATTCCCAGCAATAATAGTTAGGCTAAATGGTTCCTGCTTTCTGTCTCACACCATCCTTGAAAACAGGTGCTATGTTGGAGCTTTACGAGTTTTGCTGGAACACTTCTGTAATCCAGAGTTATGGAATGTTTCACACAGTGGCACTGGCCACTCTGTAACATCTTCTTTTAATGCCAATTATGAATTACTGCTGACCTGCCTATTCTTAGCCTTATTTGTTGTTAAAAACCTTGTACCATTTGTTCGAGACAGTTCGAAAATTCTCCTATTACCACCTTCTTGATGATTTTGAAATACTTACAGTGCTTTCTCCTGTGAGGATTGATGAGAAGTACCGGTGTAAATTATCTGCCGGTTCCCTGTAGCCACTTCCCCAGTCACAACCTCCGAATGTTCTTCATGACTTTCTTTCTATCAAAGGTCACACACTCATTTTCAACATTTTATATACTCACAGAAAAACTTGCGACTCTTGTTTTTATATTTCTTGCCAATTTATTTACATCATATCTTTTCATCCTTTTTCCGTCTAGTTCTTGCTTTTTTCCTCGTTTTCTCGAGTTATACAGTCATATTGCACTCAAACATTTCATCCAACCTGCACATGCTGACCAGGTTTTCCAAACCAAACTAGTCTCCTGCTATTACATTTGGTCTGCATGCCTCTAAACGGTTCCCATTCATATGTTTGTCCAAATGTTTTTTTAAATGTTGTCCCTGTAATTGCATCGACAGCTCCTCTGGCAGCACATTCCATACACAGACCTCCTTCCTCTGCGTGCAAAAGTTGTCGTGTTATCCCTGATAAATCTTCCCCTTTTCACCTTAAAGCTGTATCCTATGTCGTTGGTATCCCCTATCGTGTGGAAAAGACCTTGGCAATTCACCCTATCCATGCCTCCCATGATTTTATTAACTGCCATAATGTCACCTCTCAACGTTCTCCATTCCATTTGAAAGTAACTTCAAGAGCAGGCATTCACTAATAAGCAGTGCAAATTTGAAACAATATTTTAAAAATGACAGGTAAACAACACTCAGCCCAAATTTCATACTGTGATTTGTTTTTCTTTATGTTACAACACTAAGGCAGGTGAAACTCTTACTAGTGCCAATAAGCCGACAAGAAAATAAATTCCTTTGCCTAAAGGGGGTGATGATCTCTACAGTGAAAACGTTTCTCCAGCCAGAGCTAAGAAAGGGAATTGTTATAGCACACAGTCAGCGTGCAGTTGCCTTTGGAATAGTGAGATGAAGGCTGAGAATACTTTTTGAAATTTGGATTATTCAGTGCAAAGGGGAAGAGGTGTCTTCAATAAAGTTTACTACAAGAAGAAAACTTTCGGGAGTGAGATTAATGGGAGCGGCCAAACCACACTGAGACCAGAGGCAAAGTGGCACAGAAACGGAGCTTAATGCTCCCGCAGGGAAGGTAGACTTGATCAAAGAACTTCAATTGTAATGGTTCGGGACCATAATGTCAGAGAACGTGCTCTGTAATTGGAGAGGGAGTACCTAGAATCAGAAAGGGGCGGCAAGCAGGGAAGAGGATGCAGCAGCAATGGGATGGGTTTTAAGATGTAATTTAGGAAGCACAATTGAAATTCATGCTTCGCATCTGCTTCTGGTCCCTGACATAAATGCCCTAAATCTGGGCACACGCTAATTCTCGTTAATTTGTGATTGAATAGTATCCTTGACAGACTTTGTGAACCACGGATGGTTCATCTTCTTTGGAGTGCTTCTTTTCGAACAGAAGCAATAATTTCTGAGCAGTATGGGATATCTGATTGAATGTATGCCCATGTATACCCACTGATCTTCATCTGGGTGTAATTTCACATCACGACTCAGACAAGATGTGAGACAAAAGTCCTCAGTTTAGATGTCTGGTTCTATTCAATCATTCGGGGGAACTTCTGCATGTGGGTGATCAGTGGAGACTGACTCAATCACACCTCCCGGGTGAAGCAACAATTCAATTGTACTCTTTCAATCCAGTCTCCTGTCATTGTTGCTCACAATGCAGTCTCCTTTACACTGGTGAGACCAAACAGAGACTGGACTGAGGAACATTCCCAGGTTGTCGGGAGGAATAACCTTGACCTTCTCACTGCTTCCCATTTCAATAACCTTCCTTGCTCTCATGCTGAAATTTCAGTCCTGAGCTGCTGCAATGTTCCAATGAAGCACAACCAAAGCTCGAGTAATATCTCACTGGATACATTATACATTACAGGAATTAGGAGTTAACATTCATTTCCATAACTTCACAGTCTGAACCCATTATGGCTGTTCTCCATCTTACATATATACTGTTTCTGGTTTCCCTATGACATTGTCTATATCAGAGACTGGACTGAGGAACATTCCCAGGTTGTCGGGAGGAATAACCTTGACCTTCTCACTGCTTCCCATTTCAATAACCTTCCTTGCTCTCATGCTGACATTGTGGTCCTGAGCTGCTGCAATGTTCCAATGAAGCACAACCCAAGCTCGAGTAACACCTCACTTTGCGCATTGTACGTTACAGCAAGTAGGAGGTAACATTCATTTCCATAACTTCACAGTCTGAACCCATTATGGCTATTTTCCATTTTATATACATTCTGCTTCCTGGTTTTCATGTGGCCTTGTCTAGATTTTGTTTATATTGCAGTCAGTAGAGAGAAACCATTTCTCCCATTCATACTTTAATATACACCCAATTTACATCTGTTTCTCTTTAACGACAATCAAAAGCTCCTCCTCTGTGACATCGCATCTCTATATTCTCTGCTTCCCATCAACCCACGTCCACATTTGTCAAGGGACTAAAACGTCCTTTTTCACTCCTGAACAAGGGTCAAGCTGGACTTGAAATACTACCTCCGTTTCTCTGTCTCCACAAAAGCTGCTAGAAATGCTGAGTTTATCCAGCAATTTTTGATCAGCTTGAAAACGTGTATCAAAGCTGCTCAAACGCCCTGTCTAACATGGAGCATCATAAACTGGGAAATGAACAAAAATGCAAGATGTACAAATTCATTGATTCTGAAATTTCTTAAGATTGGCATCATTGTCACCACAAATTTCTTAATCAAGGCCATGTAGAGAATCAGAGAGAAACATTTACAATGTTAAAACCGAAATTGGCACAACTGGACGGAAAAGATTCAGATGAATATTAGAATTGAAATCGTCACAGTGTAGAAACAGGTCCTTCGGCTGAACAAGTTCACACCGATTCTGTGAAGACTAAACCAACCATTCCTCTGTCCTATATTTACCTTTGACTAATGGACCGATGCTGCACATTCAGCGCAACGCGGAAGAGGTGTTTCCAATAAAGTTTACTCCAAGAAGGAAATTTTCCAGAATGAGATGTGAGTGGGAGGTGTAAATCAGACTGAATGGAGAGGCCGGACCGCACTGAGACCATAGACAAAGTGGCAGCTCAAACGGAAATTGATGCTACTGCTGGGAAGATAGACTTGATCAAAGAACTTCAGTTGTAGTGGATAGAGACCATAATATCAGAGAATGTGCTTTGTAATTGGAGAGGGAAGACCTGGAATCAAAAATGGGAGACAAGCAAGGAAGAGGAGGGAGCAGCAATGACAGGGGTGTCAAGATGTAATTTCGGAAGCACTATTGAAATTCATGCCTCGCATTTGCTTCTGGTCCCTGAAATGTCCGAAATCTGCGTACACACTAATGCTTGTTAATTTGTGATTGAATAGAATCCTTGACAGACTTTGTGAACCACGGGTGGTTCATCTTCTTTCAAGTACTTTTCGAACAGAAACAATAATGTCTGAGCAGTATTGGATATCTGCTTGAATGTCTGCCCATGCGTATCCATTGACCTTCCTGTGGATGTAATTGCACATCACGAGTCAGACAAGATGTGAGACAGAAATCCTCAATTTAGATGTCTGGTTCTATACAAACATTCGGGGGGAGCTTCTGCATGTGGCTGGACATTTGATCAGCGGATACTGACTCAATCACACCTCCCAAGTGAAGCAACATTTCAATTGTACTCTTTCCATCCAGTCTCCTGTCACTGCTGCTCACAATGCAGTCTCCTTTACACTGGTGAGACCAAACAGAGCGTGCTCTGAGGAACAAACCACTTGTCTGGAGGAATGGCCTTGAGCTTCTTACTGCTTTCCATTTCAATAACCTTCCTTGCTCTCATGCTGACATTTTGGTCCTGAGCTGCTGCAATGTTCCAATGAAGCACAACCCAAGCTCGAGTAACACCTCACTTTACGCATTGTACGTTACAGCAAGTAGGAGGTAACATTCATTTCCATAACTTCACAGTCTGAACCCATTATGGCTATTTTCCATTTTATATAAATTCTGCTTCCTGGTTTTCATGTGGCCTTGTCTAGATCTTGTTTATATTGCAGTCAGTAGAGAGAAACCATTTCTCCCATTCACACTTTAATATACACCCAATTTACATCTGTTTCTCTTTAACGACAATCAAAAGCCCCTCCTCTGTGACATTGCACCTCCACATGCTCTGCTTCCCTTCAACCAGCGTCCACTTTCGCAAAGGGATTAAAACGTCCTTTTCAATTCTGAACAAGAATCAAGCTGGACTTGAAATTCTACCACTGTTTCTCTGTCTCCACAGATGCTGCCAGAGCTGCTGAGTTTCTCCAGCAATTTCTGGTTTTGAACAGCTTGAAAACGTGTATCAAAGCTGCTCAAACCCCTGTCCAACATGGAGCACCATAAACTGGAAAGTGAACAATAACGCAAGGTGTACAAATTCATCGGTTCTGAAACGACGTAAGATTGTCATCTGCGACACGACAAAGTTTTTAATCAAGACCATGGAGAGAAACAGAGAGAAAGAGTTACAATGGTAAAACCGAAAGTGGTGCGACTGGACGGAAAAGATTCAGATGAATATTAGAATTGGAATCACCACAGTGTCAAAACAGGCCCTTCGGCCCAACAAGTCCACACCCATCCTGTGAAGACTAAACCAAGCAGACCCATTCCCCTATCCTATATTTACGCCTGATTAATGGACCTAATCTGCACATTCCTGGACACTATAGGCAGTTCAGCCAGGCCAATGACCTGCACATTTTTTGAGTGTGTTTGGGAACCGGACCATGCGGAAAAAAAAACAGGCCATCGCAGTTTCCCAGTAATAATAGTTAGGCTAAATTGTTCCTGCTTTCTGTCTCACTCCATCCTTGAAAACAAGCGCCATATTGGAGCTTCTCGAGTTTCCCTGGAACACTTCTGTAATCCAGAGAGTGATGGAATATTTCACACAGTGGCACTGGTCACTCTGTAACCACTTCTTTTAAAACCAGTTATGAATTACTGCTGACCTGCCTATTCTTAGTCTTATCTGTTGTTAAAAACCTTGTACCTTTTGTTAGGGACAATTCGAGAATCCTCCTATTACCATTTTCTTGATGATTTTGAAATCCTTACAGTGCCTTTCCTGTGAGGATTGATGTCAAATACTGGTCTAAATTAACTGCCTGTTCCCTGTAGACACATCCCCAGTGACACCCTCCGAATGTTCTTCATATACTTTCCCGACTTTCTTTCCACCACAGGTCACACACTCATCTTCAACTTTTTATATATTCACAGAATAACTTGTGATGCTTATTTTTATATTTCTTGCCAATTTACATCATATCTTTTCATTCCTTTTCCGTCTATTTCTTATTTTTCCCCTCGCTTTCTGGATTCATACAGTCACATTTGGCACAAACGTTTCATCCAACCTGCCCATGCTGACCAGGGATTCCAAACTAAACTAGTCTCATTCGATTGCATTTGGTCCACATGCCTCTAAACGCTTCCCATTCATATGTTTCTCCAAATGTCTTTCAAATATTGTCACTGTACTTGCAGCTACCAGCTCCTCTGGCAGCACATTCAATAAGCACACCTCCTCTGTGTGAAAAAGTAGCCATTTTGTCCCTGTTAAATCTTCCCCTTTTCACCTTAAAGCTGTATCCTATATGGTTAGTCTCGCCTATCGTGTGGAAAGACCTTGGCAATTCACCCTATCTTTTATTAACTTCCATAATGTCACCTCTCAACGTTCTTCATTCCATTTGAAACTAACTTTTAGAACAAGCATTCACTAATAAGCAGTGTAAATTTGAAACGATATTTTAAAAATGACAGGTAACCGACACTCAGCCCAAACTTCATACTGTGATTTGTTTGTCTCCATGTTCCAACACTAAGGCAGCGTGAAACTCTTATGAGTGCCAATAAGCCGTCAAGAAAATAAATTCCTTTGCCGAAAGGGGGTGATGCTCTCTACAGAGAAAACGTTTCTCTGGCCAGAGCTATGTAAGAAAGGTAATTGCTATACCACACGGTTAGCGTGCAGTTGCCTTTGGAATAGTGAGATGAAGGCTGAGAATACTTTCTGAAATTTGGATTATTCAGTGCAAAGGGGAAGAGGTGTCTTCAATAAAGTTTACTCCAAGAAGGAAACTTTCCAGAGTGAGATGAATGGAGAGGCCGAACCACATTGAGACCAGAGGCAAAGTGGCAGCAGAAACGGAGCTTGATGCTACTGCAGGGAAGGTAGACTTGATCAGAGAACTTCAGTTGTAGTGGGTCGGGACCATAATGTCAGAGAATGTGCTCTGTAATTGGAGAGGGAGAACCTGGAATCAAATAGGGGAGACAAGCAGGGAAGAGGATAGAGTAGCAATGGCATGGATTTCAAGGTGTAATTTAGGAAGCACTATTGAAATGCATGCCTCGCATCTACTTCTAGTTCTTGAAATACCTGGCTCGAGGGCAGTGTGCACTCTTATAGTGGGCGGCACGGTGGCACAGTGGTTAGCACTGCTGCCTCACAGCGCCAGGGACCTGGGTTCAATTCCCGCCTCAGGCGACTGACTGTGTGGAGTTTGCACGTTCTCCCCGTGTCTGCGTGGGTTTCCTCCGGGTGCTCCGGTTTCCTCCCACAGTCCAAAGATGTGCGGGTCAGGTGAATTGGCCATGCTAAATTGCCCGTAGTGTTAGGTAAGGGGTATATGTAGGGGTATGGGTGGATTGCGCTTCGGCGGGTCGGTGTGGACTTGTTGGGCCGAAGGGCCTGTTTCCACACTGTAAGTAATCTAATCTATAAATGCCCTAAATCTGAGCACACACTAATTCTCGTTAATTTGTGATTGAATGGAATCCTTGACAGACTTTGTGAACCATGGATGGTTCATCTTCTTTCAAATACTTCTTTTCGAACCGAAACAATAATTTCCATATAGATGGGTATATGCCCATCTATACCCACTGACCTTCCTCTGGGTGTAATTCCACATCACGACTCAGACCAGATGTGAGACAGAAATCCTCAATTTAGATGTCTGGTTCTATTCAGCCATTCGGGGGGGAACTTCTGCATGTGGCTGAACATATGATCAGCGGAGACTGACTCAATCACTCCTCCCAACTGAAGAAACAATTCACTTGTAATCTTTCAATGCAGTCTCCTGTCATTGCTGCTCATAATGCAGTCTCTGTTACACTGATGAGACGAAACAGAGACTGCACTGAGGAACATTCTCACTCTGTCTGGAGGAATAACCTTGACCTTCTCACTGCTTCCCATTTCAATTACTGTCCTTGCTTTCATGCTAACATTTCGGTACTGAGCTGCTGCAATGTTCTAATGAAGCACAACCCAAACTCGAGTAACACCTCACTTTATGGGTTTTACGTTACAGCGCGTAGGAGTTACCATTCATTTCCATAACTTCACAGTCTGAACCCATTATGGCTGTTCTCCATTTTACATACATTCTGCTTCCTGTTTTCCATATGACCTTGTCTATATCTTGTTTATGTTGCACTCAGTAGATAGAAACTAATTCTCCCATGCACACTTTAATATACACCCAATTTACATCTATACATCTTTCACCACAATCAAACGTCCCTCCTCTGTGACATTGCACCTCCACATGCTCTGTTTCCTTTCATCCCTCGTCCACTTTTATCAAGGGATTAAAACGTCATTTTCGGTTCTGAGCAAGGGTCAAGCTGGACTTGAAATACTACTTCTGTTTCTCTGTCTACGCATATACTGCCAGACCTGCTGAGTTTCTCCAGCAATTTCTTGTTTTGAACAACAAAGACGTGTATCAAAGCTACTAAAACGCCCTGTCTAACATGAAGCATCATAAACTGGAAAGTGAGGAATAACACAAGATGTACAAACACATTGGTTCTGAAATTACATAAGATTGGCATCATTGACAATACAAAGTTCTGAATCAAGGCCATGGAGAGAAACAGAGAGAAACACTTACAATGTTAAAACCGAAAGTGGCACGACTGGACGGAATAGATTCAGATGAATATTAGAATTGGAATCGTTACAGTGTGGAAACAGGCCCTTCGACCCGACAAGTCCATACCGAACCTCTGAAGACTAAACCAACCAGACCCATTCCCCTATCATATATTTCCCCCTGACTAATGGACCTAACCTGCACATTCGTGAACACTATAGGCAGTTCCGCAAGGTCAATTACCTGCACATTTTTGGATTGTGGATGGGAACCGGAGCATGCGGAAAAAAAACTCACACAGACACAGGGAAAATGTGCAAGCCTGTTGCCAGAGGATGGAATCAGATCTGAGTCCCCAGCGCTATGAGGCAGCTTCGCTAACCACTGAGCTACAGTACTGCCTCACAGAAAATATTTAGGGGTTTGCAGAAACATGACAAGTAAGAGGTGTGACACCATGGACAGACACTCAGAGGAATTAGAATATTAAAATGGAAGTAACACCAGTAAACAGAATAGGTCACGGGGTGATGGGTGAATGCGTCTCGATGTGAACTGGGGGACAGACAGATGAATTGCATTGCAGATATTGCAGCTCAAACCTGGAAATTCATGTGGTACTGTAGATCACAGCTGGACAGAAGGAAAATTGTATTCACTTACAACCTGTAACGTTTGCCCAGTCTAATCTTTCAGTCTATTATTCCCAATATTGGATCGGTGATTCAATGACACTATACCAGGATCAGAACCATGTGTACCTAAAACTGATGACAATCCATTTACTGCTATCACACTGACTACTGTACTTACATTCCAAACAGCAGGAATAATATCTGATAGAGAGGGCAACACGATTACAAAGCAAACAGATCAGATCGAAGCTCTGCAGTCCTGCCACATCCAGTCAGAAATGGAGTTGAACCAGGGAACAACTGACAAGAGAAAATCACTCCACAAATATTATTTGAAAACAATATTCATTTGGATTAGGGCGTCGCTGACGAGGTCAGTATTTATTGCCCAGAGGACTGTTTAGAGTCAATGATATTGCTGTGTGTCTGGAGTTACATGTGGGCCAGAGCAGGTATGGATGGCAGCTTCCTTCCCTAAAGGACATCAGTGAACCAAATCGATTTCTCCCACAATCAGCAATTGATTCATGATCATCATTAAACTCTTAATCCCAAACATTTATTGGATTTGAATTCCATCATGTACTGTAACAGGATTCGAACTCAGGTCACTAGAACATTACTGGGGTTAGAAGGCCAAGAACCTGCACATTTTTGGAATGTGGGAGGGAACACATCAGCAGAAACCTCACTTGGCTATTGCTTTAACATTCCGTGAAAAAATGGAAACTTTCTGCACATCAGTGTAAAAGATAACGATGCAGAGCATACACCATTCTCAGCCAGAAGTGTTGCTTGGATGATCCCTGTAGAAGCACAGGTGCCATATTTCAAACAATTCGATTTGCTGCACGTAACATGAAGAAACAGCTGAACACCGTAGATATGACAAAGGCAATGGGCCCTGACACCATTCCTGCAATAGAGCGAAAGACTTGTGCTGCACAACAAGCCGTGTCTCTATGGAAGCTGTTTCATTCCAGCTCCAACTCTGACATTTCTCTGGCAACGCGGAAAATTACACAAAAGTGTCCCGACCCTAAGAGGAGAATAATTACAATCTGACTAATTACCACCCCCTCAGTCCCATCACCATAATCAAATTGGTGGGAATTCCTTTGACGGAACTGTCGACCAACACAGAAATAACTTGCACAGTGCTGTGTACGATCAGCCCCCATGTGGAGACGGTGTTGCTGTGAAAATGTCACTGGATTTTTAATCCAGACGAGAATAATGCTTTGGCAGCTGGTGGAAGTTAGAAGCAATTAATAAAATATCGAGATCTAAAATCTGGTGCCAATAATATTGACCTTGAAGCGCATGTCAATTGTCAACGTAAATTTCCCTCCCCAGTGTACATTCAGGAAGTGAATCTCCCGTGCTTTCCTGGTCGAGCCAAAAAGTGACTCCAGACACACAAACATGTGCTAAACTCTCCAATGGTCTCTGAAGCGGCCTTGCAAGGCCGTTATAGCAAACTTCTCCGAGGTCTTAATGGATAAAAATGAGATAACACCCGGCACCAGCCTCTGTTTCGGAAAATGGAATAGGAAGCACAGTCCTGTCGACACTGCAGAGACCTCCTTCCTTACATCTGAGAGGTTATGACAACATTAACAGAGCTTTCCCACAGACTGCACAGAAACATCGCGAAATGAGTAGGCCTTTCAACACATTGAGCCTTCCCCACTCTAGGTTGAGACCAAACATCTCTTCAATTAACCTTTCCCTAACACTATATACTGTATATCCTTTGAAGTGATCATATATCAGAAAAATATGAAGTAGGAACTTTGGTCCGTCAATTTTGCTCTCCCATTCAATATAACAATTGAACGGTGTTTCAATATCCTGTATCTCCACACCAAACTCCTGCTGCAACTTCACCACTTTAGTGTCTCGAAATCCTTATTTAAATTCAGTGCCTTAGTTTCCACAGTCTTATGTGGGAGAGAATTCCCTAGGTTCACCAGACTGCGAGTGGAGATATTTATTCTCATCTCAATGCAGAGTGGCTTGCCTGTACCTAATACTGTGACCCTTGTTTTAGGCGTCCCAGCCAGTGGAATTATCATCCCTGCTGACAATCTGTTTCACCCTGTCAGAGTTTTATATATTTCACTGAGATCTCCACCCATTTTCTTAAACTCCATGGAATACAGGCCCAGGCACCTCAAGCTCTGCTCCCACAACAAGCCTGACATCCCAGAGATCAGTCTGGTCATCCTTCACTGCTCTCCCTCAATGTTAGGTATTTCCTTTATTAGGTAAGGAGACCAATACTGCATACATATTGCACAATGTTCGAGACGGGAGCTCACCAAGGCCCTGTGTAGCTGCTGTAAGACACACCTGGGCTCAAATCTCCCCGAAATGAAGGTCAACACATCATTTATCTTTCTACCTGCTTTCTGTTGCAGCAGTATTGCTTTCTGTGACTGGTGTACAAGTTTTCAATGATACAGCTCCCCACTTGGTGGGTCTATGTATACTGGTTAGTGTTTCAATATCAATCCCAGTATTGATTTCTGGCTTCAGAACTCACTGCCCTTCATGGACCTTGGAGTTTGGTGCTGAAGAGGTCAACAAATGTATACACATAAGTATCTTCATGCACCAACGTTTTTACATTAATTCCATTTGAAATGCTAGCTTGTTCGTCTATTTTTTCCTACCAACTTGCTCCATGTTACGTCTATCCACATTGTTCTTCATCTGCCACGTATTTTATAATTTCGTACACCTGTCTCAATCACCTTGAAACTTTTTTTTATATCCTCCTCAGCCACTCACAATCTCAGTCAGGTACCATCGCAGATTTGGAAAGATTACATTTAATACACATGAACAAATGTTTGATCTGTTTTCTGAATAGATGGGGCCCAAATAGCAATTCCTGGATTATCCCGCTAGTCATTGCTTTCTGCTGCAAAATATCTGGAACGGTTTATGCTGATTCACTTTTTCCTGTCAGCTCTCCTATTCTCAACCCATGCCAGTATATTAGATCTCGCTGTTAGACACTGCTATGGGCCAGGGCAGACCCCCTCAAATCATTTCAAGGAAGTAGCACAGACTCAACGTTTGCTCGCTGACTTAAGCAAGTGTAAGGCGGATATTCCAGGAGTGATGCAGCTGATCAAGTCGCTTAGTTTTAAACAAAACAGAATGTCTTTGCAAGATTACTGAGTGAGACACAAACTCAAGAGGATATAATACAGAATAACTTAACCCAACCGAAAACCCAACAGATTATCCCAACTTAATGAGGGTGTTTCAAGTACTTGATATAACATCCCATGGCAAAACCGAAAGGAAATAAAAACAAACAAACCCAGTTTCTTACAGGAGAGTTGTCAGAGAGAGTGACAAACAACATTGACCTGCGTCTCTTGGTCCGGGAGCGTTACAACTGGCTGCCTGCTTTAAGTAAACAGCCATTCTGCGGAAATCAGAACAAACAAACCAAAGCAGAGGAGCTGAATTGGGATAACTGGCCACTCCACTTTCTTAAGAACAGAAGAACCAGGAGCCGGAGGAGGCGGTCTGGTCCTCTGCCATTCAATAAGATCAAGACTGATCTACTCGTGGACTCTGATCTACTTTTCCGCGCTGTTACTGTATCCCTTATTGACTTTATTATTCAAATAGTATCTACCTTAGTTTTAAATACATTTACTGAATTATTATCAACTACCGAACTGGGCAGGGAATTCCAGAGATTACAAACCTCTGGGTGAAGACGTTCCTTCTCAAGTCAATCCTAAATCTACTCCCTCTAATGTTGAGGTCATTCCCTCTTGTCCTAGCTTCACTTGCCAATGGAAGCATCCTGTCTACTTCTATCTTATATAATGACTGCATAATTTTATATGTTTCTATGAGATCATCCTCTCATTCTTCTAAATTCCAATAAATATAGTTCCAATACGCTAAGTCACACCTCATAAGCCAACCCCCTTACCTCTAGAATCACCCGAATAAACCACCTCTGCACCCCGTCCAGTGCCAGTATACCCTTCCTGAAGTAAGGAGAACAAAACTGCATGCAGTACTCCAGGTGTGGCCTTACAAGCACCCTGGACAGCTGCAACATAACCTCCCTGTTTATAACCTCAATCGTTTTGCAATGAAGGACAACATTCCATTTGCTTTCCTCAGTAATTGCTGTACCTGCAGACCAACCTTCTGTGATTCATGCACATGGACACGGAGGTCCCTCGGCACACCAGCATGCTGCAACGTTTTACCATTCAAGTAATAATCCTTTTTACTGGCACTCCCAACAAAATGGCTCGCATCACATTTATCAATATTGTATTCCATCTGCCAGACATTTACCCACTCCCGCAAAGTATCTATGTTCATCCACGAAGTCTCACAGTCCTCTGCATGCTTTGCTATTAAACGCATCTTCGTGTCATCTGCAAACCTTGACACACTATACGTTCTCTCCAACTCCAAATCATCTATATAAATTGTGAATAATTGTGGCCCCAACACTGGTCCCTAAGGCACACCACTAAGTATTGATTGCCAGCCAGAATATCACTCACTTGCACTCACAATTTGCTTCCTGTTAGTCAAGCAATCCTCTATCTATACTGATACATTACCCGTAACGTCATGCACCATTTTCTTATGCAGCAGCTTGCTGTGCGGCAACTTGTTGAAGACCTTTTGAAAATCAAGGTACACCATAGACACTGGGGCCTCGTTGTCCACTTTGCTCGCATTAACTCCATAGATTTCCAAAAGAATGGTTAAACATGACCTGTCCTTCATGAACCCATGCTGCGTCTGCACAATGGGACGATTTCTATTGAAATGCCTTGCTATTTCTTCCTTGATAATACACCCAAGCAGTTTCCAAACTACACAGGAAAAGCTAACTGGTCTATAATTTTCCATATTTTGTTTACCTCCCTTTTTAAACAGTGGTGTCACATGTGCTGTTTTCCAATCTGCAGGGAATGCCGTGGAGTTCAGCAAATTTTATCAAACTCCCACAATTGCATTTACTATTTCTCCCACGATCTCTTCTAGAACCATGGGATGCATTCCATCATGGCCAGGAGACTTGCCTACCCTCAGCTCTGTTAGCTTGCCCAACGCTGTCTCTTCCATAATAATGATTGTTTCCAAGGTCCTCACCGACCTCCGCCTCTTCGGCAATTACTAGCATGCTATTAGTGTCCTTCACTATGATAATAGATACAAAACGCCTGTTCAATGCCTCGGTCATTTCGTTATATTATAACTAAATGACTCTTCCCATCCTCTGAAGAACCAACATTTACTCGAGTCATGTTTTTTTTCCATTTTATATATTTATGTTATATGTCATCATCTATCTATCTTTATATACTGTACTTGTTTTTTGTTTTGTTTTCTCTAGTGTTCTATCATATTTTTCTTTATAATTCATTTTGTGGCTTTCTGTTGACCTTTATAGTTTTCCCCAAGCTTCTAGGTTTCTGCTGTTCTTGGCCACTTCGCATTCCTTCTCTTTCAATTTGATAGCGTCCCTTATTTTCTTAGACACAATTGACAGATTACCCATTTTCTTAGAGTGTTTCCTTTTCACTGGAATATACTTTTGACACGGAAATTAAAAATCTCCTTGGAAAATTCTCCACTGCTAGTAAACTCTCCCATCATGAAGTATATGTTTTGAGGCGACTTTTGCCAACTCCTCCCTCATTGTATTGTAGTCTCCCTTGCTGAAGCACGGGGCCCTGGTATTGGATTTTATCTTCACACTCTCCCTCTGTATTCTAAATTCAACCATACTGTGATCTCTCCTTCAGTATGATGTGAATAATGATTCTTGTCTCATTGTACATCACGAGACCTATGATACCTTGCTCCTCACTATGCGTGCGATTATGTTATACTTGAAAACATTCCCAAGTCGTCAAACCCAGACTTTTTTGGATTCGTTGCTTTTAAGACATCCATGAAAAATAAAACAAGGCCAGAATAAACGTATTAAAGGAGTAACATTGTCACAAAACTAGACTTGGGACTTCATCAAAAATGTTTCTGATAATCCAAATTCACTGCATCCATTGCTGCACCGTAATTTATTTCTCAATCAGTTTTTCAAATATGATTGGCCTTTAATAAATCGTCAATGACTTTTCTGATGTTCATTAATTTTACATTAATGTAATTTTCAAATTTCCCTGGTAATTCGTCCTTTCTAATAGACTTTTGTATAGTCCTGATTGTTTTTTCAGTGCTAAGCAGACTGTGATTCCCTGCCTCATTTAGCAATACTGGGGTTACATTTGCTGCTGTCAAATCTGTGAATTCAGTTCCACAATCATCAAGCATTTGGAAGAGGATATACAGAGTATTCATTATTACCTTGGCCACCTCCGTTAGTAATCAACGAGAAGATTAACAGGTCATGGGGATTTCTCAGATTTCAGTCAATATAATTTCTCTAAAACTGTTTATGTACAGATTTGATTTTATTTACTTTTTTCTCAGTAGATTGAGATGTGCTTGGAATTTACGTTTTGAAATGTTTTCTTTTGTGAAGGCAGAACTGAAGTGGTTGCTTCATAGTGTTGACATTTTCCTGTTCTCCGTTCTCTGGTTTCAGCTACAATGATCTTCTCTCACATTTCACCTTGGTATACTCTCTGTTGAGAAGCTTTTACATTTCACTCCTGTTAATGTACGCTTCATAAACCCATCATTTCCTGTCTTAAGCTGCTCAGTGATTGACCTTTAACAATCATACAATCACAGAAGCATACAGTACAATCAACATTAGTCCCACTTTCAAACATCAGGCCGGTAGGCGCGAGTGTTATGACACTTCAAGTGCTTGTCCAGGTACATTTTCACGGCTGTGAGATGACCCAGAATAACTTCCCTCAAAAAAGTGTATTCCAGACACCAAATCCTCTGGGTGAAAAAACCATCCTGAAATCCTCTCTAAACCTCAAACCCTTCACTTTAAAAGTGTCCTCCTTTGTTCTTGATCCTCTGACTTCAAGCTCTCTATCCACCCTGTCCTTGCCCTTCATAATCTTACCCTACGGAATCACGTTCCCCTCAGTATTCTCTGCTCCAAAGTAAACAACCCGAGCTTATCCAGCCCCTCTCTAAAGCTGATATGCTCCATTGCAGGGAACATCGTAGTGACTCTCCTTTGTGCCACTTTCAGTGCAATCACTTCTTTCCTGTAATGTGGAGCCCTGAACTGCACAGAGTATTCCATCTTAGCCTAACCAAATTGCTATATAGCTCTTGTAATCTATGCCTCGATTAGTAAAGGCTATGGCTATTGTCTCCAATTACTTCTTAACTAATCTATTACCCATTCCCGTCACATTCAAGGATGTGTGGAGAAGCATCCTCTGAAATTCCGAGTCTGCTGCCATTTATTGTGTCATCCTCTGTCTGATTTCTTCTTCCAAAGTGCATCACCTCATATTTATCAGGATTACATTCCATCTTCCATTGATCTGCCCATCTGACCATTCCATCTGTATCTTCCAGTAACGTTAGACGTTCCTCCTCACTGCCAACCACCCGAGTAATCTATGTGTCAGACACAAACCTAATTATTACACTGGCTCCATGCCCCTTCACATTCACATCTATATCAATTTTGAATACCACAAATAATAAGGGACATAGCACTGACACACAAACAGTCTTCAACAGCCACCTATTTTCCGCAATAGTTTCTCACACACTGATCTGCTACTCACTGGTATGTAGTTCCCTGGTTAATCTCTACAAACCTTCCCATAAAGGGTGTTTTCCAGTCCTCGGCACTTACCTGTGACCAGATTGCATTTAAATATTTGCATCAGTGCCTTTCATCCCTTGTCTCCAACAGCAGCCTGAGGTGTAACTGAGCGGGACCTAGGGACGTGTCCAATTTTATACCAGCCAAAACTATCAAGCAAGCCCGGTACACATCTGACATCAATCTGCTCAAGAGACTCTCAGTCCATCTTCTGGAATTCTGTCCCTACATCCTCCTTCTACCAAGTAAAACAGACATGAAGCTCTCATATATCAATCTATCAATGCTCACTAGATTCACAAACAGATTCCCGGCTTGATCTCAGGCCAAGTTTCGTCAGGAGAAAACATTGCTATCTGAGGCATGAATCTGGAGAATGTCCATTCAGTATGTGGGATCAGTATATTTTATTTAGATCCAGACAGCAAAATTGTATACAATGCTCCAGGTGCAGTCTCACCAGCACTCTGTGTAACTAGTGCAGAATGTTTTTATTGCTAGTCGGAATAAAGTACTGCAGAAGCTGGAATCTGTACTGAAACTAACACATGCTAGACATCACAGTAAGTCAGACAGCATCCGTAAAGAGAGAGCAAGTTAATGCTTTGAATCTAGTTGACACTTCATCGTCTGTATTCGGATTCCCTTTAAATGAAGGCAAACTTAACTTTTACCTTCCCTGTTTGTATATGTCCCTCCCAATACACTTTGCTTTAATGTTTTCCGCTAACATATCTTTTGTGTGTGCTGATTAAAAATCCTCCTGAATATCTGACTATATCGCATCCATTGCCTCTGTATGTTTAGGTCTAGAAGATATACCTTCAAACAAAACGTTTGTAAAGTATAACTTCCCTTTCATAAATGCAGAATAATTCTCTGGAAGTTTGTTATTACTTTCTCAGTGTCCAATATTACATTCGTGATGATAGATTGCAAAAGATGACTTCCTGTAGATGACAAGTAAACTGGTCTGTAGTGTTCCACTCTCCCACTTCCCTTCTTAAATCATTGGAATGCATTGATATCCTTTCAAATTGAACACGAATAAATACAGTCATCTACAATACAATCCATCTGTGTATTGCTGCTTTCTCGGAAATTGCAGTATGAAGTACATCTGGTCTGTCAGACTTACCAATCCTCAATCCAGATATGTTGTCGTATACTACCATGTCACTAGTATGAATGATTTTAGTGTTGAATTACAAACATTCTATGGTATTTCTGGGATATTGTCTGGTTCTTCGTCCGTGAAGACACACATAATGTAACAGTTTCGTCTCCCTGTCAATTTTCTGTCCACTACAAAAAATTATCCTGTCCATACATTCACTGTGCCACATTTGGCCTGTTTTCATTTTCCTTTCGAATATGAACAGACATTTTTCTCCAGTATTTACCAAGAACAAGAAAAATGCAGCACAGGAACAGACCCTTCGGGCCCTCCAAGCCTGCAACAACCAAGATCCTCTATCTAAACTTGTCACCTATTTTCGAAGGATCTGTATCCCTCTGCTCCCTACCCATTAATGTATCTGTCTACATACTTAATAAATGTCGCTATCGTGACCACGTCTACCACCTCCGCTGGCATTGCGTTTCAGGCATCTGCCAGTCTATGTGTAAAGAACTTTCTTAACATATCTCCCATTAACCTTTCCCCTCTCATCTTGAATTCCTGGCCACTAGAAATTGAGTACCCCACTTTGGCAATAAGTGTCTTGCTATCCACCCTGTCTATACCTCTCATGATTTTATAGAACTCAATCAGGTCCCCGATCTTCCGTCAGTCTGATGAAAATAATCCTAATCTACCAAACGTCTCTTCATGGCCAGTTCCCTCCAATACCACACAACATCCTGGTGAAAATCCTCTGTACCCTCTCCAAAGCATCCACATCTTTTTGGTAATGTGGCGATCAGAACTGTATGAACCATTCCAAATGTTGGCGAACCAAAGCCGTACACAATTGTAACATGACCTGTCATCTCTTGTACACAATAAAATCCAACCGATTCCCTTCTGTGGATGACAAGTTAACTGGTCTGTATTTCGCCACTATCCCTTTTCTTCCCTTCTTAAAATTTTGGAATGCGGGAAGCAAAGAATGCTGTTTGCCTTCGTGACCACTCTATCGACCTGCCCCTCTAAGGAACAGTGGACCTGAACACCTAAATCTCTCTGCACATCAATTTTGCCCAGGGCTTTTTCCATTTACACTATATTTCACTCTTGAATTGTATCTTCCGAAATGCATCATTTCACATTTGTCCAGCTTGAACTTCATTTGCCATTTCTCTGCACAACTCTCCAACCTATCTATTTTCTGCTGCATTCTCTGACAGTCCCCTTCACTTTCTGCTACTCCACCAATCTTAGTGCCATCTGCAAACTTATTAATCAGACCACCTTTACCTTCCTTCAGTTAATTTATGCGTATCATAAACAATAATGGTCCCAGCACTAAACCCTGTGAAACAGCACACAGAACAGTTCTACATTTTGAGAAAATTCCTTCCACAGCTATCCTCTGTCTGATGCTGCTCAGCCTGTTCTCCATCCATTTAGCTAGTAGACCCTGGAAACCTTGCAACTTCACCTTCTTCATCAGCTTACCTCGTCAAAAACCTTACCGAAGTCCAGTATATGATATCCATAGCCTTTTCCTCACTATCAATTTTCACTTCCATAAAGATATCTATTATGTTTGCGAAGATGTGACCTCCCCCGAACAAAACCAGGGAAGGTCTTGTTTGGAGTCTGTTTAGAATCAGACAGGTTTTATTTCCAAGGCAGGACTTTATAAAGTGTCACATTGGCTGACTGCCTACTATGCTTTTTAAAAAAAAAACAAAATAGAATGCATTTTCAAATACAAATCTGCAAATTCAAATTCACCCCACAGATTTGTGTGTGTGCATGTGAGAAATGTGGAGTGTGTGTGCACGGGGGTAGGGGAAGAGTGAGAGATAGAGCGTGTATGTGTGTGTGAGAGAGAAACAGCGTGTGCATGTGTGTGCACATGTGCATGCAAGGGTGGCGGGTGTGTGTGTCCTCGGTAAGACACAGACAGATTTGGCAGATTCCTTTCCCCACACAGACTAACGCTCTGGTTTCAGAGCTTCCATACTCTGCAGCCTCTGATCCATTTGTTGTTCATGTTCCAGACCCAGAGACCGTAACTAAGTCTCCATGCTCCATCCTGAGTTGGTTCACAAAATCCTCAGGTCTCCCTGAATGTCTGTGGCAGCTCACAGCACACCCTCCAGCAAAACATCCCCAACACCTCCACTGAATTTTGAAAAGCAGGAGTCAGTAAGAAGATTTTCATAGAGTGATAGAGTCACACAGATGTTTTGGTCCAACCCGTCCTTGCCGATCCGTTATCCCAACCCAACCTAGTACTCCCTGCCAGCACCCAGCCCATATCACTCCAAACCCTTCCTTTTCATATACCGATCCAAATGCCTCTTAAATGTTGCAATTGTACAAGCCTCCATCACTTCCTCCGGCAGTTAATTCCATACACGTACTACACTATGTGAAAAAGTTGTCCCTTAGGTTTCTTTCCCCTTTCACCCTAAACCTGTGCCCTCTATTGCTGGACTCCCCGACCCCAGGGAAAATACTTTGTCTATTTACTCTATCCATGCCGGTCATAATTTTGCAAACCTCTATACAGTCACCTCTCAGCGTCCGACGCAAGTTCGATGCCTGCCCCTTCACAAAAATACCCGAGGGCTTCCTCGTGTTACTGACCACACGATCAGCTGAGAGGGACAAACACAGGCATTCAGTGGATAGGCACAGCCTAAGTTTCAAAGACGTGAGTCAAAACTGCTGAATCCCTCCTGTCCAACATGTATCATTAAACTGTCAACCTTTTTTTTTCATGTGTGTGGGAGTAGTGCAAGAGCACTTCAGGATTGCATATATAACATGGAACATTGGACACACGGGGAAGGGAACAACAGTCCACACACACCACTTCATTGATTCTGAGTTTCAGAATGTCAGCACTCGATACATTAGGCAGCCAATACCCAAAGCCAGGGAAAGTCCAGAGGGACAAAACATTCACATTAAAGATAGAAACAGATAATAAAGATAGAAATAGGACATGTTGGTGAAATATGGAGAAAAAGGCAGGGCAGTGGGACTAACTGGGGAGCTCTGCTGCCTATGCCAATGTATTGGTTAGTAAAATGAACTACATGCCCAGCATGGCGAGCTGTGCCGACTGTACCAGTGTAATGCTCACTAAGGAGAAAGTGAGGACTGCAGATGCTGGAGATCAGAGCTGAAAATGTGTTGCTGGAAAAGCGCAGCAGGTCAGGCAGCATCCAAAGAGCAGGAGAATCGAAGTTTCGGGCATGAGTCCTTCTTGCTGAAGAAGGCCTCATGTCCAAAACGTCTATTCTCCAGCTCCTTGGATGCTGCCTGACCTGCTGCGCTTTTCCAGCAACACATTTTCAGCTATTGCTCAGTAAGCTGAACTATCTACCCAGCACAGGGAGCAGTGCAGACCGTGCCAGTGTATTGCTTAGTAAGCTGGACTGTCAGCCCAGCATGAGGAGCTGTGTAGACTATGCCAGTGTATTTCAGCTCAGTATTGACCGGGGATGGGATGTAGTCAGAGGGACGAAATGCAGTCTGTAACCAGAACAGAACATAGTGACGTCAATGCTTTCAATATTTAAGCAGCAAGAGCAGTGATACAATGGATCATGTTGCCCAGTTGAAACTGAACAGGTAAACATAAAGACCCATCAGTAACACTGCCAGAAGCAAGGTGGGAGAGAGTGAATTAACAAGTTCATTGCTGCCTTTAGTAATGGTTTGTAAAGTGATCATCTCGATTTACAGACTCAGCAGGAACAATAACAGCGAGAATGGTAGTAGAATCTATTAAAGGACAGTATTACAGTCAATCATGATTTATAAAATTAATGACTGAACTTTGAGGCTTACCAGGGACACCAACGAAAGCCAGGATCGGATAATAAAAACATTGAGTAATGTAAAGGGCATATTCGATCAACCACGATAATGGCCATCGATCATAATGTGTAGAAAACATCCAAACATACCAATATAAAGTCCTGTCCATTCTTGAATCATTCCAGCCTAACATTCTCAGATTGTGAAACGTTGTTTGAATATTCCAGTCTAATGTCCTCAGATTCTGATTCATTGTTGGAACATTCCAGGCACTTGTGCTCTCATTCTGATCTCTCCCCACTGCCTCTCTTGAGCTGCCGATACCTATTAATGATGTCGGTGATGCTCCCTCTCATATTGTGGAATAGTACAATCAACGGAACCCATTTATCATTAAAACATGGACCTCCTCCACTGGGATAATGACAATCCATGAAGACTGGCATTAAGCACACTCACTAAACAAACAGGCTCAGTTAACCCCTTCCTTATGTAACTTTTCCTATCCCAATAAAAGGGAAGATTTACTCTGTCTGGGCGGAATAGATGGGCGTTGCTTAGGGATGGTCGATAAATCTTCCAATCTTCTTATTATTTCTTCTGTGTATGTGGGAGTCGTGCAAGAACACTGCAGGACTGTTTATATTACATACTGTTTATAAAGGGAGATAGAGATAAATAAACAAACTAGCTGCATAAGGTGACCAGTGGGGACACTTCCATAGACAATAAACCAGTGTCCACTATTTATTGCCCATTGGCATTGTGCAGTGATACTCCTTGTGACATCATTCAGAGCATCGAGTCTACTGCTCAGGAACAGGAGAAGCCAATTCTGTGACCATGTGTCTGTCACAGAGGGTCAGGTTGAGACCATTCAGCCTCTCGACCCTGTCACAGAAGGACAGTGGGAGGCCATTAAGCCTCTAGGTCTGTTGCAGAGGGATAGGAGTAGACCATTCAGCCTCTCGGGTCTATTGCAAATGAACAGGAGGAGGCCATTCAGCCCATTGAGCCTGTCATAGAGAGACAGAAGGATACCATTCAGCTTCTCGGGTCTGTTGTCGTGGGACAGGAGGAGGTCTTTCAGAGTATTGAGTCTGTGACAGAGGCAAAGCAGGAGGCCATTCTGCTTCTTTAGCCTGTTATTCAGTAACTACAAGTATTAAAATACTTATGGAGAAGAACAGTCCTGACATAAATGGTAAAGTTCAAAATTGAATCAGGCCAACTTTGAACGCTTTATATTGGCAATTTCAAAAGCTGCTTGAGAGAAGCTCGTGGCAGGAAGGTTGGAGGCCTTCAAAAATGAGATTACAGAGTCTCGAGAGAGAATGTTCCGTTTCATGAGCAATGCAAGGCTGGTAGGTGTCGGAAATGCTGAATGGCGAGCGGAATTGAGGTTCTGTTCAAGAAAAAGATGGAGGCATATGATAGGTACAGACATGAGGGATCGAGTGAATCCATCAAGGAGTACCAAGGCTAATACTAAAGAGAGAAATCAGGAGGGTAAACTGGGGGAATAAGATATCTTTCGAACATAATGTAAGGGACAATCCAAAGAGATTCTACCAATGCATTGAGGTCAAAAGAATAACGAGGGAGAAGACAGGGCCCTTTAAAGATCAGCAAAGTGACCTATGTGTGGAACTACAGGAGATTGGTGAGATTTTACACAACTATTTTGGATCAGTATTTACTTTGGAGTGGGATATGGAAGGTAGAGAACTTGAGGAAATAAATGGTGATATCTTGAAAAGTGTCCATATTACTGAAGATGAGGAGCTGGCCATCTTAAAAGGCATTAATGTACATAACTCCCTCTGACCTTTTATGAGACTCTTGGATAGACACTTGGAAGTTAGTACAATGAAGGGCACAAAGGGTAGTCTGATCTTAGAGTAGGAGAAACTGCCGGCACAACATCAACAGCTCAAGGGCCTGTACTGTGCTGCACTGTTTTGTGTTCTATGACCTGATCGGGTGTACCCCAGAATCTTATGGGAAGCCAGGGAAGGCATTGTTTGATATCTGGCTGAGATACTTTTATCATGGACAGCCACAGGTAAGGTTGTGCCATTGTTTAAGAACAATTGGTAAGGAAAAGTGAGGAAACTATAGACCCTTGGTCCTGATGTCATTGGTGCGTAAGTTGTTGGAGGGAATTCTGAGGGACAGAATTTCCTTGTGTTTGGAAAAGTAAATTCTGATTAGTGATAGTCACCATGACTTTGCATGTTGGAAATTTTGTCTCACAAATTTGATTGAGTTTATTGAAGATGTGAAGAATAAGATTGACGAAGGCCTAAAAATAGAACTGTGGAATCGAATATGGACTTTAATAAGGCATTCAAAAAGGTTCCACGTGGTAAACTGTTAAGCATGGTTAGATCGCATGGAATACAGGGAGAGTTGTAGATAATTCGCTCAAAGGTAAGAGATGAAGGTAATGCTGGTGCGGGATATTTTATTTGGACTGGAGGCCTGTGACCAGCAGTCTGCCACAAGGAACTCATGGGTTTTGTCATTTATGTAAATGATTTGGATGTGAATATTAGTAGGAATGTTTAGTGAGTTTACAGATAACACCAAAACTGGTGAGGTGGTAGACAGTAAAGATGGTTAACTCAGAGTAAAACGAGACCCTGATAAGATGTGCCAAAGTGCCGTGAAGTGGCTGATGGAGTTAATGTCAGACAAATGGATGGTGTAACATTTTTGTGAGCCAAATTGGGTCAGCACTTGTAGGCACGATCCTGGGAAGTGTTTCCAAACAAGACAGCTAAATAGAAACTATAGAAACCCTGCAGTGTGGAAACAGGCCATTTGGCCCATCGAGTCCACAGTGACCCTTGAGATAACATGCTGACCAACACACCCATACTTTACTCCAGTAACTCTCCATTTCCCTTAGACAATCCACCTAACCTGCAGTTTAGTGAGGCTACTGAACGTATCCTGTGCATTTTTAGACTGTGGGAGGAAAACCAAACACCCGAAGGAAACCCACACAAACACTGGGAGAAATTGTAAACACCGCACAAAGAATCACCAAAAGATAGAATCGAACCTAGGTCATTGGTGGTCTGAGGCAGTAGTTTTGGCCACTTTGCCACCTAACGACCATCGGAGTGAGTGACTGATTCCTCCCACTGTCTCTGGATCTGTCACATCTGTTCAGATGATGTCGAATTCCAACGTGGTGCCTCTTTTAAGCCCTCCTTTCCCTTCTCCCCAGGATTAACATTCTAATGGACAGGGCCTTAAGCTGTGACTGACACATTTTTTGCATATCTGCCCTCATTCCTTCCCCTCCTTTCTAGATCAAGTGTTCCATTAATACTGCAGCATGCAAGATAATTGCTGATCTAAAATAAAACAAAGAGCTGTATACACTGGAGATCGGTAAACAATACTTTTCAGTTGAAGACTCCCCAGATTTGAAACATTGACTCTGTTCTCTTCTGACAAAGGATTGTGAGGAAGTGACAACTGCAAATGCACTGAATTCTAAAGTGAATTCCCGATGAAGGATTTATACCTGAAATATAGTCTTTCCTGCTCCTCGGATTCTGCCTGACCGGTTGTGCTCTTCGGGGGACACAATTTTCGGCTTTCTTCCTTCAGATGCAACCAAACCCGTTGAGTTTTTCCTGAAAATTCTTGTGTATATAATTTCCTATTTATAACATAAACAAAGCTTTCCCTGCAGCATTGACTTCCATGCACATCTCCCACCAGTGTTTGCTTCTCCTTCTTGGTTCTAAGCTGCAGTCAAACTGTTTCTGTGTAAAAACTGAGCACCATGGTGAGATGAATGGTAGATTCAGCGAGATTTTTTTTGATTCCTTTCTCGAAGTTACAAAATCTCGCTGCATTTTGTTCGAAAAACGCATGTATATGAAAGGCTGAGAAGGATATGGGCCACGTGCAGGGACATGGAGTCAATGTGGACCGACATTTTGGTCAGAATGGACCAGTTCTGGCTGAAGGGTCTGTCTCCATGCAGTAGGATTGCACGAATTTAAATGAAAGTAGTTTTGGATATAGACGCGGCGGGGGGTGGGGTGGGGGTGGGGGAGGGGTTTGAGAAACAATGTCATGGAAAGGTATGTACACTGGTTTCAAATTTCTGCATGTAGACATGTCGATAGCATCTGACAACATAAGCCAACATTACCAGGAATGATGGGGGAATGGGATATTGGTGTGAGTTCAGATGATAGAGAGTTTTGGATGAGGATTTGTTCTGCTGCTTTGTACCTGGGAGTGGGGTCTGCAGAGTCTTTGACTCTGGGCTGAATCGAACACTAATTTCTCTCAGTGTCATTTTCATTGAGTGGCAGAGGGATTGGCTGTATGAGACTGAGCGATTTTCCTGGTGCTATCTTATCGAACTCACCTCATTAACTAACCAACCCACCGCATGGTGTCCCTGTCATTCAATGCCAGCCTGATTCTTCCACTCATCATGGTTGGAGGTATTCACCATCGCCGAAAATCACTGGATATTCCGTGATCCCTTGCACTGATGCCAAAATCAAACGCCAGTGGGCAAATAATTGAGTTTCTCAGTTCGGTGATGCCCTGCCCAGTTTAGGCCGAGCATGGCAAATGAGACAATAGTTAATAGAAAATAGACAATAGTTATAGGAGTAGGCAATTCGGCTCTTCGATCCAGCACCAACATTCATTATGATCATGGCTTATCAAGCACAATCCGTATCCTGTTCCTGCCAAATCCCCGTAACCCTTGATTCCACTATCTTTAAGAGCTCTATCCATCCATAAGGGGCAATTACACCACGGGTTTGTCGACAGGGGCATTGATGTCCTCGAGAATGGGGTAGTAGAGAGGGGGACCATTCTCTTCTCAAAGGGAATCACACCACCAGACCCACCGAGCATGGTCTGAGCTCCCCACCCAGCTCAGTGCAGTATCTGCGGTCTGAAGAAATGTCCAGCAATACAGGACAAGCATCAATAACCTTCCCCACTCTCTCAGGATAAGGGTCACTGTATTCTCTGTCTGCTTCCTCACATTCACTGTATATCTGTTATAGCACCTTCCCCTGAACAAGGCTCATGCTCCAGCACCTCCCCCACCTATCTCTCTCTCTCGCGGCTGTGATACCCACACTCATTGATAGAATGCTCTGGAGAGTGATGATTATGGAATGTTCCAGAAAATTCCCAGTTTCAGGAGAATGAAAGTGCCCCAGTGTGGAAAACATGAGGGCAAGGAACAGTGTGCTTTTTAACAATTAAAATTACATGCACACGAAATTGAAATCCATCATGAGCCCATTCCGTCCTTCAAACGTGCTCTACCATTTAAGAAGACTGAGAGTGATCTGACTGTCTCCTGAGCTCCATTTTAAAGGAACGTTCATGCATTCAGCCCCCGGATTCCTGTCTCTGAGCAGACAACACCCAGGAATTTTTATCCTGGGTTTTTTGAAGTATGTGTTACTTACGCATTTCCCATGGGGACGGACTCTCCTACTAATATATCCCATCAGATTTCTATTTTCATGCAATAGTAAGCATGCATCACACAGGCCAATCAGAAATATACTGTGATTTAATAGTTGTTGATATCTAAATACAATTATTACTCTGGTTAATTTGCTTGTGTCACCTTATTTCATTCAGATCAAAATAGCATCTAAACACTTGTTTCCACAATTTCCAGCAGGAAACATTTTTACCCCCAGCTGGTACCTTGACCGTTACCTGAATTGTACCTTTTTCCTTGTTATGAAAGTTACTCTTGCCCTTTGTCTGTGAGTATTTCTGACTGAAACAGTCACAGAAGCTCCGTTGGCTGGACGGCTGGTTTGTGATGCAGAGGGAGGCCAATAGCACAGGTTCAATTCCCCACACTGACAGAGGTCACCATGGAGGGGACGTTTTCTCAACCTCCAGGGCTCAACTCCACTTTCCTGCTAATCCCTCATATGCCTCAACTCGTTGATATGTCAAAAACCTATCCAGCCCTTCTGTAAAATCATTCAGTGACCCAGCCTCCACAACTCTCTGGGTTAGTGACCCAGCCTCCACAACTCTCTGGGTTAGTGAAATTCAGACTTCACGACCTTCTGAAATAAGACATTTCTTTGTATCTCAGTTTGAAATCAATATCCCTTATTCTGTCCCTGAGTTAGAGATTCAACCCAGGTGTGGAAACACATTCTCATCATCTACCTTGTCAAGCCCCCTCTGTATCCTTTACGTTTCAGTAATATCACGCTCATTCATTTCAAGCACAATGAATAATCGCCTCACCATTTTAGATGTATTCAATAATTCAACCCTTTCATCCCAGGAACCTGCGTACTGTATCAACCTAGTTACTTGCTGCAACTCCATGCTGACTTTATATTTCATACACAGGAACACTCCAATCCCTTTTAACTGCTCCTTTGTTGGGAGTCTTCTTCGTGAAATAACAGCCTGCTTTTTGATTCGCAGTGTCATCCTCAAACTCAGATGTATATTGCATTCAGCTCCCGCCGTCAGGCTGTCAGAATAGACTGTAAATAACTGATGCCATCGGACTGGTATTTGTGATACGCCAGCAGATATATCTTTATCATTGCGATCCATTAATCCGGACTCTCTGATTTCTATGTATTAACCATCCGTCATCCCATGCTAATACTTTGTCTGTAACACTATGAGCTTCTGTCTTGTGTAAGACCCTTTATTTTGTGATACCATGTGGAAAATCTCTGGAAAGCCACATGCCTACCAGTTCCCCTTTATCAAGTCCGCTTTTTACATTTTCAGGGCTCCCAGAATAACTTTGCAGGCAAAATATAATTTCCCATTCACGAAACCATGCTGACTCTGCGTGAAGCTTTTTTAAATGCCCTTCAATTCTTTCCTTAATAATAGACTCTCGCAGATTCCCAGTAATAATGGTTAGGCTAAATGTTTCCTGCTTTCTGTTTCGCCCATTTCTTGAAGACAGGCGCCACATTGGAGGTTCTCCAGTTTCGCTGGAATCTCCTGAAATCCAGAGAGTTATGGAATCTTTCACACAGTACCACAGGCACTCTGTAACCACTTTTTAAAAATAAAAACAACTGTGAATTACTGCTGACCGGTCTACCCTTACTCTTATCTGTTTGCCAAAAAACTTCGTTCCTTTTGTTACAGTCAGTTCAAAAACTTGCCTCCTATTAACATTTTGTTTATATCATTGACATGCTTACAGTGCTTTCCCCTGTGAGGAACAATGACAAGTACTGGTGCAATTGTTGCCTGTTCCCTGTAGTCACTTCCCCAGTCACACCCTCCAAATGATCTCAATATACTTTCCATTCTTCATTTCTACCTAAGGTCAAACACTTATGTTGAACTTTTTTATGTACACAGAAAATTTTGCGATGCTTGATTTTATATTTCTTGCCAATTTACTTACATCATATCTTTTGTTCCCTTTTTCCTCGCTTTCTAGATTCATACAGTCACATCATGCAAAACAGACCCTTTGGTCCAACTTGTCCATGCTTAACTAAACTAGTCCCATCTGCTTTCACGTGTCCCATATGCCTCTAAACGTTTACCATTTATATTTGTCCAAATGTATTTTAAATGTTGTAGCTGTGCTTTCATCTACCACTCTTCCTCTTGCAGCTCATTCCATACACACATCTCCCTATATGTGAAAAAGTTGCACCATTGGCCATTTTAAATCTTCTCCCTTTCACCTTAAAACGATATACTCTATGTTTTAACCCCTCCGCTCCCCCCCTCTTCAGGGGAAAATACCTTGGCTCTCCACCCAATCCCTGACTCTCATGATTTTATATACTTCTATAACGTCACTTTTCAACCTCCTCCACTCCATCAAATACTAACTTCAAGAACAAGCATTTAATCGTAAGCATTGCAAATTTGAAACAATATTCAAAATGACAGGTAAACAACACAGACAAAACTTCGTAATGTGATTTGTTTTATCTCAAAGTAACAATGCTAGGACAGCGTGAAATCCTTACCAGTGCCATTAGAAAGTCAAACACTTGAATTTCTTTGACGAAAGAGGGTGATGATCCCTACACTGAAAGCGTATATCTGGCCAAATCCAAGTAAGAAAAGGAATTCTTATACCACACGGTAAGTATGCAGTTGCCGTTCGCAGAGTGAGATGAAGGCTGAGTGTACTTGTCGAAATTTGGATCACAGTGTGAATTCAGTGCGGGTGGGGGGGGGTGGGGGGGGGGACGTAGGTGTTTGAAATAAGGTTTACTCCAAGAAGGAAACTTTCCGGAATGAGATGTGAGTGGGAGGTGTAAAACAACATGAATAGAGAGGCCGAGTCACAGTGAGACCAAAGGCAAAGTGCCAGCACAAAACACAGCTTGATGCTCGTGCGGGGAAGTTAGAGCTGATCAAAAAGCCTCAGATAGGAACCATAATATGATAGAATGTGTTCTGCATTGGAGAGGGATAACCTGGTATCAGGAAGGGGAGATGAACAGGGAGAGGATGGAGCAGCAATGGCAAGGATTTCTGGGGGTAATTCAGGAAGCACAGCTGAAACTCACGCCCAGCATCTGCTCACTATTCCTCTAATATACACCCTAAATCTGGGCACACACTAATGCTCGTTATTTTGCGATTGAATAGTATCCTTGACAGATTTTGTCAACCACGAGCGGTTCATGTTCTTCTGAGTCCTTCTTTTTGAACAGAAACAATAATTCCTGAGCATTACGAGATATCTGCTTGAATGTCTGCTCCTGTATGTCCATTGACCTTCCTCTCGGTCTATTTCCACATCTCTCTTCAGACCAGATGTGAGTCAGAAATCCTCAATTTAAATATTTGGTTCTTTTCAATCATTCAGGAGGAACTTATGCATGTGGCTGAATACATGATCAGCGGAGGTTGACTCCATTCTCCCAGTTTCTCCATCTCTGTTGTTTCTGTTTGAGGACGTCACATTCCAGTGAACTGCCTCTGACGTGACGTCCTTTTTCTTCAAACCAGAAATCCCCTAACTCCGGTGGACAGGTCCTTCAGCTGTCACTCTCCCATCGTCCACAGTGTCGCCCTCAGTCCGTCCCCTCCTTCCCAGAACAATGATATATCTCCCCTTGTCATCACTTCCTATTGCACTAGAATCCACATTCATGGAATCCTCCTCTGCCTCTTCCATCATCTCCAGCCGGACTACACCATCAAACACATTTCCCCTCACGTCCACTGTCAGCATTTCACGGGGACCATTCCTGAACACACTGAACACTTCCCCACTCTCCCCATGGCACCTACTCATGCAATTGTTGAAGGTGCAATTCTTGCTCATTCTTTACTCCTCACTGTCTAAGGCCCCAATCACAACTTCCAGTTGAAGCAGCATGCCACTTGTATTCGTTCAATCCAGTCTCCTGTCATTGTTGCTCACAATGCAGTCTCCCCTACACTTGGGAGACCAAACAGAGACTGTTTTAAGGAACACTTCCACTGTCTGTCGGAATAATCCTGACCTTCCCCTTGCTTCCTATTCCAATAACCTACGTTGTTCTCATGTTGACATTTCGGTCCTGAGCTGCTGTAATGTTCCAAAGAAGCACAATCCAAGCTTGAGTAACACCTCATTTTACACTTTGATACATTACAGCCTGTAGGAGTTAATATTCAATTCCATAATTATACAACCTGACCCCATTATGGCTGTTCTCCATTTTTCAGACGTTCTACTTCCTGGTTTACCTGTGACCTTGCCTGTGACTTGTTTATCTTGCACTCTGTAGAGAGAAACCATTTCTCCCATTTACACTTGAATTTACACCCATTTTACATCTGCTTCTCTTTCACCACAATTAAAAGTTCCTTCCTTTGTGGCATTTCATCTCCACATGCTCTGTTTCCCATCATCCTTCGTCCACTTTTGTCAAGGGATTAAGGTGTTCTTTTCAGTTCTGAATAAGGGTCACGCTGCACTTGAAACAATGTCTCTGTTTTGCTATCTCCTCAGATACTGCTCGATTTGCTGAATTTCCTCAGCAATTTCTGGTTTTGAACAGCTTGAAAGACGTGTATCCAAGCCGCTCAAATGCCCTGTCTATCATGGAGCGTCATACACCGGGTAGTGAACGATAATGCAAGATGTAGAAATTACTTGGTTCTGAAACGGCATAAGACTGGCATCATTGATGTTACAGAGTTCTTAATGAAAACCATGGAGAGAAACAGAGGGAAGCACATTCAATCTATACACCAAAGGTGGCACAACTGGAAGGGAAAAGATCCATATGAATGTTAGAACTAGAATCACTACAGTGTGGAAACAGGCTCTTCAGCCCAACAAGTCCACAACGATTCTCTGAAGACTAAACCAACCAGACCCATTCCCATACCCTACACTTACCCCTGACTAATGGACCCAACCTACGCATCCCTGAATACAATGTACAATTGAACAAGGTCAATGCAACTAAACTGCACTTCTTTGGACTGTGGGTGGAAATCGAAGCCCGTGCAGAATGTGTAAATTCCACACAGTCTCCGAAGGATGGAATCGAACTTGGGCCCGTAGTGTTGTAAGGCAGTAGCGCTAACCACGGACGCACGATGCTGCCTGTCGGAATGGGCTTAGGGGTTTTGAGAATCATGACAGTTAAGAGGGGTGACATCATGGACAAACGCTCCGAACAATGAGAATATAAAAATGGAAGTGTTACCACATCCGAAACAAGAGTAGGTCATGGGGTGATCGGTGAATGGGTCTCGGTGTGAACTTGGGGATAGACGGCTGAATTGTAATGCAGAAATTGAAGCTCAAAACTGGGAATTCATGTGGTACTGTCGATCACAGCTGGACAGAAGGAAAATTGCATCGAATCACTATCTGTAACTTTATGCCCAGGATAATCTCACAGTCTATCATTCCCATTAATCTGATCGATGTTTCAGAGACGAGTTGGTGAATGTACTAGTGTCAGAACCATGTATACCTAAAACTGATGACAATCCATTTAAAGCTACAGCACTTGGCCACTGTAATTACATTCCAAACAGCAGGACTAATATCTGAGGGAGAGGGCGAAATGATTACAAAGTAAACAGATCAGATAGAAGCTCTACAGTTCTGTTACATCCAATCAGAAATGGAGTTGAACTATGAAACAACTGACGATTAAAGAGGACACCACAAATATTATTTAAAAGCAACATTGTTCAATGGAACTAGGGCGTCACCTATTGCCAGAGGGTAGTTAAGAGTCAACCACATTACTATGGTTCTGGAGCTACATGTGTCCAGAGCAGGTATGGGTGGCAGTTTCCATTCCTTAAAGACATCAGTGAACCAGATGGGTTTGTCCTACAATTGGCAATTGATTCATGATTTCATCATTAGACTCTTAATCCCAAACAAGTATTGGATTTGAGTTCCACCATCTACTGTAACAGGATTCGAACTCAGATCACCAGAACACTACTGAGGTTATTAGCCTAACATAGCAGCAGCTATTGCTGAAGCTATTGCTCTACCATTCCTCGAAAGAATGGAAGCTTCTTGTACGTTAGTGTAAAAGACAAGGATGCCGTCTCTGCACCATCCTCAGCCAGAGGTGTTGCTTGAATGACGCCCACAGAATCACAAATGCCAGTTTTCAACCAAATCGATTCGCTGTACGTGACATGAAGAAACAGCAGAACACATTGGATAGGACATAGGCAATGGGCCCTGACACCATTCTTGCAAAAGGACTGTAGACTTGTGCTGCACAACAAGCCGTGTCTCTGAGGACGCTGTATCATTCCTGCTCCAACTTTGACATCTCCCTGGCAATGTAGAACATTTCTTAAATATGTTCCATCCCCTAAGAGGGGAATAATTACAAGCTGAACAATTACCACCCCCTCAGTCCCATCACGACAATCAAATTAGTGGAAGTTCTTCCTGCCAGAGATGTCAAGCAGCAAAGAAATAACCAGCTCAGTGTGGTGTCCCATAGGAGATGATGCTGCTGTGGAAATGTTACTGGATTACTAATCTCGACCAGGTTAATGCTTTGGCAGCTGGTAGAAGTTAGAAGCAATTAATAAAATATCGAGCTGTAAAGTCTGGTGCCAGTAATAAAGACATGGAAGACCATGTTAATTGTCAACATACATTTTCTTCCACATTGTACTTTTAGGAAGTGAATCTCCCGTGCTTTCTTAGTCTTGCCTAAATGTGACTCCAGATACACAGCCATGTGGTAAACTCATCAGTCGTCTCCGAAACTGCAAGGCTGTTGTATCAAACTGTTTCGATGTCTTAAAAGATGAACCCGGACAGAACACCGGGCACCAGCTTCTGCTTCGGAAAAGGAAACGGGAAACTCAGTCCTGTCGACGCTTCAGAGACCTCCTTCCTAACATCCGAGATTGTAACAACATTTACAGAGCTTTCCCACAGACTGCACAGAAACATCGGGAAAGGGGTAGGTCACCCAAGCCGTTGAGCCTTCTCCACTCTGTTTTTTTGGCTAAACAACTCTTTAATTGACTCTTCCCAAACACTGCATACTCTATATCCTTTGAAGTAATTAACTATCTGGATAAAAAAAATGAAGTAGGAACTTCGGTACGTCAATTTGGTGAAGAAGTCAACATAAGTATACACATAAGTCTCTTCACAGAGCAACAGATTTACACCAATTCCTACTGAAATGCTAACCACTATTCTATTTTTTCCAACCGATGTGCTCAATGTCACGTGTATCCACATTGTTCTTCACCTGCCACGTATTTGCCCATTCCCTGCAATTGACTCAATCACCTTTGAACTTCTTTACATCCTCATTACCCACTCAAAATCTCAATTTGGGGCCATCAGCAGATTTGGAAAGATTACATACAATGCCCATGGACAAATGTTTGACATGCTTTCTGAATAGCTGGGGTCCAAACGTCAATTCCTGGATTATCATGGTAGTCATTGATTTCCACTTCAAAATATATAGAACTGTTTATACTGATGCACTTCTTCCTTTAAACTCTCCCATTCTCAACCCATGCCAGAATATTAGATCTAGCTGTTACACACTGTTATGGACCAGGACAGACCACCTCAAATCATTTCAAGGAAGTAGCGAAGACCCAACCTTTGCTCATTGACTTAAGCAGGTTTAAGGTGGATATTCCAGGAGTGATGCAGCGGAATGAAACACAAACAGAAGAGGATAGCAGATAGAATAACGTAACTATCTGAAAAAGCAAGAAATTATCTCTCAACTCCGGATTCAACCCAGTGAAACTCTTCTGCATCACATCCAATGCCAGTACATTCTTTCTCAATTAAGGCGGCTTAACCTTCATACAATACTCGAGGTGTGGCCTCACCAGCACCCCGTACAGCGGGAAAATAACTTCCCTGATTTTAAATTGAATCTCTTCGGCAACGAATGACAACATACCAGTTGCCTTCCTCAGTACTTGCTGAACCTGCAGATTAACCTTGTGTGATCCATGCACATGGACACCCAGGTACCTCTGCAGAGCAGCATGCTGCAATATGTTACCATTCAAGTAATAATCCTTTTTACTGGTACTCCGAACAAAATGGATGAATTCACATTTACTGAAATTGTATTCCATCTGCCAGACATTTGCCTACTCATTCAAAGTATCTGTGTTCCCCTTAAAAAGTTTCTAGATCTCTGAACACTTTGCTCTGCCACTCATCTTCGTGTCATCTGCAAGCTTTGACACACTACGGATGCTCCCAACTCCACAACATTTATATAAATTGTGAATAATTTCAGCCACAACACTGATCCCTGAAGCACGCCACAAGTCACTGATTGCTAGATATGAATAGCACTCATTTAGACCCACCCTTTGCTTCCTGTTAGTCAACCAATCTTCTATCCATACGAATACTTTACCCATAACGCCATCTTTATCTTCTGCCGCAGTCTATTGTGCAGCACCTTGTCGAAGACCTTTTGGAAACCAAGATGCACCATATTGGTTGTCTACCTTGCTCATAATGTCTCCATGCATTACCAAAATTCTTGTTACGCATGACCTGCCCTTCAAGAACCAGTGCTGCGTCTGCGCAATGGACCGATTTCTGTCAAAATGCCTTGCTATTTTTCCCTTGATAATACACTCATGCATCTTCCCTATTAGACAGATTAAGCTAACTGGTTTATAATTCCCAATCTTTTATCTACCAGCCTTATTAAACAGTGGCATCTCATTTGCTGTTTTCCAATCTGCTGGGACTGCCTCAGAGTTCAGCAAATTTTACAAAATTACCACAAATGCACTTGTTATTTCTCCCCCAATCTTTTTAGTACCCTGGAATGCATTTCATACGGCGACTTGTCTTCCTTTAGATCTATTAGCTAACCCAACACTACCTCCTACGTAATAATGATTATGCACATGTCCTCACCTACCCTCATCTCTTTGTCAGTTACTGGCATGTTATTAGTGTCTTCCACTAGGAAGATCGATACAAAATAACTGGTCAATGCCTCAGTCATTTTATCATATCCTATAACTGAGTGCTCCTTCTCATCCTCTAAAGGACAAACATTTACGTTAACCACTCATTTTTATTTTATATAGTTAGGGAGTCATCTGCGATCTCTTTTCAGATTCTGTGCAAGTATTCTTTTTTCTTGTGTTCTCTCCTCCTTTTCTTTATAGCTCTTTTCGTGGCTTTCTGTTTCCCTTTAATGTTTTTCCAATCTTCTAGGTTCCTGCTGTCCTTGGCCACTTTGCCTGTCTTCTCTTTAGACTTGGTAGCCTCGCTTATTGCTTAGAACCCGATGCAAATTACCCCTTTTCTTAGAGTCTTTCCTTTTTACTGAATATACTTTTGCTAAGGACTTTGAAAGATTCCTTTAAAAATCCTCCTCAGCTCGTCAAATCTCACTGTGAAGTCTGTGTTTTCAGTCGACTTTAGCCAAGTACGCCCTCATTCTATTGTTGTCTCCGTTTTTTCCGCACAGGACCCTGGTATTGGATTTTATCTTCACACTCTCCATCTGTATTTTAAATTCAACCATACTGTAATCATTCCTTCCAAGTTGATTTCTAACTATGAGGTTATTAGTTATTCCTGTCTCATTACACAGGACCAGATCTAGCATAGCTTGCTACTTATTGTACGTGCTTTTATTTTAGAGCAGTCAAACTCAGACATTTCGTATTCACTGTTTTTTCATCCTTCAAAAATAAAACAAGGACAGCATGATCTTGTTAAAGGAGTAGAATTTTCACAGCACTAGACTTGGGTCTTCATCAAATAGTTTCTGAAAATCCAAATTCACTGCATCTATTGCTTTGCCATAATTTATTTCCCAGTCGGATTCTCAAATATGATTCACTTTTAATAATTTGGCATTGACTTGATCCATGTTTCTGGAACTTCCTCTTTGAAGACAGACACAATGTCGCTGTTTCGTCTCCTTGTCATTTTCCTGTTCTCTACAATAAATTCTCGTATCTACACATTCGCTGTACCACATTTGATCTTGGTATCATTTTCATTTCATGTATCAACAGACGCTTTTCGCCAGTATTTACAAATAACAAAGACAATCACAGCAAAGGAACAGGCCCTTCAGCCTTCAAAGCCCACGTCAAGCCTCCTCTGTATCTTGTACGTTTCAATAATGTCACCGTCATTCATTTCAACCACAGTTACAATAAGCTTCAAACTGCAATTTGAGAGGGAGAGGGTACAATCGGAAATGACAATATTTCTGTTGAATAAAGGGAACTGTGGAGCTATGAGGGAGGAGCTGGCCAAAGTTCAATGGTGCAATACCTTAGCAGGGATGACAGTGGAGGTACAATGGCGGATATTTCTGTGCCACATTTGATCTTTTTATCATTTTCCTTTCAAGTGTTAACAGACGCTTTTTGCTAGTATTTACAAATAACAAAGAAAATCACAGCACAGGAGCAGGCCCTTCAGCCCTCCAAGCCTGTGTCGATCCAGATCCTCTATCTAAATCTGTCAGCTATTTTCTAAGGATCTGTATCCCTCTGCTTCCTCATATTAAATGACACTATCGTCCCCGCCTCTACCACTTCCACTGGAACGCATTCCAACCACTCACTACCCTCGGCGCAAACAACTTTTCGAGCCTATCTCCAATAAACTTTTCCCCTTACATCTTGAAATCTTGACCCAAAGTAACTGGGTCCCCCACTCTGGCAATAAGCTTCTCGCTATCCACATTGTTTACATCTCTCATGATTTTGTAGACCTCAATCAAGTCCTCCCTCAACCTCCGTCTTCCTAATGATAATAATCCTAATCTACCAAACCTATCTTTATATGTCGTTCTCTCCATACTAGGCAATATTCTGGTGAAAATCCTCTGCCCTTTTTCCAAAGCATCCAGAACCTTTCAGTAATGTGTCAACCAGAACTGTCCGCAGTATTCTGAATGTGGCTGAACCAAAGTCATACATAACTGTAATATGGCCTGCCTACTCTTGTACACAATACATTCCAACAGATTCCCTCCTGTGGGTGACGAGTTAACTGGTCTGTGGTTCTCCACTTCTTAAATTGTTGGAATGCAGGAAGGAAAGTATGCTGTATGCCTTCTTGATCATTCTATCGACCTGCCACTTTAAGCGAACAATGGATCTGAATACCCAGATCTCTCTGTACATCAATTTTTCCCCAGGGCTTTTTCCAGTTACTGTATAATTCGCTCTTGAATTGGATCTTCCAAACTCCATCACCTCACACCTGCCATTTCTCCATCCAACACTGCAATCTATCTATATTCAGTTGTGTTCTCTGACAGTCCCCTGTAATTTCTGCTATTCTAACAATCTAAGTGTCATTTGCATGAATTGCTAATCAGACCACGTATACCTTCCTTCAGACCATGTAAGTATATCACAAAAAACAGTAGTCCCAGCATGGATCCCTGTGAAACACCACACAGAAGAGTTCTCCATTTTGAGAAACTCCCTTCCAATACTACTCTCTATCTCCTGTTGCCCCGCCACTCTTCCTTCCATCTAGCTAGGACGCCCTGTACCCCTGCGACTTCACCTTCTCCATCAGTTTATCTCATCAAACGCCTTACTGACGTCCATACCTCCCATTGGACTACATCGCACTGATCAGAAGTAAACTCCATCTGCCACTACACTCCTCAGTTTATATCTGATCGATATCAGACTGTAGTCGGAGAACATCCGTTTCACTGTGTTCTACATCCTCACCTTTCCTGTCATCTGCAAACCTACTAATGATACCTTATGCTTGCACATCCGAGTCATTAATGTACATAATAAACAACAATGGTCCCTGTACAGATTATTGTGGTGCCTCCGCTGGGCAAAGGCTTTCAATCACAAAACCAACCCTTCACCAATTATGGATCCGATTTCCCAACTTGCCTTGCATCCCGTGAACTCTTACCTTTTGGACCAGCCTTCTATGTGGGACCTTGTCAAAAGGCCTTAATGGACTCCATGGAAGCCACATCATCTGCACTATTCTCATAAATATTTGCAGACATCACTTCAAAATCTCAGCTGAATTCATCTGACAGTGTCTTCCTCTACCAAATCTATGCTGACTATCCGTAATCAATTATTGCCTTTTGGCATGGCGATCCATTCTGTGCCTCAGAATTGTTCTCAATAATTTCCCTCCCACTGCTGTCAGACTATCAGCTCTGTAATTAACTGGCCTTACCCTGCTGCCTTACTTGATCAAATGAACCACATTAGCGATCCTCCAGTCAGTCGGCACTTCACCTGTGACCAGCAAAGTAATAAATATATCCACCAGGGCCCCAACAATCTCCTCCCTTACCTCCCATAGCAGCCTGGCATACATTTCATTGTCACTGGGAATTTCTCCACCTTTATGCCTGTGAAAACATTTATTACCTCCTCCTTATTGATCTTAACATGTTCTAGTTCCTCAGTGTCCCAACTGAAATCCCCAGCTACAATGCATTTCTCCTTTGTGAATACAGGTATGAAGTGTTCATTGAAGACGTCACCTAATTCCTCTGGCCCCATGTACAGATTGTCCCTTTGGTTTGTAAGACGCCCCATTGCTTAGTTGGGAATCCTCTTACTCTTGCTATTGTCATAAAATACCTTGTGGCTTTTTGAATTCGGTGAGAAACTCGGGAAGAGATTGCAGGGCCCTTTGCAGAGTTATTTGTATCATCAACAGTCCCAGTGAAGTGCTGGAAGACTGGAGAGTGACTCATGCTGTTTCATCAGTTAAAAGCTGCAAGGAAAAACCAGAAAACTACAGACCACTGAGACAGACATCAGTGGTGTGTGAATTGTTGGAATAGATTCGAAGATATTCATGCAGATGGAAAAGCAATGGCAGATTAAGGATGATCAGCATGGGTTTATGTGTGAGAAATGATATCCCACAAACCTGACTGAGTTTTTGAGGAAGTGGACAGGAGGATGAGTGGGAGATGGTGTGTAAAAGGTTATGCACAGTCGACTGGTTAATAAGGTGGGATCCCGAGAGAGCTGCACAAATGCATACAAAGTTGGTTTGGTGGTAGGAGACAGAGGGTAGTGGCATGGGTTTGTTGTTCTGAATGGACAATGTGACTATTAGTGTGTGGCAACGATTGGCACTGGATCGACAGTTTTTCTTCATTCATATAAACGAATTAGAGGAGAATATAGGAGGCATAGTTAGTACATTTATGGGTGACACTAAAGTTGGTGTCAGAGTGGTCAGTGAAGAAGGTTGTCTCAGGTTACCATGGGACGTTGATCCGGTGGGTCAGTGGGCTGAGGACCAGCAGATTGAGTTTAATCTGTTTAAATGCGAGGAGTTGTATTTTAGTCAGGGGAAAAGAGTAGGACAAAAACAGTTAATGGTGCATCTCTGAGTAGTATTATCAAAGAGAGAGAGATGGGTACTGGTACACAGTTGATTGGATGTGGTGTCACAGTTAGACAGGGTGGGGAAAAAGGCATTTGGATCTATTTAACTTCATTAGTCAGAGCTTGGGAGACTGAGTTGGGACACCATATTGTGGCTGCACAGTATATTGGTTGAGACCATTTGCAACCATTTAATGATGACCATAAAAGCATTGTTGATCATCGGGAAAATCTCATCTGATCCACTTATACCCTGAAGAGAAGGACATCTGACATTCTAACTCGGTTTGGCTGAGATGTGTTTCCAAACCCACAGCAACATGGTTAAATATGAGCTACCCTCTTGCAAATAGGAGTGGGTAATGAAAGCTGGTGCAGCCAGTGACACCCACATCCCTGATTATATCAACAAAAGAACGTATTTCCCTCCCTACCTCACATCTGACACCAGCGTGGAGTTGATCTTTATCCTGCAGATTGTGAATGGTTGTGTGTGTGTGGTGGTATGAATGTTCAGTTCTCTGTGTATGCGTTGGCACCTCTCCTCATGCAGAACAACCCTCGCTTATCGCTGTATCTTTCTCTAGTCCCTAAAGCATTCCTTATGTTTGTAACTGCCTTTCGGCTCAAATATGCTCCTGTTCCTCCAGTTTCTCTCATCATCGAATGTCCTTTATCCCCTCCTGCCCTGTTAATGTCTGGTCAAACCCCATTGACGCTTTCTATCTCGATAAACTGGTTTGAGTCCCACAACTTCCTCTGTATTTGTAATTCTTTCCCTGTCCCATGATCCTCCATATCTCTTGAACCAACTCCAGCACATATTGCCCTCCCTCACTCTGTGAACCCCTCCTGTCACAACAATCCATATCGGCTTTTTATTGTCGTCGAGGCCCTTATGACACTTCATGTATCTGTCAGCACATCCAGTACAGTCAAGTCTCCCGTATCATCTCATTAAAGCCCAACAATGTTTCCGCTTCCTACAACAATCCTCTTACTGGGATAACCCTTGCTCTCCCTTTAACATCTGCTTCAACATTTTGATCGCTCTTTTGTCAGTTTCTGAGACACTCTGCCTTCCGAATTGCTAGCTTTTATTGACAGTCTTTGAAGCCTGTTTTATTCTAATTTGATCCTTAAAGACCCGAGGCATTCACTGATTCGTATTTCTTGCTGAAGTTTGGTCTGTGCCAAGGGAATGTCCTTTTGTGGAATATTTTCTTGCTGTTAATTTAGAGGCATACATTTCAGTCTGTTTACCCTATTAACTTTGGGCTGTTCTCCCCTCATTCCCATGTAGTTTGCTTTGTTTAAATTTCAGACTGTTGGGTGTACTTGGAGTGGTCACTGTGGAACTTCATAAACCATTTGAATTCCACCTTACTACCCAAGCCCCCCAGGCCCCATCCCACTGCTGGCCAAGGACGGAGTGACTCTGATCAAAGACAAAGAAACCATTAAACAACGCGGGGGGAGCACTTCAGAGACTTCCTCAAACAGGGTTCTGTCATCGATCAGAGCGTAATTGACCGGATGCCACAACACGCTCCACACCACGGGCTCAGAAATGCCCCAGCCCCGCACGAATTAGAGAAGGCTGTCTGCCAGCTCAAGAACAACAATGCTGCTGGAGCAGAGAGTCTCCCCGCTGACGTATTGAAATGCGGAGGCACAGAGCTCTTGCAGCTACTCCAGATCCTGAGCCAACAGAGTTCTCCACTCCAGAGAGACGAGGAAGCACAGGCCAGGGATGGGGACTGGGATTTTCCAGATCTCTGTGGGACTCAGGGCCATTCTCCATATGTAACCCTCACTGCATCAGTCTAATTTTCCATTCTGTCGGTCTCCTGTAGGTAGTCAGGAAGTTCCTGACTCAATAGATTTCCCAGCTGCTGGGTGTCTCATTGAAAATGGTTGGTCAGCCAGAGAGACAAAGGGCAGGGAGACCTGCCGTCTTCAATAAATCCTGCAATGAGGTAAGATCACTCACAGTGCACAGAGCAGAGAGCAATGAGAGGGTTCCAAACAGTGGCCAACAAGACATGACATAGTTACAGTGCTGGAGGGGGAGCACAGTACAGACACACCCCAAGCTCAATCACTGCCCCTACTTAAACTTACTTTGCACTGAGACAGCACCGGGAATTCAGAGTTATCAATCCAGGCCTGTGCTGTCTTAGTGAGCATCAGTACAACAGAGGGGAAAGCAGGCCTCCCACAAGAGGGTGGGAATGCTGCCTGAGATCTTTCTGTTCTGTGTTCCCTCTCCAACACTGTATCTATGGTATATCTGATGGACCAGTCTCTTCATTAATTTGTAATTCCTTCATTAGTTCCCATCCCTATAATACCTCCCCATATTTAAAATGTGCTGCATTCCAGACGACCATCCCTATCGCTGTAAGTTGCTTCAGTGTCTACAACATGCCTTACCTCGATAATCTCTTCCTTCAGTAACTTGATACAGATTCATACAGCACGAAAACAGAACCATCAGTCCGACGAGTCCGTGATGAGTAGGTTTCCCAAACTGAACGAGACTCATTTGCCTGCGTCTGGCCCATATCCTTTCAAACCTTCTCCTCTCCATGTACCAGCCGAAATGTCTCTTCCATGTTGTAATTGTTCTTGTTTCTCCCATGTGCCCGTGGCATTCCTTTCTATCTCTCCACCATCCTCTGTGGGTAATGTTGCCCCTCATCTCCCTCTTTGAATCTTTGCTGTCTCACCTCACATGCATGCCTTTAGTTTTGGACTCACCTTCCATTGGCTATTCACCTTCCTTATGGACCGCATGGTTTTATGAACCTTTATAAGATCAACCCTTGGCCTCCTCTGCCCAAGGGAAATATTGAGGACAATGTTACAAATTTCTCCAACTTATGTACTCAATGTTCTGATCCATAAACGTAAGTGTGCCAAATTCTGCATTCCCCATCCTGTCCACCTCTGATACCTCTTCCAAGGAATAATATAACTGCACCCCTTGGACTCTCTCTGTTCGACAACACTGCCCAGGGCGCTACCATTAACCGTGATCATTCTCGCTGGTTTGTCTTAATAAGATCCAACACCTGATTTTCAACTCCATCTTCAATTCCTTGGTCTACTGGCCCAGATGGTCAAGATCCCCTTTGTTAACCGTATTCACTGCCCTCTATAAAATTAATTTGATCATCTACAAACTTGGGAACAATGACTCCTATATTCTCAACCAAATCGTTGATGTGGATGATGCACATCAGTGGACCTAGCCCCGATCCTGATACCACAATTTTGGTTACAGGCCTCCAGTCTGAGCAGCAACCCTCACCCACCACACTCTGTCTCCTACTGTCAAGCCAATTTTGTATCCAGTTGATGAGTTCACCCCGATCACATGTGATCTAACCTTACAAACCAGTATATAATGATAAACCCTGTCAAAGATCCTGCTGACGGTAGTGTAGGCAATGCATGGTTACCACTCCAACTAAAACAATCAAGTTAGTGAGACCTGACTTTGTCTGCACAAAGCCGTGCTGACTATCTTTCATCAATCCTTTCCAAATGCATGTGACTCCTGTCTGGCAGAATCACTTCCACAACTTACCCACCACTGACATGTGGCTAATTGGTCTTTAGTTCCCTCGCTTTACATCACAGCCTTTCTTAAATAATGACAAAACCATATTCTTGTCATCGTCGTACTACATGGAAACTGACTCTTCAATTGAAACAAACCATAATCTCAAAGTAAACTTGTCCTAGCTGCCTGTTGCTGATCCATATCGCTCCAAACCTTTCCTATTCATGTACTTATCCAAATGTCTTTTAAACGTTGTAAATGTACCGTCATCCATCACTTCCTCAGGAAGTTCATTCCACACTTGAACCACCCTCTGTTTAACAATTTGCCATTTATATCTTTTGTTTTGAACATCTTTCTCCTCTAACCTTAAAAATGTGTCCCCTCCTCTTGAGACTCCCCCATCCTGGGGAAAAGACAACTGCCATTAACTCTATTCATATCTCTAATCTTTTTTCATAAACATTCATAAGGTCATCTCTCATTCTCCAGGTTCCAGTGAAAAAAGACTCAGCCTGCCCAGCCATTTTTCAGAACTCAAGCCTTCCATACCCAGTAATATCCTGGTAAATCTCTTCTGAACATCCTGCAGCGTAATATCATCCTCCCTATAACTGGGGCGACCAGAACTGGACAGAGTAATGCCAGAAGAGGCCTCACCAATGTCCTTACAATCTCAACCTGACGTCCCAAATCCTACACTCAATGGACTGAGCAATAGTCAGGCATGCCAAACATTGTCTTATCCATCCTGTGATGCAAACTTCAAGAATTATGTACCTGAACACGGAGGTCTCTCTGCTCTAAAACACGAACCGAGGCCCTAACATGAATTGTATAAGCTCTACCCTTGTTTGTTTTACCAAGTGCACTACCTCGCATTTATTTAGATGGAATTCCATATACAGTTTTTCAGCCTATTCACGCATATCATCAAGATCGCTTTGTAATCTTAGCAAACCTCCTTCACTGGCCACGGTTTCACCCTCCAGCCTTCCAACCAATCACACATGGCTGTCAATGGTACCTTTGCTCCGGGGTCCACAATTTCTTCCATAGCATCCGATAATGTCCTATGGTCACATAATCAGGTCCTGGGGCTTTCCATACCTATGTGTTTTAAACCTCCAGCACCACCTCTTCTATAACGTGCACTCTTTTCAAGTACTAGAGAAGTACAGCATGGAAACAGACCCTTCGGTCCCCAACTCGTCTAGGCTGACCAGAAGATCTAAACAACTCCATCCCATTTACCAGCATTTGAACCATATACTGCTAAACTCTGACTATTCATATACCCACCCAGATACCTTTCAAACATTATCATTAGTATCAGTCTCTGTTACTTTCTCCCTCAGCTCGTTCCATACACGCAACACCTTGTGCATGAAAAGGCTGTCCCTTCGGTCCCTTCTAAACCTTTCCCCTCTAACCTTAAACCTATGCCCTCTAGTTTTGGACTCCCAAACCCCTGGGAAAACAGCTTGAATGTTTACCCAATCCACGTACCTCATATTTATATAAACCTCTGTACGGTCACCTCTCAGTCTCCAATGCTTCAAGGAAAATATCCCCAGCTTATTCAGCAACAACCCCGGCAACAGCTTGTGAATCTTTTCTGAGCCCTTTCAAGTTTCACAACATCCTTCCGAGAGCAGGGAGACTGGAATTGCGGTGTACTCCAGTTGTGGGCTGAGATATTACTCTTGGTTCATGAGTTGCCCAGTCTTTGTTCACAGTAAGTTCTGGAGTGCAAAATGTGTTTAGGCTCTTAGCCATATCCTACAGTTCCACACATCGATAGCCTCATTGATCTTGAAGGGCCCATATTTTGTCCCGAGTTACTCTTTTGCTCTTAATATAATTATACAATTACTTTTGGATTCTCCTTATCCTTATCTGCCAAAGCTATTTCATGTCACCTTTCTGCATTCCTGAGTTCCACCAGAAGTGTATTCCTACAACCCCTCTGCTCCTCAGGGATTCACTTGATCCAGCTGGCTATACCTGACATGTGGCCCCTTTTCCTTGACCAGTTCCTCAATAGACAGCCAGTGTTTCCGAATGCTGTCAGCATTAACCTGCACGCAAACAGGAACATGTTGGGCGCTGATCGCTCAATTTATCTCACTTTTAAAATAGTCTCACTTGCCAGACTTCCCTTTCCCTGCAAATAGACTCCCCAATCACCTTTTAAAAGTTCCAGGCTGATACGATCAAGATTTGCCTGGCCCCATTTTATATCTTGAACTTTGGGACCAGGTCTGTCCTTTTCCATCGCCGTTTTCAAACTGATTGAATTGTGGTCACTTTGGCAAAATGCTTTCCCACTAACACTTTAGTCCCTTTCCCTACCTTGTTTCCCAAGGGGCGGTCAGGTTTTGCACCTTTCTCTAGTTGGGTAATTTACGTACTGTTTGCGAGTTTTCTGGAACGCAATTACCAAATTTCTCCCTTCCTAACATTGAATAGTGGCAATGCCAATCTAGGTTTGGAAAGTTTAAAAACCCCGACCATAACAGCCTTATTATTATGATTGATATTTGAGATCCCCCGACATATTTGTTCCTCAGTCTGCCACGGATTATTCAGGGTCAGTACACTCGTATCAAAGTGATGACCAATTCTCATTTCACAGTTCCACTAACACAGTGGCCGATCCCACAGGACTGTCCTCTCCAAGTATTGCTGTGATGTTTCATGCAATCAAATCCCACCACCACGCGTCATTCCTTTCTCGCGACCCGTTCGATGCTTCCTGTGGTCTCTCTACCTTGAAACGATGATTTGCTAGTCCTGCCCCTCCCTCAGCTGTGTTTCTCTAATAACGATAATCTCCCAGTGCCATGTTCCCATCCATCCCCTGAGTTCATCTTCCTTAGCTATCAGGCCCCTCGCATTGTAATAAATGCAGTTTAATCATCAGGTTTTCCCTATTCTCTGATATGGTCTTGCCTGCCTTTTCTGTTGAAATTGCTCTCTTTAACTTGTGTACCAAACTCAAACTTTCTGACAGTTTTAGGGCCAACACCCTGCCAGACTAGTTTATATCCTCTCAAACCGCTCCAGCAATTTGCTCCACCAGGGTGTTGGTCCCCATCTCACCCCCAGGTCAGGTCCATTCCTCACTCTGTGTCCCTGTGCCGACACCTCCAGGGATCTATAGACATGTTCACCAAGATCCCTGCGCTCCTCAGAACTCAACAAGGACCTACCCTTCATTATGTCTGTCCTTCGCTTATCGTTCCTCCCACAGGATATTACCTCACTTCGATGACTACTTAACTCTGCTCAGATTATCGTATGATTGACATCGGACTGTAGACTGAGGCCATCCCCCTCACTGTAAACAATACCTCACCTTTCATGTCACCTGCAAACCTACTAATGATTTCTTCTGCTTTCGCATCCGAGTTGTTAATGTACATAATAACGAGGAATGGCTCCTGCACCGATCCCTGTGGTACACCCGCTGGTGAAAGAATTTCAAACACTAACAAATTCATCCACCAATTGTGGATATAATTGACCAACTTGCCTTGGATCCCATGGTCCCTTTCCCTCTGGACCAACCTTCCATGTGGGACCTTGTCACAAGCCTTACCCAACTCCATATAAACCACATCATCCGCACTGCCCTCCTCAATATTTTTAGACACCATTTCAAAATCCTCCACTGAATTTCTCAGACAATATCTTCCTCTACCCGAGTTGATCCTAACCTTTGCAAGTGTTGATTCATCCATAGAATTGTTTCAAATAATTTCCCTCCCATTGCTGAGAGACTACCTGCTATGTAAATACCTGGCCTAACCCTGCTGCCCTTCTTGAACAAAGGAACCACATTAGCGATCCTCCAGTCATTCGGCACATCACCTGCGGCCAGCAAAGTATTAAATATATGCACCAGGGCCCAAGCAATCTCCTCCCTTACCTCCCATAGCAGCCTAGGATACATTTTATTGGGTACTGGGGATTTCCCCACCTTTATGCATGCGAAAGCATTTAATACCTCCCCCTTATTGATCTTAACATGTTCTAGAGCCTCGCCAGCCCAACTGAAATCCCCAGACACAATGTATTTCTCCTGTGTGAATACAGATGGGAAGTATTCATTGAAGACCTCATCTATTTCCTCTGGCTCCATGCACAGATTGACCCTTTGGTTTCTCATAGGCCTTGCTCTTTCTCAGTAATCCTCTTATTCTGACTATTCTGATAAAGTACCTTGTGACTTTTCCTTAATAGTATTTGACAAGGATATTTTATGGCCCTTGTTTGTCCCTTATTCCTGAGGACCCCCTTGCACTCCCTACTCTTTTGGATGGCTTCGCCTGGTTTTATTACATTGTATTTTCTGTATCAATCTCATAATATCGCTTTATCAGTATTATTTGGAATTTTTGCCTTTACTATTCCCTTGTCAGGAACACATTGGCCCTGAATTTTCTCTGTCTCACTTTAACATGCTCCCACTTCCCTAAATAGACCCAACTGCAGATAGTCTGCCCAGTCTATGTTTACCAGATCCTCTTTATTGATAGTGATACTGATAGGAGACTCAGTTCTGAGGGGGAAAGACAGGAGACTGTGCTGCTGCAGAAGAGAGCCCAGAATGGTGTGCTGCCTCGCGGATACCAGGGTCAAGGGTGTCTCTGAGTCATAACAGAACATTCTGAAGGGAAGGATTAGTAACCATTGGTCATTGTGCACATCAGTCCACATGACAGAGGTAAACAAAGGGATGGGGTCCTGTGAAATGAGTATCAAGAGTTAGGTAAAAGTTTTAAAAGCATGACCTCAAGGGAAACGATCTACAAATTATTCCCAGTGCCACCTGCACCGTTGAGGATTGAAATAGATAGATAGGCCAGATAGATGTGTGGCTGAGGAGCTGGAGGAGGGGGTAATATTTGGATCATTGAGAGGTGACCTGTACAAGGGGGAACAGGTTTGACTTAAACCAGAGGGACACCTAGATCACTGTGAGGGAAATTTGTGAGTGTTGCCTGGCGAGGGTTTAAACTAGGTTGGCAGGGACTCTGAGTAAGAGAGGTACCATCGGCCAGTCAGGGGAAAAATACATCAGCCACCGAGAACAAGTTTCCTATTCTGGATATCCTGGGGCACCGTCAAGGGAGGGAAAAGACTACTGGGTTAATGTGCATTTATTTCAACACACGAGGCGAGACTGGTAAGGCAGACGATCTCAGAGCATGGATTGGCTCTGGGGACTGGGATATTATAGCCATAACAGAAACATGGCTGAGAGAAGGGCAGGGCGGACAGCTCACTGTTCCAGGATACAAAAGCTACAGGTCTGACAGAGTGAGTGAGATGGGAGAGTTGCACTTTTGATAAGGGAGGGCAGAACAACAGTGCTTAGAAAGGATACGCTTAAGGGATCATCAAATGAGGCCATATGGTTAGAAGTTAGAAACAAAAAGGGATGGACTCTGTTGGGACAGTGTTCCAGATTCCCAAAAAGCCAGCGGATACTAGAGGAGCAGATGTGTAGAGTGATTGCAGGTACCTATAGAAATAATAATGTAGTATTGGTTTGAGATGTTAACTTCCCCTGGATGGACTGGGCCACGCACAGAGTAAAATGCCTGTACGGAGTGCAATTTGACAAATGTGTCCAAGAAATTTTCCTAAACCAAGATGTAACGCTAACAAGGCCTAACTCTACTCAGGCGGGAGCAGCACCTCACCTCCTCTCAGAAAACAAGTTCTGGAAAGTGACTGAATTGTCATTCAGAGAGCACTTCGGGTCCAGTGATCACAACTGTCTTCGTTAGATCAGAGTTATGGAAATGGATCAGACAGGTCCCCAGATGAAACTGGAGCAGGGCCAGGTTTGGGGCCATTAGGCAGGATTGTGTGAATTAAAAACCACAGAACGCCAGGTTATAGTCCAGTAGGTTTATTTCAAAGCACCAGCTTTCGAAGCGCAGGTGATAATCCTAAAAGGTGAAAGGCAGAAACTAAATGTGTTTGATATTACATTCCATGACACTGCTATCCTGTTGTTATAAGTTCTGTGCCATACGACTGTGCTCCACAACCACCTGATGAAACAGTGCTCTGAAACCTAGTGACTCCTAATAAACCTGTTGGACTGTAAGCTGGTGCTGTGCGATTTTTAACATTGCCCACCCCAGTCCAACACCGGCTCCTCCACATCATGATTACCATCGATTGGGTGAGTCTGTTTGAAGGAAAAGGAATGACTGGCAATGGGTTTAATCAATCCATATCTTTTTCCAGTCTGAAAGACACGATCAATCTGTGGAGACCCTGCAATCCTCTCAGGTCCCTGCTGCAGTCAGGATCTGTAGAACTCACTCCAATGCCTGTTACTCTCCTGATCCAGTTCGGAAAAGACTCATTATCTGTGCAAAATCCTCCCTGGCTATCTCCCACACTGTCAATGCAAGCTCCTCCAGGCTCTCCATCCATCTACTCATCTCCATAACCTTCTCCAGCTCTTACACCTCTATCTGTGTAAATGCCACACTCCCCTACAAACCTTCCCACTTTGACTAAACTGCAGGAGGTTTAAACTTGCTTATCTGTGAAACTGTCTCCAACCACCCTATCCTACCAACATCCTTGTGCCTGTAAACTGTTTCATCCCTCCCAACCTCCCCATCTCCATGAACTCCTGCAGGCCCTATACCGCTGTAACCTCGTGTGGCTTTATGGTCCTCGCTCCCTGTGAAACTACCTCCCGTCCGCACACCCCTCCCAATTTGGGTTGTCTGTTCCAGATCAGATCAGTGCTGTGTCTGTTACCCTCGACAATCCTTGCAACCCTTCCTATTTGTGTCTCTTCATTCAGATCCCATCCTCTCCCGCTTTCTGAAACCTCTTTGTGCCTTTGTGACCCTCCCTATTTAGAACGTAAAACAGTACAGCACAGCACAGGCCTTTTGGCCTCAATGTTGTGCTGACCTTTTAACCTACAGACCCTACATTTTACTATCATCCATTTGCCCATCTAAGAATTGCTTAAATGTCCCTACTGTATTGGACTCTGCTACCACTGTTGGCAGTGCATTCCATGCACCCGCTACACGATGTGAAAAGAACCCACCCCTGACATGTCCTATAAACCTTCCTCCAATCATCTTCAACTTATACCACCTCATCATTTCCAGTTTTGCAATGGGAAAAGTATGTGGTTATCCTCACTATCTATGCCTCAAATCATCTCATTCACTTCCATGAAATCACCTCTCATCCTTTTTCATTCCAATGAAAAGCCCTAACTCCCTCAAATATTTTTCTTAAGATCTCCCCTCCAGTCCAGGCAGCATCCTGATAAATCTCCTCTGCACCCTCTCTCAAGCTTCCACATCTTTCTGATAATGAGGCAACCAGAACTGAACGCAATAAACCAAGTGTTGCCTCACCAGGCTCGATAAAGCTGCAGCATAACCTCGTAGCTCTTAAAGTCAATCCCCCTGCTAATGAAACCCAACACATCACATGCCTTCTGAACAAGGCTATCAGCTTGAGCACCAGCTTTGAGGGTTCAATGGACATGGACCCCAAGATTATTCTGTTCCTCCACACTGTCAAGAATCCTTCATTTCTCCTTGTAAAGATTTTCTCCGGAATCGTTCAATCTTAAACCCTCCCTATCTTGGTAACCTGTTCCAATCCCTCCAACACTCGTAAACTGAGAAACCTCTTCAAGTCCCGACAATCTTCCTTACCTCTCTAACCTCCTTTATTAGTATCTTCCCTCAAAATTGCTGAAACCTCTATTTGCCACAGCAATACTCCTGATATCTGCATAACTTTCCAGAATGGCTGTGCATACCTTCAGGTTCCCAGGCTGGGAGATATGAGTTCAGATGTGTATCTATTTGCCCGTTCTGTCTTTGTGCCTGATCCTGATCTGGTGCTGCTCAGGTAGAAAACACTCTCCGTGCATCTGGTAACCTCCATATCTATGTTCCTGTCCAGAGCTCAGCTCATCGATGCCTTCCTTTGGAAAGCTCTTTATTTTGTCATTATTGTCAAGTGGCGGTTTCGCGACTGGCAGGAATTGGGGAGTTGCCATTTTGAGAGAATGAAACGTTTATCATTGGGAATTGGGAAGCCTTTAAAAATGAAAACGGCAGTCCAGAGACAGTGTACAATATTCCTGTTAGGGTGAAAGGAAAAGCAGCTAGGTGTACAGAATACTGTCTATAGAGAGAAATTGAGGTTTCAGTGAAGAAAAAGAAGTAAACATATCTCAGGAGAGAGAGTGAATAAAGGCAGTAAGAGAGTACTAAAGCGGGAAAACAGGAGGGTGAAAAGGGGGCACGAGATAGCTTGGACGAATAGTGTTAAGGAGAATCCCAAGGGTTTTTATAAAAACGTAAAGGACAAAATGGTAACTAGGGAGAGAATAGGGCCCCTTGAAGATCAACAAGGCAGCCTGCACGTGGAGATGGGGAGATACTAAACAAGAGTTTTACATCATTGTTTACTGTGAGGAAGAGAAGGAAGATGTAGAATGCAGGGACATAGACTGTGTCAACTTGCAAAATGTCCATATTACAAAGGAGGAGGTGCAGGATGTCTTGAAATGCATAAAGGTGGATAAATCCCCAGGACCATATCAGGTCATAGAATCATAGAGATGTACATGCTGGAAAAAGACCATTCGGTCCAACACATCTATGCCAACCAGATATCCCTGCCGAACCTAGTGCCACCTGCCAGCACCCGGCCCATATCCCTCCAAACCCTTCCTATTCATATACCCATCTAAATGCCTCTTATATGTTGCAAATTTACCAGCCTCCACCACTTCCTCTGGCAGCTCATTCCATGCCCGTACCACCCTCTGTGTGAAAAAGGTGCCCCTTAGGTCTCTTTTATATCTTTCCCTTCTCGCCCTAAACCCATACCCTCTAGTTCTGGACCCCCCGACCCATAAATAGACACTTTGTCTATTTATCCTGTCCATGCCCCTCATAAATTTCTAAAACCATATAAGGTCACCACTCAGCCCCCGACGCTCCAGGGAAACCAGCCCCAGTCTTTTCAGCCTCTCCCTGTAGCTCAAATCCTCCATCCCTGGCAACATCCTTGTAAATCTTTCACAACATCTTTCTGATAGGGAGGAGGCCAAAATTGCATGCAATATTCCAACAGTGGCCTAATCATTGTCCAGTACAGCCAAACATGACCTCCCAACTCCTGTACTTAGTACTCTGACCAATATAGGAATGCATACCAAATGCCTTCTTCACTATCCTATCCAACTGCGACTCGACTTTCGAAGAGCTATGAACCTGCACTCCAAGGTCTTTTGATTCAGGAACACTTCGTAGGACCTTGCCAGGACCTGATCAGGTGTACCATAGAACTCTGTGAGAAGCTAGGGAAGTGATTGCTGTGCCCCTTGCTGAAATATTTTTAGCATCGATAGTCCCAGGTGAGGTAACAGAAGACTGGAGGTTGGCTAACGCGGTGCCACTATTTAAGCAAGATGGTAAGGAAAAGGCAGGGAACGACAGACCGGTTCGCCTGACGTCAGAGGTGGGCAAGTTGAAGGAGGGAATCATGAGGGACAGGATTTGCATGTACTTGGAAAGGTAGTGTCTCATTAGAGATAGTCAGCATTGCTTTGTGCGTGGGAACTCATGTCTCAAGAAATTGTTTGAGGTTTTTGAAGAAATAACAAAAAGGATTGACGAGGGCAGAGCGGTCAGTGTGAGCGATATGGACTTCAGTAAGGTGTTCGAAAAGTTTCCACATAGGAGGTTGGTGAGCAATGTCAAATCTCATGAAATGCAGGGAAAACCAGTCATTTGGGTACAGAACTGGCTAAAAGCTAGAAGACAGAGAGTGGTGATGGAGGGTTGTTTTTCAGACTAGAGACCTGTGACCAGTGGAGTGCCACAAGATCGGTGGTGGATCCACTATTTTTGTTATTTATATAAATGATTTGGATGTGAACATAGGAGGTGTAGTTAGTAAGTTTGCAGATGACATCAAAATTGGAGATGTGGATAGCGAAGAATGTTACCTCAGATTGCAACGGGATCTGGATCAGATTGGCCAATGGGCTGAAGTGTGGCAGATGGAGTTTAATTTAGATAAATGTGAAGTGCTGCGTTTTGAGAAAGCAAATCTCAGCAGGACTTACATACTTAATGGTATATTTCTAGGGAGTGTTGCTGAACAAAGGATCTTTGGAATGCAGGTTCATAGCTCATTGAAAGTGGAGTTGCAAGTAGATAGGATAGTGAAGGAGGTGCTTGGTATGCTTGCGTTTACTGATCAAAGCATTGAGTTGGGAGGTCATGTTCTGGCTGTACAGGACATTGGATAAACTACTTTTGGAATATTGCATGCAATTCTTGTCTCCTCCCTATCGGAAGGATGTTGTGTAAATAGAAAGCGTTCAGAAAAGATTTACAGGGATGTTGCCAGAATTGGAAGATTTCAGCTACAGGGAGAGGTGGAATGGGATGGGGCTACATAAGGCTGAGGGGAGACCATATGCAGGTTTATAAGAGAGGTATGGATAGGTTTAACAGAAAAGGTCTTTTCCCTGAGGTAGTAGAGCCCAGGACCGGACAGCCTAGGTTCAGGATGAGAGGGGAAAGATATAAAAGGAATCTAAGGAACAACTTTTACAGGCAGGGGGTGATGTGTATATGGAATGAACTGCGAGAGGAAGTGGTGGAGTCTGGTACAATTATTGCATTTAAAAGGCATCTGGATGGGAACACGAACAGGAAGGATTGAGAAGGATTTGGGCCAAGTGCTGGCAAATAAGACGAGATTATGTTAGGATATGTGGGTGGCGTGGATGAGTTGGACGGAAGGCTCTGTTTCTGTGCTGTACATCTCTACGATTGTAAATGTTTTTCACTGTCCATTTACAGCCACACATTTCACTGCTTCCCCGTTTACCTTGGTCAGTTCTCCACTCAAACATATATAAATGGCTTTGGTTGTGATTGTAGGGTGTGCTTTATGGTATCTTTAACAATCCATCATCTCACAGAATTCCACTACGCTACAATTTCCCAGAGGATATCTCAGTATGACATTACTCCTTCACTCAGCTTCATCACCCAACGGTCGATCTGAGATAGTCACGTCCCTGGCCATTTACACAATGTGTTATTGAAAGAAATACTGACAAAAACATTCCAAGATGAGTTTGGAGAATATCACTTTTAACAAAGACTGAAGTCTCACAAAATTATCGCAGTGTCTTTGCATTATACAGGAATTTATTTGAATGTGCAACAGTGTTGAGCAATGAAATGTTGTCAGGCAGCCTGAAAAACATTCTCCTGCTTCTGGTTTTCAAACGTGTTACCCGGAATCTGCATTCAGGCTGATTCAGCTGCATCATCTGAGGCCAAATGTGTTCTCTCTCATGCCCTTGTCACCCATTACTGTCAGGGTTACCCATGCTGCATTCCCTGAGACCCCTCAAGGATGTGTGGAATTGAATATTTATGTTCCACCTTTTGTTTCTCCTGTAACCACTTGTTTCTGGTGACTAAATATTATTTATCTCTGTGTCACAAGTCTACCACCTTATTGCAGAGTCTTTGTCCATTCCAAAGAAAGAACATTGTAATTGACTTTTTTCCCAGAATTTCTTGTCACAGCCTAATTCACTGATGTGCAGTTTCAGTTAAACTCTGTCCCTTCCGTTCCTTTCTGCTTGTTTTCAGCCACATTCCGTGCTGTTCCGATGCTTCACCTTTTCTATTTGGATTTGGAAAGCTCCCTTCACCTGAACCCTGTCCCTGCCTCCTCTCTGTCAGTTTAAAGCCCTGTCCATATACCTACCGACATGACTGGCCAGGACACTGCTACCAGCAGAATTGTTTTTAATTCTCTCGTGGGATTTTGCCCTTTCTGGCTGGCCAGCGTGTATTTCCTTTGTGAAAGGATTACTTTCAGCTCTGCTGTACTGAGGTTGTCTGAGACAGCATCGGGAGTGTCACAGTTATCAATCCAGGCCTATGCTATCTTAGTGATCATTAGGACAATGGAGGGGAAAGCAGGGCGACCACTAGAAGTTGCTGCTGAAATCTGGGCACTTAATATTTTCTATTTACATTCCAACATTTTCTATTGTCGCATCATAGAGTCATCCAGCAAGGAAACAGACCCTTCAGTCCAACTCATCTCAGCTAGTGCCTTGAATGCTTTTAACACTGAGAACAGTATCTATCTTTGTAACCTCACCCCCTCCCTACAATCCCTCTGCAAATTTAAAACCTACTACAATGCTGACTATCTCCCTGTCACTGTAAAAAGCTCCAGACTGGACGACATGCCCAATCTCAGGAATCCCCTCCTCCCATCATTACAATAATCTCTCTTTCTGTCATCTTGCACAATACCTCCAGACCTCCCTGTCCCTGTAACATCCTCCAGCCTCGACTATTTGTGTAACCTCCTCCAGCCCCTATGGTACATGATATCACTGTCACCTTCGATCACTTTAACATTCCTGCCTCCCAACCTACACCACCACAGGACTTCTAATCATCCACCTATCCTTCCAGATCTCACTATCTGTGTAAACACCTCCAGTCCCTAAAGCCTTTCCTGCCTGTGTAACCTGCTCCTATCCCGGCAGCCCTCCCTGTGAACAGTGCCCTGAAGCCACAATAACGCTCCCAATGTCAGGAATCTCCTCTATCGCTGTGACCTTCTCCCGTCACGACACTGCTCCATAACTCTATCCCTGTCGTCACTACCAACCTTCCTATTTCTGTAACCACAAGGTCACTAAAACCATCCATGTACATAAACATCCTCTTTGTTGCTGTATCCAAGCCCAGTCCCTACAGTTCTCACTTTCTGCAACCTCCTTCAGTCTGAAGAACCATCCAGTATCTACACCACACTGTATTACTGACTTCATCCAATCACAAAAACCATCACCACAAACCTCACTATCGCAGTAAACTCTTCCATGTCCTCCCTATTTCTGTACACCATCCTTTCATTACTACTCATTCCTGATGAAGGGCTCTGGCCCAAAACTATGTTCCTGATCCTCGGATGCTGGAAAAGCATCATGGATAAGGCAGCAACACACACTCTTGATTCTGATCTCCAGCATCTGCACAGCTGACCTTCTCTTGGTGAGGCAGAATGGCCTACAACTGCCCCTCTTTCCTATGTTTCTGTGTAGCACTCCCTGGCTCTGGTATCTCTGTCAGTCCCCACTATCCCCACTAACTGTGTAAACTACACAATCACCCATCACTGGAATTTTCTCAGACCACGGAATACCCACCATCAGTCCAATCTCGTCCAGCCTCTCCAATCCTCCCAATCCGATTCCTCCTGTAGCCCGATAACCCCGTCTATCTTTGTAACTTCCTTTATCCGCTGGAACACTCCCTATCTCTGGAACATCATATCCTATAGCATCCCTCCGTTTGTGTGCTGGTCCAATCACTATGACGGCGCCTCCCTCTGCGACGTTATCCCACAGACGGAATCCACTTCCAACACTGAAACCTTCACTGTTTCTGTTATCTCCTCATGCAACCACAGACCTCCCTTTCGGTATGAACTTCTGACGTTCAACAGTCCACCATGTCTCTGCAATCTACAGCAGCCTCCAGAGCCCTCCTTAAATCTGTCACCTGCTCCAGCAGCTATATCACTCCCCATCCGTCAGTCCAACTCTGTAACTGCTGCAGCTGCTATATCACTACCCATCTGTCAGGCCTACTGTGCAACTGCTCCTACAGTTATATCACTCCCCATCTGTCAACCCTACTCGGTATCCTCTCCAGTAGCTATGTCACTCCACATCTGTCAGGTCTACTATGTAATTGCTCTGGCCGCTATATCACTAGCCATCTGTCAGGCTCACTCTGTATCTGCTCCGGCAGCTCCATCACTCCCTATCTGCCAAGGCCACTCTGTAACTGCTTCAATAGTGATATCACTCCCCAACTCCCCAACTTTGTAACTGCACAAGTGATATTACCCCCCATCTAGCAAGCCTACTCTGTAACTACTCCAGCAGCTATATCACTCCCCATCTGTCAGACCTGCTCTGGAACTGCTCCGACAGCTATAACACTCCCCATCTGTCAGGCATACTCCAGTCCTCACAGACTGTGGAGGCCATTGTCTCAGTAACCTGCTCCAGGCCCTGAAAGTCTCTCTGTACTCAGAGAACGTCTCCAGCCACAGCAACAATCCACATCTCTGTTTGCTCCTCCTCCCCCTCCAGCACCTCAAACATTCTCTCTTTGTCTGACTTGGCAACTCTGCCTTTGCATTCCTTATTTCTGTCCCAAAAATCTCCCTGTATTTGTAACTCTCTCTCTCTCTCTTTATATATTTGTATCAACCCCACCCTGTCAAAGTACGCTCCTCCAGTATCTCCATCCGTCTACTCATCTTCTTCACCTTCTCCTGTTCTAAACCCTACCCCCCTCCCCCGTCTGTGTAAACATCACCCTCCCTGACAATCCTCCCTACCGCTGGAACATCCTCCAGTTTGTGCAATGCTCTCTATCTGTCTAAGTATCACCAGGCCTTATTGTTGTTCCTGTGTCTGTATGCTCTGCCACACTCTCCAGCCTTCCCATTGACGAACCCTTCAGTACCTCAGCATCTGATATCATTCACTGCAGCTTTCCGTATCTCTGTTAGTGCCTCAATTCTATACAAATCTCTTCGCTTCTGTAAATAGCACCATTCCATAAAATACCTGCATAAACTACCCCCATCCTGCACTGAGAGCCTCATTTTCCTTTTGATCACCTGTAGACCCTTCGGATCTCCCTGTAACTTCCCTGACTCCACTGAATACAGCTCATCTCATGTTATAACTCCTCATACACATGTTACTCCCCATCTCTGTGACATTCTTCAATCCCTGCAATTCTCATACTTTTTCTCCAGACCTTCCAATCCCGCTGATTGATGTAAAGTTATTGATCCCTTGCATCATGTTTAATACCTGAAGCAGCTTCCACTCCCTCAATGCATCCTGTCGCTGTAACCTCCTCAAATACTACAGCTTTGTAACTGTCTTTGTAATATCTTCCAACATCTACAACCCTCTCGATTTCCGTAACCGCCTCTATAACAGCATTCCACATCTCTGTAATGGATGGGAATGCTGCAAACCTATTTTCACAGCCCTCAATAACTGTCTGAACTCCTGCAGTCTTACACCGTCAGTATCGTGGCTCCTCCATTCCTAAGCATTTTCCCTGGCTCTGAACTGATCCAGCTCCTTCGAACCTTCCTAACTCAGTAAACGCCTGCAGAGCCAACAAACATCCTTATGTGCATTGCCGAGGCCCTACAGCCCTCCTTACAGCTCCAAATACCACCCTCCCTATCTTTGTAACTCTTACTGATAACCCTGTACCTCTCTGTGACATTTTTCATCCCAACAACCTGTCTGATCTCTAACCACCAACAGTCACCTCAAACCACCCCAACTCTGTAACATCCTCCAGTCTCTACACCCCTGCTTATCTCTGTAAGATTCCCGAGTACCTACATTCGCCTTTATCTCCGGTTACAGATCCTTTCTCAGGGAAGCAATGTCTCAGTACAGATCCTGTACGAAGACCAAAGAATCTTCGATATATCAGTAAATTTGCCTAATTTTCTAAATTCTCATGTGTTCAAATTCAACCTTCTCCATCTTTTCTCATCAATATCCCTCCATTTTGTGGGACAGTCTGTAAAATCTTCGCTGGGCTGCCTCCAATGCAAGAACATTTCCCTCCAGATAAGGCACCACGTCTGTTCACATTATTTTCAATGTGAGGTGACTGGAACCCTCTAAAGCTATTACAAGCCTTCCCTATTGTTATTCTCCATTCCCTTTGGAGTCAACCCCAGCATTCCATTTGCCCTTTCTATGACATGCTGACCCTGTAAACCTCTGTTCTGGGATTTATACACAAGAATTTCCAAGTTACTTTGTGATGTAGCTTTCTGCAGTCTATCTGAAACCAAGGGGTGACGGTTCTAATCAGGAAAGTGTTGGAATGTATGGTAAATGATATGGCAGAAATGATAACTGCACAATTCGAAAACAGATGAATAAGCACGTCCCGTAAGCCCATCCCGATGGCACGGAGGCAGCGCGATGGCTGAGTGGTTAGCCCTGCTGCCTCACAGCAACAGGAATCAAGCTTTGATTCCATCCTCGGGCGATTGGCAGTGTGGAGATCTCCCTGTGTCTGTGTGGGCTTCCTTCAGGTATTCCTGTTTCCTCCCACAGTCCAAAGATGTGCAGGTTAGGAGAGGTGGCCGTGGAACGTTGTCCAAACTGTCGGGTTTCTGTGATCAGATATAGAAGTAGGCCACATGGACCATCCAGTCTATTCCACTATTTGATGATAGTGGAATTGTTTCTCTTACCTAATCTCTGTAACCCTTCATCCCCTTACTCACTAAGAACCTATCTATGAGGAGAAAGTGAGGGCTGCAGAGGCTGGAGGTTAGAGTTCAGAGTGTGGTGTTTGAAAAGAACAGCATGTCAGGCAGCATCCAACGAGCAGGGGAATCAACGTTTCGGGCAAAAACCCTTCATCAGTCCTTTCCTGATGAAGGGCTTTTGCCAGAAAAGTCGATTCTACCGTTCCTCGGATGCTGCCTGACATGCTGTTCTTTTCCAGCACAACACCCCTGACAAGAACCTATCTATCTCTGAGTTAATACACTAAATTACTTCTGATCCACAGCTCCCCGTAGACAGTAAGCTCCCCAGATTATCGCCCTCTGGATGAATAAATTGCTCCACATCTCTACTCTAGAGTGGCGTCCCTTCTCTCTGAAGCTCTCTCTTTGGGCCTGAGTCTCTCCGAATCATGGAACCATCTTCCCCACGTCCACTCTATCCAGGTTCCTCAGTATTCTGTACGTTTGAATCAGATTTTACCACCGCTACCTAAACTTCATCGAGTGTAGACCCAGAATCTCCAACTGCTCCTCATGTGACAAGCATTTCATCTCTGGGACCTTTCTGGGAAATTTGTTTCCCGTACCCCCTCACATCCTTTTTCCAGACTGTTAATGTATAGCATGTTCAGTGTGGTCCTAACGCTTACCCCTGTGGAATACCACTTGTCACTGGCTGACTCCTTTATATCCGCTCTCTATCTTCTGACAGTGCCAGCATGTTGTTCTGAAAGCGAGATGTCATTTCATAAACACAACTGGCTTTGTTTTCCTGTCTGGTTGTAGACAGCAGAGTAGATAAAAGGAAGGAATGGTTCCTTGGGATTTTCAGAAACCTTTTAACAAGGTCCCACTGAAAAGGTGGATAAGCAAAATTGGCAGATATGGGATTGGAGGGAATATACTGGCATAGATTGGGAATTCTTTAATAGACAGAAAATTAAGTGGAAGAAAATGGATTAGTGCTTGACATACGAACAATTTCAAATAGATTTGATGGATTTGATGATCGGACAAAGTCTAATGTTCCACATTTGTTGGTGACACAAAATTAGTTGGGAATGTGGGTTGTATGGAGGAAGCAAAGAGAACATGAACAGTCAGTGAATTTCCCTTTTTAAAAATTCAATGATGTACCGTGGTCATCACTTGCTCGGCCATCATTACCTTCCCATCTGTAATTCCCTGGTGAAGGTGGTAGTCAGCTGTCTTCCTGACCCATTGCAGTCCTTTGGGTGAAGGACAGACACATTGCTGGGAGGATGGAACGTGACTTGGAGGACACCTTGGAAATTCTGGTCTGTCCGTGCACCTGTAGCTCTTGTCCTTCCAGGGAATAGTGGTTCCAGGTTTGTGAAGGGCTGCTGAAAGAGCCTTCCTGAGTGACCTCAGTGCTGCTTGTTGATTTTTCTACAAACTCCTTCCTTCATTCATTCACGGACATGTGCATTGCTGGCTGAGTCAGCATTTTTAAATTGATTTGGAGTTGTCCCTGAGAAGATGGTGGTGAGCTGCCTTCTTGAGTGACTGCACCAGCCGTTGGAACTGTTGTTGTCTGTGTACCCTCCAGCAGGCACTACAACATTCCTCTTGTCTGTAACATAACCCATATGTGCTACTGTAACTGCATACAGACAATGCAGCTCTCCCTTTGTCGGTGACATACTCGTCTACGTACAACTCTTATAGTTCCTCACAATATCTCACCTCTTCCATTCCCGTCTGTGCTGTTGATCTTGCAAATGGTTTTTATTCCTGTTTAAACTTCTGATCAGCATTCAACTCTTCCTTTTCAAATTTGTGAACTCTCAGTATCTGTATCCCTCCATATCACTGTTACAAATTACAACACAGGTTCCCCTCCTTAAATCTCTATGCATTGCAATGGCTGGATGTGTTTAATTCACGCTTTTCACCCTCCTTATCCACCTCACCTCGTCCAGCCCCTACAGGCCAACAATTTCGGAATGCTTCCGTTCTCTGAGGGTCCTTGAATACCACCAGTGCTCCAATGATCTATATCCACCCAGTTATTATAAGTTGTCTAACTCTGTAACATGCAGCAGTGTCCAGTACCTTACAACACTTCCTGGTTGTCAATTTGCATTCATTGAAGTTTTTCTATCTCTCTGAGCAGTTCTCAAAAAAAAACCCTTTCGACTCGACAAAGCTACGTTAAAAACGAACCACCAACTCTCTATTTCCTTTGCCTTATTCAATTCCTGCAACTCTCCCTGTATCTTCCATTAACCTGCTTTAGGCACCGCACGTCTGCCTACTTCTCCAGATAGCCTGATCCAGCCCATATAGCTCTCTCAATCACTGTAACACCCTCTGCCCGTTCCAATCCTCCTCTTTCCCACTGTTTTCCAGGCACAACGGCGATCCTGTAATAGAGCAGTGCGGAATGGGATGTTATAAATCTCAGCTGAGGCTTGAGGTCGACCATTACCTGGGAGTCACAAAGGGAGAGAACCTGAGAGAGAGCAGCACAGAGTGGGAGAAGATAAATCAGCAGTGAGAATCGAGGCCGGCTGGGACTTGGAATTGGAGAAACAGCAGAGTAGGAGGCTCGAAATCAGCACTGAGTCACAGAGGGAGTGACCTGTGTGAGGGAGAAACTTGGAGCAGGAGCTTGAGGCTCACTCACACCTGGGAGTTACAGAGGCAGCAAAGTGTGAGGAAATAAATCAACACTGAGTATTGAGGCCTAGTCATACTGGGAGTAACAGAGACGGTGACCATGTGAGGGAGCAGAGTGGAGTGGACGGTGGAGGATTACACGTACCTGGGTGTCACAGAGACGGTGACCCTGTAAGGGAGCAGAGTGGAGTGGGAGCTGGACGATTGCACATGTATGGGAGTCACAGAGACGATGACCCTGTGAGGGAGCAGAATGGATGGAAGCTGGAGGATTACACGTACCTGGAAGTCACAGAGATGTTGATCCTGTGTGGTCTTCACAGAAGAAAATGAAAGTTCATTTGCTGATAATAAACATTACTTGCTGTAACTTGCTACAAAATGACATTTTCTTTCATGGAAATAGGGCTGAAGGCTCACATATCTGTAATAAGTGAAAGTCTGAATCAGTATAATAAAGAATCCCAGTCAGCTATAGACCGATAAGGGATTCCATGTGAAACGTATGCCCCTGATGTTAATTTTATACAACATAATTCATTGAGTAAGACTAAACACGTTTCTGCTTATGTTGCGGTAGTGCAGGTTGGCCAAATGGGAAATGTTTTCTGTTACATTAGGAAGTTATAGCCCCTCCTGGTGTTCGAGATGAACACCTCGTCCTGCAGCTCAGTTAATGACTGGAGATTCTGTGAGACATCTATGATGCTGAGAGTTAGGTGGATAACACTTAAAGGGAGGGGATCACACTGCTGTCATAACGGCCTGTAAGAAGGAAGGAAATGGGTGATCAGTCAAGAAGTGCTGTCAGGAAATACAGGTTTACCCTGGAGGGGAAGGGAGGGGAGGGGAGGCTCCCTCCCCATTAACTTTCCCAGTTTGGAAGCTGATGAAGATGCGGGTTGCTCAGGGAAATGCACTCAGGGCCATATCTGTGGCACCACAAGCAGCCTGACTGTATAGGAGGGTAGGGAAAAGGAGGTAGGGGCAATAGTCACAGAGGAGTCAGGAAATTGAAGACGGTGTCTGCGTTTCTGTGACTGTCAATGTAATTCCCGGATCGTGGTGTCAAGAATGTCACAATGTTCATCACGTCTGCTCCATCATTTAATTTTGACTGATCGGTTTTTCAAGCCCATTTTCCATCTCTTGATCTTGTGGCAATCAAGGACTTTTCTATCTTTGTTTTACATCTACTCAATGACCTTGCATCCATAACTTTCTGTGTCAATGACTTCCACAGATTCCCCACTCACTGGGTGAAGCTGTTTCCCCTTATCTCCGATAAAAAAGGTTTTCCCTTTACTCAAAGTCTGTGCCCTTGGTTACTCGTCTCTCCTGTCAATGGAAACATCTTCCCAACGTCCACTCTGTCCAAGCCACTCCACAGTATTCTGTAAGTTTCAACCAGATCTCCCCTTGTCCTCCTAAACTCCGTCATGTGTAGTCCCAGAGCTCTGAAACATTCCTCATCGGCTCAGCCTTTCATTCCTGGGATTTTTCTTGTGAACTTCATAAAGACCTGCTCCAGGTCCAATGCATCCTTCCTGATGGATGGAGCCTAAAGTATAACGTAATCATAAATTATATAAAGGAAAGCAAAAGATGAAGTGTAGAAGTATTGGTTCAGGACAGTGTTAGTTAATGAGTCTGAGATTAAGTTGATGCCTTCAAGTTCAGAATGAATTTGGCTGGAGCTTTAGTTAAAAAAAGCTATAAGGTTATGCTGTGAGGGACCGCCTGTGGGCTGCCAACTAGTGAAAAGGATACAGAGATGGCAACGTGACAGTGTTGAGAAACTTCCATTATCCAGCTGTAGGCTGGGAAACTGACTGTGTCTGGGTAGTGACGGATTGCATGGAGGAGAGCTTCCTGCAGCAGTATGTGCCCACCCCAAGGGACCATGTACTGTTGAACCTTGGAAAAGAAGTGGGGAAAGTGGATCCAGTATCAGGTTGGAGCATTTTCAGGCACGATGATCATTTTATTGTAACGCTCAGGATGATGGTAGAGATTGCTGTGCATTGACTGAGTTTGAGAAAAATCAATCGACTGAGAACTGCCTTCAGTGGGGCAAGAATGAATCTGGGAAGGTGTGACCGAAACACCAAGTTGATCAGAAAAAAGAAAAAAATGAAGAATGGGCACCCTTCAATGGCTTGGGTCTGTTCGACGGATAGATCCTCACACAGGAAAGGCAGGGTAAACAAACCTAATGCTCCTTCAATGACAATGGAGCAAAAGGTGAAGGTGAAGAAGACCAATTGAATAGCTTTCTGATAGAGAACAGAATTGTGAACCAGGAGAATTGCTGAAGGTTTAGGGTAGAGATGATACAGCGGAGGAATTTATGAGAAAACGGAAAGCCAACATAAAATTGTCACACCTCAAAGGGAGCGTGTGAAAAGGTGGAGTAAGGCTGATTCAACACTTGAAAGAGGATTTATACTGAGATGAAGGGGAATGGCTAAGTGTGAGATGAATACTTCATCTTTGTCTTTACCAAAGTGGCCGAACCCACCCAGGTCATAGTGACAGAGGAGGAAACTCTGTCACTCGAAAGGTACAACATTGATGAGGAATATATTTGTGGCACAGGCAACAAACCGGTTTCACTGTTTTTCCCTCGATAGATGTGACATCAAATCATTCATTCATTCATTCATACATGGAATAAAAGGGACTGTATCAATTTGGACACAAAATTGACTCATTGGTAGGAAATCGAGAGGAATGTTCAACTAGACTTTTAATTCAGGCTGGAGATAGATGTTCAGTGAAGTTCCACAGGATTCAGTTTTGGTGACCTCATTCATTTTAACATGTGTGAACGATTACAAGTGGTGTGCAGGGACACATTCAAAATTTACAGTTGACACAGCACTTAAAGAAATTGTAAACTGTGAGGAAAATGTTGTAGAACTCTAAACTTACATTGCCAACTTGTTAGAAACAGTAGAAAGGTGATTGATGAAGTTTGGCAAATTGAAATATGAGACAATGCAACTTTCTATCAAGAACATTAAAATACAACATAAAATAGGCAGGAATACAGACGCACAGGATGCGCAAACACCATTGAGGTTTGTAGGACATTAAACATTGGCAAATCATGTCTTTATAAATAGTGATAGTTCAAGAGTAAGGAGGTGATGTTGAACTTGCATCAAACACATTCAACTTCAACTGTGTCACATGATCGGACAGATGTGAACACATTGGAAAGGATAAAGAACTGATCTAAAAGAATATTTCCTGGAATGAGAAAGATTAGTTATGAATCAGGCTATTGCAACTGTTCTCACTGAAGTGAAGGTGGCTAAGAGGAGATCGGATGAAGTTTTTCAAACTCATAGGCAGACTGAATAGATTAGATTGGATAAAACGGGACCCACTCACAAAACGAGAGGACACAGACTTCAGGTTATGTACAAGAGGAGAGCTATGATAGAAGTAAGAACCTTGGATGTGTTGTAAATGGATGTTGAATGGAAATTTTCAAGAGGAAATTGGATGATTATTGCGACTAAAAGCAATGTATAATTGTTGTAGTTCTGTTCGCCGAGCTGGGAATTTGTGGTGCGAACGTTTCGTCCCCTGTCTAGGTAACATCCTCAGTGCTAGGGAGCCTCCTGTGAAACTCTTCCGTGCTGTTTCCTCCGGCATTTATAGTGGTTTGCCTCTGCCGCTTCCCGTTGTCAGTTCCTGCTGTCCACTGCAGTCGCCGGTCTCTTGGGTCCAGGTCGATGTATTTGTTGATAGAATCTGTGGATGAGTGCCATGCCTCTAGGAATTCCCTGGCTGTTCTTTGTTTAGCTTATCCTATAATAGTAGTATTGTCGCAATCGAACTCACGTTGCTTGTCATCCGCGTGTGTGGCAGAACACCGAATGGAGAATTCACCACAAAGGTGTACAGGAAAGCCACATACACAGACCAAGTCCTGAACTACGAAAGCAACCAGCCCAACACACACAAAAGAAGTTGCATCAAGACACTGTTGAATAGGGTCACAACACACTGCAGCACACCAGAACTGCAGAAAGAGGAAGAAGAACACCTCTACAATGTATTCACCAAGAACGGATACCCCCGCAGTTTCATCAACAGATGCCTAAGGGAAAGACAATGGAATGAGGACATGCCACAACCCAAAGGACTAGCCAGGTTACCATACATCAAGGACATTTCTTAACTGACAGCCAGATTACTACGACCACTAGGACTCATAATAGCACACAAACTAACAGCCACTCTCAGACAACAACTCACCAGAACAAAGGACCCGATACCCAGCATGAGCAAAACCAACGTAATGTACAAAATACCATGCAAGGACTGCACAAACACTACATAGGACGAAAAGGAAGACAGCTAACGATCAGCATCCATGAATACCAACTAGCCACGAAACGACATGACCAGCTATCCTTCGTAGCCACACATGCAGATGACAAGCAACATGAGTTCGACTGGGAAAACACTACTATTATAGGACAAGCCAAACAGAGGACAGCCAGGGAATTCCTAGAGGTATGGCACTTATTCGCAGATTCTATCAACAAACACATCGATCTGGACCCAATATGCCGGCCACTGCAGCGGACAGCTGGTACTGACAACCGGAAGCGGCAGAGACAAACCACTACAAATGCAGGAGGAAAGATCACAGAAGCACTTCACAGGAGGCTCCCAAGCACTGAGGATGTCATCTCGACAGGAGATGAAACGTTTGAAACGCAAATTCCCTGCTCGGCGAACAGAACCACAACAACGATCACGCGAGCTACAAATATTCTCCAAAACTTTGAGAAATGTATACTATTACGGGAGAAAGCAAGAGATCACTACTCTGTACTGAACTCAGATGAAGAGCTGGTGCAAACATCATGGGTCAAATGACAGACTTCTTGCCTTAATTTTTCTGTATGGATTGGTGCAATGTCTCAAGAGTTCTCCAATTCTAATAATAATGTGTCTCCATAACCTCATTGATACTGGGCGATCTAACTTACCTCTGAAACATCCATCAGTCAAAACACTCTTCCTTATCTCTGTAACTTATAAAGGCATTTTATAAACCTCCTTTCTCTGTAATCTCCTCTAAATACTCCCTCTCTCTGTAATAATTCTCAAGGCCTGGCAGCGTTGTCTGTAATTACTCCAATGCATAGAAAGCTCCCAATCTTTACAATCTCCTCCAGCTCACACAATCATCAGTCTATCAATGTCACTAACTCCCTCCCGCCCTGATAAATCTCATGATCTCCATACCCTCCTCCAGCCATTACACTGTTCATTATTCAGTGCACCTTTTTCCGTCCCTTACAAATCTGACCATCTCTTAAACTTCCTCAAATCTCTACAATTTTTCCTGTTGTCTAACGTGCTCCAATGTGTGATCTTCTGTGTAAAAGCCTCTTGCCCCTACAGCACTCCCGATTCTGTACCACCTTCTGTCCCTACACAGCTCCCTAACTCTGCAGCCTCCACATTGTAAATCCCACCCTATCTGTGGAAACACCTTCAGCCGTCCTTACTTTTGTAATCTCCACCAGATCAAAAAAAACCCTCTATGTATCACGAATCTTCATTAACCCCTTCAAATCTCACTGTCTCTGAAATTCCTCCCGCTACTGCAATACTCTCCATGAAATCTTTCAAGAAAAGTCACATTTTCTTTCAGGAGAACCTCGTCATATTAATCTCCTGCAGTACTAATACAAGGTTTGCTTTTGTCTTCTGCAAGCTCTCTATCTCAAACCCTTCACCTATAACGTCTTTATTATCTCTAATCTCATTCTCAAACTTGATCTGCCTATATATCTGTGACCTTCTCCAGGAGGAGGAAAGGCTTTTTCGGGGTAGGGGTAGATTTTGTGTTTGAAGAATCTCATAAACGTATGACTGCTTGTAGAATGTAGAGGATTTACAGAGATGGGAAGGGTGACAGAACATGAGGGATGTCACAGAGATTGATATTTGTAGGCACAGAGAAAAATCATCTTTAGTTTGCATGTTTGACTATAGTTTGAAGAGGAAAACATGCTATTAAGCTGCAAATGTATGGATGTATTATTGAGATTGGGATCTGCCTTTTCCAACTGTGGGACTCCATACAGGAATAGGTGTGAGCAGTTGACCCCACAAAGGCGGGGCAGAGTCTGTAATCTTCCAAATATATTTGGGAGATCAATTCTAGGATAGGTGAGAGCAGCTGAGAATATTCAGGCAAGGCAGGAAGTGTGGGATTTTCCTGGTCTGGTTGAGGGACTCATTTCCAGAATAGATGTGAGTAGCTATAAATACCTAATGCGCTGGGCTTGTTCAGTTCTGAATGTACTTACCTATTCTGTATCCGTATCTACATGTGATTCCGAACTGACATTGTCACAACAGAAGTGACTGCTGAAAGACAACAATTCCCAGGTAGGAATACTTGACCAGGGTCAACTCAACAGATCATCAGATAAGATTAAGTTCTCACTTCCTGAAATATTACAATTCAAAAGTATTTTACGAAAACAAAACTTGTTTCATCTGGTGTGAATTCAGTCTGCATCATTGACCCGAATCTCTATGGTAGGACAGATCAGTTCACCTGTCACAGTGAGGGCTCTATTTGTAATCCTTGTGTGCTTTAACCACTTCTCACAACACCAGTCAGCCCTCCCACCATCTCCCACATCCGTTGGATTCTTTTTCTGATATAGATAGACGTGGGTATCATTTTCATCAGGTTTCGTGGAGAGTTTTTTTTTGCAAGTTTACTGTCGACAAAATATTGATCTGGCTGGTCCAGCTCACTTTTCACTTCAACCAAAACCTAAAACTACCTTTGTCATTGTAATCTGCCTCAGCCCCTAGAACAATCAATATCTCTGTAATATCCTGCTGTTTTTACACGCCTTCCTATCTCTGTAACCTTTTACATTCATCATGATTTCTGGTACTTGCTGTCATCCCCATATTCCTTCCTACTTTTTCAACAAGGCCAATGAAACAGTAAAACAAATAGAATGAAACAAGACCGATATGGATGCAGTGTGTCCAAGACTGAGAACCGAATAATCAAAGGCTTTCAGCATTTATACAAGAAGGAGAAAAAGCCCACCACAGTGAAGTAGCATTGTGTATAAAGGCTGGGATCAGTATTTCTGTGATGCTAATCAATTTACACAGTAATCCTCACTGTCCTCTCCCCGATCCCTTTACATTGATACTCTCGATATTGCCTAAATTTCAGAAATGTCTACAACACCGATTACTCTGGAAATTGTCTGCACTGATTAAAAAGAAGGTGCTACCCAGCTTCATTCTTTAAAAAAAATAATTGTTATGATTCCACAGAGACTGTAGGACTTCAGGTTCAGATCTAGGCACATTTATAAAATATTCCAGAGTTTCTGCCTCGACTCCGCTTCCATGCATGTCTCTCAGATCCTTTCCTTACTCTGCGAGAAATAACAACTTTCCTCATGACATTTCTAATATTTTAGCCAATTAAATTAAATATTTGCTGCTGGTAACTGAGCTCTCCAATAAGAAGAAGACAGTCTCTCCCTCTCTATCCAGGCCCTTGACAACATTTGCAGTCTAATCAAATCTCCTCTTAGTATCCTCCACTTCAACCTTTCCTCACAACTGCATTATCACTTTCCCAGGATAACAAACCTCTTCTCTACCACCTCCAAGAATGAAACATGCTTGAAACGTCAATTCTCCTGGCACTCTGCTACCTGACCTGCTGTGCTTTTCCCACACCACACTCTTTGACTCAAATTTCCAGCATCTGCAATCCTCACATTGTACCTCTACACAATGCATTTTAATTCCATCCTTCCATGTGATATAGTGACCAGAACTACATGCAGTACACAGGCTGTGATTGATCTAGTTATTTATACCGTTCTTGTATAAGTTTCCTGCTCTTACATTCTGCACTTGAACTGAGAAAGGAAATGTGCCATTTGCTGCCTAATTTAGATTATTGATGATGCTGGCTACTTTCAGGGTAAAAGCAAATTACTGCGGATTCTGGAATGTGAAACCAAAAGATAAAATGCTGGAAAATCTCTGCAGGTCTGGCAGCATCTGTAAGGAGAGAAAAGAGCTGACATTTCGAGTCTAACTGACCTTTTGTCAAAGCAAAAAAAGGGAGAAATATGGAGATATTTATACTAGGATCTGTCCACATTGACAGTATGCTCATTTATTGTGTATTCTTTCTATTGATTGCTGTCCCTAAATGACTTGACTTGCACTTCTCCAGGTTGCTTGGTACATTCAACTTAACCTCATAGCTTCCATTTTTAAGCAGACTACTATGTGTTCGCTCATCAAATCAAGTAAGTCACATCAACTGTACGAATCTCTGCATGAAAACCAAACAGCCAGATTAACTACACACATCTTACCATGCAGAAATTCAAGCTGACATTCCTCTGGGATTTTCTAAGGGTCCATTCTTCCTGCCGCGCAGAATTCCGATCTGTAAGTATTCATTCAGCCCCTTGCTTCATCCTGAACAAAGCTACAATATCAGCAGGTCTCTGACACTTTGCCTCTATTCAGTGAGGAACCGAAAATGATGAACAATGAGCAAATATGGCAGGGGAATTTTCTCCCCAGCTTCTTTTAAGGATGTGAATCTCCTTTATAGGTCCTCTCTCTATTTAAGTTGATAACTTCCAATAGTTTGCACGACAAATTCTGCATAAGAAAAGGGCCTGACTTGGCCTATCTCATTTCTGTCAGTTTCACGGAGGGTTTGTCTCCACAAGTCTAAGTGAACGTTCTCATAATAACAACATCCTGAATCTGCCTCATGAACTACCTGCCCCGCCTCTATGTCCATTCTTACATCTGGTACGAGCCCAATGATTATCTTCCGCTATGTTAAAGGTATAAAAATTGCCCACTGCCCAGATAGCCCAGAATGCACCGGATACCCTGCTGCAGATGTCATTTTTTTAAAAATCCACTACACTCTTGGATTGACAATCCAAAATGTCCTGGACATGACGACGAGGGGGATTGGAAAACGTAGTAAACTGAGGGCTCCACTTTGTGGCTGAGCCCCTGAGGCTCTGGTAGATGGCATGGTGCAGGACAGGGACATTATCTTCCTCCAGGATAAATAGACAAATTCTTTTCCCTGGGGTCGGGGAGTGCAGAACTAGAGGGCATAGGTTTAGGATGAGAGGGGAAAGATATAAAAGAGATCTAAGAGGCAACCTTTTCACGCGGAAGGTAGTGTGTGTATGGAATGAGCTGCCAGAGGATGTGGTGGAGGCTAGTACAATTGCAACATTTAAGAGGCATTTGGATGCGTATATGAATAGGAAGGGTATGGAGCGATATTGGCCAGGTGCTGGCAGGTGGGACTGGATTGGGTTGGGATATCTGGTCGGCATGGATGGGTTGGACCAAAGGGTCTGTTTCCATGCTGAACATCTCTCTGACTCTATGACTAGCAGGGGAAGCCATGACACCAGACCTGCTAGCTTGTCTGAGATTGACCCGTGGGCCAGTGAGATGCCAGCCTTCTGGGTGAATGCCCAACCGTGTAGGAAGGACATCAGTGACCAGGGTAAGAGCCACCATCTGCACTTCGTGACCTTGCCCTCTCTCTCTCTGTTACTGCACCCACCTCCCACCATGACTCATGTTCTCCTACTCTCACTGAATGCAGCACCTTCTCTCGGTTTCTCTCTAGCCTCTTCTCTGTCCCGCTCGCCAGTTCTGCCTGGTGTCTGTGCTCCCCACTAACTCACTCAGGATATCTCCCCATCTTTCCCTCAGCTGTACCATTACTAACAGCTGTACCAACCACTTCCATCTCCCTAATGCCTCTTGATAATTCGCTCATTCCAGGAGGAACTATCCCACAATAGAGCAGAAAAAGCCAAGAGGGGTATGAGACAGCCCAACATTCAACTCCTCAACCCCTCACAGGGGAAGGACTATGACCCTAACAACCATGAGAGGCTGGCTGACCGTGTCCAAACTCCCGGACTGGGATCTGAGACTCCCCTTGACTCAGTGTGGGTACCGTGACTGACTGTGGACAATTATACTCAGCTTTCTGGGTTTGTGTCTGTGCTAAGAACCAAGGCAATACAGCAGGCGGGTCAGCCTGGAAGTTCTAGCTGAGGGGAAACACTGTTGAGGGCAGGGTAAGACAAGGCAAACATTCAAGTCAGCTCAAAGTGAGTGTGTATAAAAATGGAATGAGCAGCCTAGAGGGACAGTCCATGAACTGGGTGGGTGTCCCTGAGCACAGTGTCCTTGCAGCAGCATTGACTGTGTGCAAATACGGAGTGAGCAGCCCAGAGGGACAGTCCATGAGCTGGGTGGGTGTCCCTGTGCACAGTGTCCTTGCAGCAGCATTGACTGTGTGCAAATACGGAGTGAGCAGCCCAGAAGGACAGTCCATGAGCTGGGTATGTGTCCCTGAGCACAGTGTTCTTGCAGCTGCATTCCAATGAGAGTCGTCAATGAACCCTGAGCTGCAGCATTGAAGTACAGAAGCGTAAGGTCAGTGGGTCAGAGATGTGCTGGGATGGTATGGTGAGGCTGGCATGTATCAGATGCCAGCATTGGTGGGTGTGGACTACTTGCAACTTCTGTCAGTGCCGTGTCCCCCGAGCTGCTGGTGTCCAAGATAGAAGGCCGCAGGAGGGAGGGTCAAGAGGGCGTCACCAGTTACCAGCTCTGATATTCATGTCAAATTCTAAATATTGAGTTTACCCACAGAGGGGAAGGATATGAATCTGCAAGCTGATGAGTGAAGGGATTCACAATGATGTGGCTGTTGATCATCAGTCATCATTCAGTCAGCATCTCGCCACGCCCGCCATCAAACCTTGTCTTAAAGAACATTCCAGCACAGAAAGAGGTCCTTCAGCCCAGCAAGACCGCACTGACACATGATGCCCTCTTAAAGTTAAAACAAAAGTTTTTGCTCCGATACCTGCTATATCATTCTATTCCCTACTTACTCATACTTGTGCCAAGATCCCTCTTTAACCTTGCTATATTGGCTTCTTGCCCTCTATCAGTGCTTTCCAGGCACTTTCACACCTGTCCAAAACCAAAAAAAACTTACCGATCACATCTCCTGAACTTTTTCCCTTTTACTTAAAACCTCCGCTCGAGTAATTGGTATTTATACTATGGGGGGTGGAGGGTTGGCGGGGGGGCGGGGGGTGGGGGTGCGGGAAGGCTCCAGCTGTCCTTCTATCTATGCCTCTGATAATTTTGTAAACATCTATCAGGTAGCCCCATAGCCAATGGTGTCCAGGTGCAAACAAACCATGTGTGTTCAATTTCTCCTTCGGGCTAATACCCTCCCAACCAGATAACATGCTGGTAAACCTTTTCCATACCCTCTCCAACACTTCAACATCGTGTGGCAAGCAGTACTGTACACAATATTCTAAATGAACCTCGAACTAAGTTTCGTTATAGCTGCAATATGATCTGTTAATTTTCATGCTGCATGCTCTGATGCATGTCTGCAAGTTTGCCGTCAGTCTTCTTGATCACCCTACCTACCCGTGTTACCACTTTCAGGGAACAGTGGAGCTGTACACCAAGATCCCTTTGGATGTTAATGCGGCCAGTAGTTTTTCCCTCGACTTTATACTTCTCTCCTGCAATAGACCTTCCAAAATGCAACACGTCTCAATTGTCCAAATAAAGTTACATCTGCATTTTGTCTGTCCAAGTCTGCAGCTGACCTATATCCTGCTGTATTCTCTGGTAATCATCCTCACAACCTGCAACTCCGCCAATCTATTTATCGATCTACAGTCACAAAAAAGACTGTTCCACCACTACTCTGTCTTCTATGGCCAAACAGGCTCTGCAGGGGCATAGGATCCGAAACTGTAGGTTTAGGGTGCAGGAGCTGAAGTGTAGGGAGGTTAGGAACATGGCATCAATCTTGAAGCAGGGTGACTGTAAATGGGAGGGTGACTTGAAGTGTGTATACTTCAATGCGAGAAGTACACGCAATAAGGTAGGTGAACTTGCAGCGTGGGTTGGTACCTGGGAGTTCGATGTTGTGGCTATTACGGAGACATGGGTAGAACAGGGACAGGATTGGTTGTTGCAGGTTCTAAGGTTTAAATGTTTTAGTAGGGTCAGAGGTGGGGGTAAAAGAGGGGGAGGTGTGGCATTGCTTGTTAAAGATAGTATTACAGCGGTGGAAAGGACGATGGATGAAGACTCGCCATCTGAGGTAGTTTAGGCTGCGGTTAGAAATAGGAAAGGTGAGGTCACCCTGTTAGGAGTTTTCTACAGGCCTCCTAATAGTCCTAGAGACGTACAAGGAAGGATTGCGAGGATGATTGAGGAGAAAAGTGAAAGTAGTAGGGTGGTTGTTATGGGGGACTTTAACTTTCCAGATATTGACTGGGAAAGCTATAGCTCGAGTACGATAGATGGGTCGGTGTTTGTCCGATGTGTGCAGGAGGGTTGCCTGATGCAATATGTAGACAGGCTAACAAGAGATGAGGCCATACTGGATTTGGTTCTGGGTAACGAACCAGGCCAGGTGTTAGAATTGGAGGTAGGTGAGCACTTTGGGTCAGTGACCACAATTCGGTGACTTTTACTCTAGTGATGGAGAGGGATAAGTGTGCACTATAGGGCAAGAGTTATAGCTGGGGGCAGGGAAATTATGATGCGGTGAGGCATGACATAGGATGGGTGGCTTGGAAAAGTAGGCTTCAATGGAAGGGTGCAATCGATATGTGGAGCTTGTTCAAGAAACAACTATTGATTGTCCTTGATAAATATGTACCTGTCAGGCAGGGAGGAAAGGGTCGTGTGAGGGAGCGTTGGTTTAATAAGGAATTGGAATCCATTGTTAAAGGTAAGAGGGCGGCCTATTTAAAGATGAGGCGTAAAGGTTCCATTGGGGCGATTGAGAGTTATAAGGTAGACAGGAAAGATCTAAAGAGAAAGCTAAGAGCAGCAAGGAGGGGATATGAAAAGTCCTTGGTTGGTAGGATTAGGGAAAACCCAAAGGCTTTCTATATGTATGTCAGGAATAAAAGAATGACTAGGGTAGGAATAGGTCCAGTCAAGGATAATAGTGGGAAGTTGCGTGTGGAGGCTGAAGAAATTGGAAAGACACTGAATGAATACTTTTCGTCAGTATTCACTCAGGAACAGGACATTGTTGCCGATGTGAATATTGAGTCACAATTAATTAGAATGGATGATTTTGAGATATGTAGGGAAGAGGAGTTGGAAATTCTGGAAAGGGTGAAAATATCAGGGGCGGCACGGTGGCACAGTGGTTAGCACTGCTGCCTCACAGCGCCTGTAGACCCGGGTTCAATTCCCGACTCAGGCGACTGACTGTGTGGAGTTTGCACGTGTCTGCGTGGGTTTCCTCCGGGTGCTCCGGAGTCCAAAGATGTGCGGGTCAGGTGAATTGGCCAAGCTAAATTGCCCGTAGTGTTAGGTAAGGGTAAATGTAGGGGTATGGGTGGGTTGCGCTTCGGCGGGTCGGTGTGGACTTGTTGGGCCGAAGGGCCTGTTTCCACACTGTAAGTCTAAGTCTAAGTCTAAGTCTAAGTCTAAGATTAGTCCCCTGGGCCTGATGGCATTTATTCTAGGATTCTCTGGGAAGCAAGGGAGGAGATTGCAGAGCCATTGGCCTTGAATTTTATGTCCTCGTTGTGCACAGGAGTAGTGCCAGAAGACTGGAGGATAGCAAATCTGGTTCCCTTGTTCAAGAAGGGGAGTAGGGATAACCCTAGTAACTATAGGCCGGTGAGTCTTACCGCTGTTGTGGGCATAGTCTTAGAGAGAATTGTAAGGGATAGGATTTATGAGGATCTGGATAGGAATAATGTGATCAAGGATAGTCAGCATGGTTTTGTGAAGGGCAGGTCGTGCCTCACAAACCTTATTGAATTCTTTGAGAGGGTGACTAAGGAGGTGGATGAGGGTAAATCGGTAGATGTGGTGTATATAGATTTTAGTAAGGCGTTTGATAAGGTTCCCCATAGTAGGCTACTGCAAAAATACAGAGGTATAACATTGAGGGTGAGTTGGAGGTTTGGATTAGGAATTGGCTGGCTGGAAGGAGACAGAGGGTGGTACTTGATGGTAAAGCTTCATCTTGGAGTGCAGTTACCAGCGGTGTTCCGCAAGGATCTGCTTTGGGACCATTGCTGTTTGTCATTTTTATAAATGAACTGGAGGAGGGGCTAGAAGTTTGGTTGAGCAAGTTAGCGGATGATACGAAAGTGTTTGGAGTTGTTGACAGTGAGGAAGGATGTGGCACGTTACAGCGGGATATAGATAAGCTGCAGGGCTTGGCAGAAAGTTGGCAAATGGAGTTCAATGTAGGTAAGTGTGAAGTGATACACTTTGGTAAGAGTAACAAGAAGATGGAGTACTGGGCTAATGGTCTGATACTTGATAGTGTGGATGAGCACAGGGACCTTGGTGTCCATGTACATTGATCTCTGAAAGTTGCCACCCAGTTAAATAGTGCAGTGAAGAAGGCATATGGCGTACTGGCTTTTATTGGTAGAGGAATTGAGTTCGGGAGTCCTGAAGTCATGTTGCAGTTGTGTAAGACTCTGGTGCAGCAGCATCTGGAGTATTGTGTGCTGTTTTGGTCGCCATACTATAGGAAGGATTTGGAGGAACTGGAACGGGTGCAGAGGAGGTTTACCAGGATGTTGCCTGGTATGGTAGGAAGATCGTATGAGGAAAGGCTGAGGCACTTGGGGCTGTTTTCATTGGAGAAAAGAACGTTGAGGGGTGACTTGATAGAGGTGTACAAAATGATTAGGTCCACCATGCGAACATTTGTCCACGTATGGAGTCAGATATTACGACGGGCATAGCTTTAAATTAAGGGTGGTAGGTGGAAGACTGATGTTAGGGGTAGATTCTTTACTCAGCGAGTCGTGAGTTCATGGAATGCTCTGCCAGTAACAGTGGTGGACATTCCCTCTTTATGGGCATTTAAACGGGCATTGGATAGGCATATGGAGGAAAGTGCGTTAGTGTAGGTTAGGTGGGCTTGCATTAGCGCAACATCGAAAGGCCGAAGGGCCTGTACTGCGCTGTATTTTTCTATGTTTTTATATGTTCTAAGCAGTTCTCTATCCATCTTACTAACTGACCGCTGATCCCATTTCACTTCACCTTCTGTATGAGCCTGCCATAAGGAACCATATCAAAGACCTTGCTAAGGTCCAAACGGCCAACATCCAGCCCCATACCCTCATCAATCAATTTTGTCACTTCCTCAAAGCATTCAATCAGGTTTGTGAGACAGGATCTTCTATACACAACTGTGTTGCCTGTTGCGAGTAAGCCCATACCAGAGTGCTGTTGGAGCTGCACTCATTCCGAAAAGTGATTATTCCATCATATTCCTGACATGAACATTGGAGAGTAGATTAGATTCCTTTCAGTGTGGAAACAGGCCCATCGGCCTAACCAGTCCACATCAACCCTCTGGAGAGTCACCCACCCACACCCATTTCCCTCTGACTAAATCACTCAACAATTTAGCATGGCCAATTCACCTGGCCGGGGGGTGGTAACCCATGCAGACACGGGGTGATCGTGTAAATTCCACACAGTTAGTCACCCAAGGCCGGAATCGAACACAGGACTGTGGTGCTGTGAGGTAGCAGTGCTAAGCATTAAGCCACCATGCCGCTCTTGATGGCACCCGTAGAGTGGGAGGTATGTTGGACCATAATGGTCACTGTACAGTGGGAGGTATGTAAGGATGTGATGGTTACTGTACAGTGTGAGGTATGTCGGGCCATGATGGTTACTGTACAGTGGGAGGTATGTCGTCCGTGATGGTTACTGCACAGTGGGAGGTATGTCCGGCCGTGATGGTTACTGTACAGTGTGAGGTATTTCGGTCCGTGATGGTCACTGGACAGTGGGAGGTATGTTGGGCCATGGTGGTTAATGTACAGGGGGAGGTATGTCGGGCCGTGACGGTTACTGTACAGTAGGAGGTATGTCGGGTCGTGATGGTTACTGTACAGTGGGAGGTATGTCGGGCCGTGATGGTTACTGTACAGTGGGAGGTACGTCGTGCCATGGTGGTTACTGTACAGTGGGAGGTATATCTGGCTGTGTTGGTTACTGTACAGTGGGAGGTATGTCGGGGTGTGATGGTTACTGTACAGTGGGAGGTATGTCGGGCCGTGATGGTTACTGTACAGTGGGAGGTATGTCGGGCCGTGATGGTTACTGTACAGTGGGAGGTAGGTCATACCATGATAGTTATTGTGCAGTGGGAGGTATGTTTGGCCGTGATGGTTACTGTACTGTAGGAGGTATGTCGAGCTGTGAGGTTGCTGACTGAGTTGTACAGAGTATGGTTCTGCTGCTGCTCATGGTCCATTGCCCCTCATAGATGCATCATCATTTGTTGCTCAATCTGTTTAATGTCTGTCCTATTAGGAAACCATATCATGGTGAGGAGGATCTGCAAAATGTGAAGATAGCCCTTGCTCCCCATTGTGCAGTGATCATTCTTACCGATATATGAAATGGAGAGATGTATCTGCAGTAGGCAGATTGGTGATGAAGCTGTCAATTATATTTTCCCTTTTATTGATTCCCCCAGAACCTGCCACAGAACAGTGTAGCAGCCACGGGATCCAGCATCAAGACTGAACAGGATATTGACTATATACAAAGGAGCAGCCACCTCTGCCTTGCTATGTCCTGTCAATGGAACAGAATGTACCAGAGAGGATGGTGATGCTGCCGGGGACATAGTCCTGTTCACAGAATCCTGCTTTACAGGCAATATTTGACTGTTTTTTATTAGCTCGTGGTAAATATATGAAATGTAAAAGTGACCTGTTGTATTATGAAGAGTTAATATCACTTTGTTTCTTACATATTTTAAAATAAACCAAACATCATTTTTTATTCAGTTGAAAACAATTGAAGTGAACAATAATTGAATTACCAGAGCGCATACCTAACTATTACACAATTCAGTGACTGTAGTAAACAGCTGATTCATGTTCAGTTCAGTGAACACACCATCTTGCAGGCAGCAAAGCTGTTGGAAATGACTTTGAGAAAAAGCCTGAATTCAGACACGTGTTACCGGCCCTCATCATGACCTCCAAAACACTGGCCATCTCCAAAATCTGTCCAGAGAGCTTCCAAACTGGAGCTGGGCAGTTACTCACACACTCCCTCACAATAGACTGATTAGAGACATACCTGAACAACAGGGAGATGTGTGTGTGTGTGTGTGGGGAGGTGGGGGGCAGACTGGTCAATGGACTAGCACATGTTCAACATTTATAACAATGACCTGGAAACAACCATGTATTGCAAGGATATCTCTTCTGGTATGCCACCTAAACTCTAATTTTGCACCTTGGACCCGATCTGAATGAAGATGTTATAAAGGTGATGGGCTCCTGCCGCGCATGGCATCTTACATCGAATCCCTCATAAACCATATCCAGTGTATGTTAGCTCCACAATGTCAGTATCCAAACAGAATTGTGCAGCTCCATTGATGGCCAATATGATTTCAGCTCAACGTCCTTGTGTGTGACTTGAGCTGAAAAGTTCTGTGTAACTGTTTGCAGCGTTGTTCTAACCATTAACAACAAAGTCTGTTTACTGAAGGTCTGAAATCCTTTCATAATACCAACTTTTAGATTGTCCAATAAGCACAAAATCTCCCCTTTATTCAATTAACTTTTTTAACAACATGATGAAAACAGTGCACAAATCACAGTATGGAGCATTGGAGCTGAGTCTCATTCCCACACCCAAGACCAAATTATTATTAAGTGAAAAGACTTTGAAAATATACAATTATTTTCCCTTGCATTAATGTTGTGAACTAACAGTCGACTCTCCTGCTCCTTAGATGCTACCTGAACGGCTGTGCTTTTTCAGAAACACACTTTTTGACTCTGATCTCCAGCATCTGCAGTCCTAATTTTCTCCCTGGTAATATCCACTTATAATCATTTTTCGTGACAACGACATCACTGTTTTTAAACATGTTACAGTAAGGTATGAGGACATTTTCAGTTGCTTCTATCTATCTCAGTGCTCAGTAATGTGGGATGTGAATGCCATTGTCTGTGTGATGCTCGGTATGTAGGCCATGCCTCTGAGAGACTGACAGATTGTTTCAAACAGCATATTCCTTCAGTTGTTCACAGTAAACAGGTTACTGCCTGGACCAAATCAGCCTGAGCTCATAAAACCCAAAGCACAGGGTCCAGCACTGGGCATGTTTGGACAGTATTTTTCATTTCAATTTATTCATGGGATATGTCTGGGCTAGTATTTATAGCCTGTCATTGTTGCCTTGAGAAGGTGGTGGTGAGCTGCTGCACTGAACCACTGCAGTCCATGTGTTGTAGTTAGAATTCCAATACCGTTAGGAAGGGACATTGAAGCAGTGACAATGAAGGAACAGCAATATACTTACCAACCAGGATAGTGGATGACTTGGAATAGAAAGCGAACATGGTGGGGGTCCCATGAATCTGCTTCCCTTGTCCTTCTTGATGATGGTGTGGTTTCAGAGGTACGTTGTAAGGAGCCTTGGTAAATTTCTGCAGAGCACCGTGTAGATGGCAGGAATCTCTGCACCTGAGTGCCAATGGGTGAGGGGTGAAGCTGCACGAAGCCAGGCAAATGATTGGTATTCCACCACACGCACATTCAATCTGTGTCTTTTCGATCGTTTGCTGGCTTTCAGAAACCATGGGTTAAGTTATTTCTGCAGGATTCCTAGCCTCTGACATATTCTTGGAGCAAACGAATTAATATGCGTCAAATTGTGGCGCTGGAAAAGCACGACAGGTCAGGCAGCATCTGAGGTACAGGAGAGTCAATGTTTTAGCAGAAGCCCTTAAAAGGAGTGGGTAATGAAATTCTATGGTCAGTCCAGTTCTGGTTAACGGGAATCCCTGGGATATTGCTAGGTAGGTGTTCAGTGATGGTGGTGGCATTCACCGTTAGAGGATATGGCTCAATTTTCTATTGTTAGAGGTAACCGTTGTCTGGCACATGTGTAATGGAAATGACAACTTGTTATTTGTAAGCACACACCTGCATATTTCCAGGTCCTGTTGCATTTGGATAAGGACTGCTTCAGTATCTGAGTAAATGGTGTTGAACATTGTCCAACAATTTGCAAACATCCTCACTTGTGACGTTACAGTGTAGAGATGGTCATTTATGAAGCAGCTGAAAATTATTGGGCCTAGGGCAGACAGCACCCTTACAGCTCACTGATGCTGTCTCTCCCACTGAGCTAGGAAGCTTGTTTCTAGTTCCACATGCTCCAGAAGGGTTTAACCACATGCCTGAATGGAATAGTGTTACAATATCTACCACAAAGAGCTGGGTGTGGGCTTGGTTAGCTCAATCAGTTGGACAACTGGTTTGCAGTGTCGATTAATGCTAACAGTGTGGGTTTAATTCCTGCATTGAATGAGATCACTGTTACTACTCAACGTCTCCCTTACTTGAGTGATGATAACTATCCAGTTAAACTACCACCAGTTTTCGCTGTCCAATGAGAGAGCAGCCCTATTATCCCATAGGAGTTTGGTGCCTTACCTTTCCATTTCTGATTTCCAGTCTTACCCAGGAAAATCTCCACTGGGGAACTGCTGTAGAGCTGTCCTGGAGCTAAGATGGCTGCTCTCCTCCAAGCCGCAGTCACCTTCCTTTGTACCAGGTATAACTTCAGCCAGTGCAGATGTTTCCTATTTGATCCAGCATTGATATTAATCCTGGATATGACACTAGGTCAAATGCAGATATTCTGCTGTTAAGTGCAGTCACTCTGGTCTCTACTCTAGAATTCAACTGTTTGTTTGCTTGTTGGCTACCTTTAAACCAAGGCTTCAATGAGCTCAGGGAATGAGTGGCTCTGGCAGAGCCCATACTGAGCTTCAGTGATCAGGTTGGTGCTGAGGAATTGCTGTTTATTCCCACTGTAGATGACATCATTCATCCCTTTATTAATGATAAGGATTAGAAGAATGGGGCAGTCATTGATTGCCTGAAGTTTTGTCTGTGTGTGTACAGGACACACCCGGACAGCTTCCCACATTGTCAGGTAGGTCCCAGTGCTGCATTCCAGCAGTAACAGCCTGAATGGAATGTTATCAGGGTCACAGTCTTTGCGTTATCCAATCTCTCCAGCCACCTGTAGATACCACATGAAATGTTTTGGATTAGCTGAAGACTGCCATCTGGAGGAGACTAAAGTAGATCATCCCATTGACCCATCTGTGTGAACATTGCTGTGAATATTCCGACCTTAGTTGTTCTATTGTTGTGCTGGGCCATTCCATCTTTGAGGAAGGTGCTTTTTGTGGATCCTCCTCCTCCAGTGAGTTGTTTGATTGACCCCCACCATTGCCACTGATTACATATGACAGGATTGCAGAGATCAGGTCTGATTTGTTGGTTAGATCTATCTGTCACTTGAAGCTGACGCTATCTGATGAGTAAGTGGTAAGCTCACCTCATTGTGAGTTGTACTTAGTGCTGCTCTTCGCAAGCCCTCCTGGATTCTCCATTGAACAAGGGTTTATCCCCTGACTTGATTTTTAGGGTAAAGTGTAGCATATGCCAACAGTGACTGTGAAAATTGTGCTGGATACAATTCTGCTGCTGTTGATTATTTTGGGGTGTGTCTGTTTGGGATATTCTTCGGAGGGTTGGGATGGACTTCCTTGGCCAAAGGGCATGTTTCCACAGAGTAGGGACTTTATGAATTTTATGACTCACCTCCCATATCCCAAAGTTGAGTTACTAAAGTTTTCCCGTTTAACATGGTGGTACAGAAGATATTCACAATGTTGAAGTGGGATTTTAGTCTCCAGAAATATTGTGCGTGGTAGTCACTGTTCCCAAAAAGCTCATCGATCAATGTGTCTGCAGCCCATAGATTGGTGAGGATGAGATCAAAGATGTTTCTCCCTCTCAGTCGTTGCCTCCTCACCCGGTGCAAACCCAGAATCACAGTTATGTTCTTTTGGTCTTTTGAAATGGCCCACCCAATATATATTCTCCAGCTTTATCACTCTCTCAGTGCTTCCTCGAAGTGTTTTTCAATATCGAAGGACACTGAATCATAAGGCTGTGGGAGGGGAGTCAGCAGGAGGTTTCCGTGTCAGTGTTTGATCTGACACCGTGAAGCTGAGGGAGGGGAGTCAGTAGGAGGTTTATATGTCAGTGTTTAATCCGACGCCATGAAACTTTGTTATGTCACATTGTTGCTTGAGGAGTCTGTAGGACACCTCTCCCAAGTCTAGCCCTAACCGCCAGGCGTTAGGAAGGAAGGGTTTCCAGCGTTTGCAGGGCTTTTTTATTATTGTTGCTATCAATTGAAGAGCCTCTCCTGTGCTGTATGAGACTGACTCTATTTCTCTTGTGATTGGACAGTCCAAAGTCTCACTCCTTCAGTTCCTTCCAGTGCCTTGTCTATTCCACAGATTTCTACAATATTTTCTCTAATAAGACATCGCAAAATTCCGCTTTTAAACCATCTACGTGTATCTCTGCATTTTTCCATGTCATCTCTTCTAGCCCCTACATCCCTCCCCTATCTCTCCTAACCTAAAGCTGCTACACCTCTCCCCATATTCTCTGAACGAATTTTTAAAAATTCTCTAACCTGTTCTGTCATGCACAGGCCACGCTATCTCTCGGCCATCTCTAACCTTGCTTTCCTCTCTCGGTACCATCTCCAGCCTTTCTTTCCTCTCTCTGTACCATCTCCAGCCTTGTCTTCCTATATCTGTAACATCTTCAGTCTTGCTTTAACATCCTGCCCTGTCCTGTCGATAGTTCCAGTGCAACAGAATATTGAGTTGTTAGCCATGACCTCTCTCAAACACGCCTCTGTAATGGCAAAAATATCACACCTGTCCATGTCGACTCATTCCCTTATCAAATCAGTGTGTCTGATAATACTCCCAGATTTAACGAAAGCTAGAATATAACACCTGGAATACTCTGTACTTCGGAATGCTTCAGTCATTCACTGTTTCTTAACAGGCTGCCCAAACCATGAACCAAATTTTAACTCTCAATGAATGAATATTTATTGAAATGTAATTTATTTGTTTAAAAAATGATTTCATCAAATGCAACCTTCCATACCTGAGCAGTCGGCTACACATACAATGTGTTTCTGATGATTAATTCCCCACTTAGTGTGTGAGGGGACAGTCATCAGTAACGGAGAAAGTGAAAATTGCAGTTGATGGAGATCAGAATCGAAAAGTGTGGTGCTGGAAAAGCACAGCAGGTCAAGCAGTATCCAAGGAGCAGAGAGTCAATGTTTCAGGCTTAAGCCCTTCATCAGGAAAGCACTGGTGCATTCTTTTATTTTCGTTCTGTAATTCGCAGAATGTTGGGAACATTACTACTTCAGGAAGTCAGCACTGTATACTACACTGAAATGGAAAGCAGACAATCAGTTGGTTTGGGCAGCATGTAGACAAGTTGAAGAGAAATACAGACTGATTGAAGTACAAACATAAGGATAGATAAATCGCCGGGTGATATGGGGTTACCCTATGTTACTCCAGGGAGTTACAGAAGAGATTGGTGTACTTTTGGTGATGATCTTTACATCCTCACTGTCCACTGAAATAGTGCCAGATGACTGGAGAGTGGCAAATGTTATTCCCTTGTTTGGGAAGGGGAATAGGGACATTGCTGGGAATAACAGAACAATCTGTCTTACATCAGTAGTGGGCTAAGTATTGGAGATGATTCTGAGAGACAGGATTTGCAATTACTTAGAAAACCATAGTTTGATTAGTGATAGTCAGCATTGCTTTGCGGTGAGCAGGTCATGCATCACAAACCTTATTGAATTCTCTGAAGATGTGAAAAACAACATTGATGAAGGTAGCCAGGTAGATGTGGTAAACAAGAATTTTAGCAAGGTGTTTGATAAGTTTCCCCATTGTAGGCACATTCTGTAGATAAGGAGGTATGGGACGCAGGAAAATGTGGCTGTCTGGATATGGATTTGGCTGGCCCATTGAAGACAGAGTGTGGTAGCAGATGAAAAATATTCAGCCTGGAGTTCAGTGACAAGTGGTGTTCCACAGAAATTGGCTCTGTGACCTGTGCTGTTTGTGATTTTTATAAATGACTTTGATGAGGAGGTGAAATGGTGGGTTAGTAAGTTTGCCGATGACAGGAAGTTTGGTGGAGTTGTGTATAGTTTGGAGGGCTTCTGTAGATTGCAATGGGAACTTGACGGGATGCAGAACTGGTCTGAGAAGTGGCGAATCGAGATCAAACGTAAAACATGAGAATTGTTTTGTTTTTGAAGGTTGCATTTGCATACAGAATACAGGGTTAAAGGTAGAATGCTTGACAATGTGGTGGAACAGAGGGATCTTGACCCGTGTCAATAGATCCCTTAAAATTGCCACCAAAGATGATAGAGTTTTAATAAGGTGATGGTGTGCTGGCTTTCATTATCAGGGGAATTGAGTTTAAGAGCAGCGAGTTTAATGCTTAGCACTATAAAGTTGTGGTTCAACCACACTCGGAATACTGTGTTCAGATCTGGTTACCTCATTATGGGAAACATGTGGAAGCCTCGGAGAGTGTGCAGAGGAGATTTACCAGGATGCTGCCAGGACTGGAGGACATGTCTGAGGAATAAAGTTTGAGGGAGCGAGGGGTTTTCTTCCTGGAGCGTAGAAGAATGAGAGGTGACTTGATAAAAGTGCACCAGATGTTGAGATACAAATACAAAGCCAGAGTTTTTTCCCATGGCAGAAATTGCTATCATCAACGGAAAAAAAATTAATGTGATTGGAAAAAGGTTAGGGGAGGTGTCAGAGGTAGGAATGGAGAGAGTGGTGGGGGAGGAATGGATGTAGAGTCAGATAAATTAGGGATAATTACTAAGACTCTTGGAAAGGCACATGGAATTTAGTGCATTGAAGATTATGTAGTTAGTCTGATCTTAGAATAGGATAAAAGGCTGGCAAAACATTGAGGGCTGAAGGGCTCTTACTGTGCTGTACAGTTCTATGTTCCAAGTTTCACTCAGCTTGTGGATGCTCATCAGTTGTTGAATGTGTATGTGAGTGAGGTATGTGTATGTGAGTGAGGTATGTGTATGTGAGTGAGGTGTGTGTATTTGAGTGAGGAGTGTGCGTGCGTATGAGGTGCGTGTGAGTGAGTGGGGGTGTGTGAGGGAGAGAGGTGTGTGAGGTCAGGATGTTGGGGAGGGACGTTAGACCAAGACTTCCAGTTATGGTGTGCATGGTTACATTCACCTGAGTGTCAGCACAATATGTGCGGTTACCTCGACCAGACAAAATCCACAAAATTCAGTTATTAAACTGATTTTTGACTTGCGATTTGCTCCTGATTTCATCAGATGCATTCTGCTGGGTGACCCATGTATTAATATCTAACCATCCACAAACATGTACAAATTTATTTTGATACTGGTGAATGTGAAGGTACGTTTATTGGATAATATTTCAGAGGATTCACTGTGTGACACAAGATGCTGCATTATACTGTCAATTGTGAACATTTTCTCCCAGTATCTGGCCCAGAGAGCAGATTTATGGAGTATGGGGTACATGCCAGGTGTCAGCACCATAAACAACACCATGTGATTCTGACACTCCACGTCCATACAACTGCTCTCTGGGTCTGGATTTGACTGTGATATTCTGTTGGCTGGTTTCCTCCTGCCCAAGGTGGAATCCAAATGATCTACTTTGACGGAATGTTTGAATGATTGTACTGACCCAGGTTGGAAATTATCTGGACACATTCAGGAGCAGGTCAGTGTCTCACTGAGTGCCGCAGGTAGCTATGAGCTCCAGTAGCACTGTGCCTGAATTGAAGCCTTTTGGAATCCATTTTTTAATGTTGGTCATGATTGCAACGTGGCGGGTTCACAGACCTGAACAATATTCAAGCGTTTGCCATGTTTGTGAATTGGGCAATGATGACATATTAACTACAATTATTCAACTGAATAATAATTGAATCATCTCTGAAAACAATTAAGTTGATTCTATATTGATGGAACTAAAATATAAACACCTAACAACATCTTATGATTCAAAAGTAGAGTGCACGTTTTGTTTTGTACAGCAAAAGAACATGTTGTCTGACTAGGTCGAATGAATCCTTAGAAGAGTACAAAGGCAGTATGAGTATACTTAAGAGGGAAATCAGGAGGGCAAAAAGTGGACATGAGATAACACTGGCAAATAGAATTAAGGAGAATCCAAAAGGATTTTACAAAGACATTGAGGAAAATAGAGTAAATAGAGAAAGAATAGAGTCCCCTCAAAGATCAGCAAGGAGGCTTTTGTGTGCAGCCGCAGGAGCTAGGGGACATAAGAAATGAGCATTTTGCATCAATGATTACTATGGAAAATGACATGGAAGATATAGAATGTAGGGAAATAAATGGTGACATCTTCAAAATGTTTATATTACAGAGGAGGATGTGCTGGAAGTCTTGAAACGCATAAAAGTGGATAAATTCCTAGGACCTGATCAGGTGTACCCGAAAACTCTGTGGGAAGCCAGGGAAATTATTGCTGGACCTGTTCCTGAGATATTTGTATCATCGATAGTCACAGGTGAGGTGCCAGAGGACTGGAAGTTGGCGAATGTGGTGCCACTGTTTAAGAAAGGCGGTAAGGATAAACCAGGGAACAATAGACCAGTGAGCCTGACAGCGGTGGTGGGCAAGGTTTTGAAGGGAACCCTGAGGGACAGGACGTACATGTATTTGGAAAGGCAAGGACTGATTAAGGACAGTCAACATTGCTTTGTGAGTGGAAAATCATGTCTCACAAACTTGATTGAGATTTTTACAGAAGTAACAAAGTGAATTGATGAGGGCAGAGATTTGGACGTGATTTATTTCAACTTCAGTAAGACGTTCGACAAGTTCCCCCATGGAAGACTGGTTAGCCAGCTTATATGTCACGGAATACAGGGAGAACTAGCCATTTAGATACAGAACTGGCTCAAAGGTAGAAGACAGAGGGTGGTGGTGGAGAATTGTTTTTCAGACTGGAGGCCTGTGACCAGTGAAGTGCCATAAGGATCAGTGCTGAATCCACTAATTTTCGTTGTTTATATAAATGATTTGGATGCGAGCATAAGAAGTACAGTAAAAGTAAGTTTGCAGATGACACCAAAATTGGAGGTGTTGTGGACAGCGAAGAAGGTTACCTCGGATTGCAATAGGATCTTGATCAGGTGGGCCAATGGGCTTAGTAGTGGCAGATGGAGTTTAATTTACATAAATGCGAGGTGCTGCATTTTGGGAAAGCAAGTCTTAGCAGGAGTTATACTCATATTGTCGAAAATCCTAGGGAGTGTTGCTGAACAAAGAGACCTTGGAGTGCAGTTTCATTGTTCCTTGCAAGTAGAGTCGCAGATAGATAAGACAGTGAAGTAGAGGATTGGTGTGCTTTCCTTTATTGGTCAGAGTATTGAGTACAGGAATTGGAAGGTCATGTTGTAGGTCTATAGGAAGTTAGTTAGGCCACTTTTGGAATATTGCGTGCAATTCTGGTCTCCTTCCTATCAGAAGGGAGTTGTGAAACTTGAAAGGGTTCAGAAAAGATTTACAAGGATGTTGCTAGGGTTGGAGCATTTGAGCTGTAGGGAGAGCCTGAATAGGCTAGGGCTGTTTTCAGTGGAGTGTCGGAGGCTGAGGGGTGACCGTATAGAGGTTTATAAAATTATGAAGGACATGGATCGGGAAAATGGACAAGGTGTTCTCCCTGGTGTGGGGGCGTCCAGAAGTAGAGGGCATATGTTTAGGGTGCGAGGGGAAAGATATAAAAGAGAACTAAGGGGCACCTTTCTCCTGTAGGGGGTGGTATGTGTATGGAATGAGCTGCCAGAGCAAGTGGTGGAGGCTAGTACAATTGCAACATTTAAAAGGCATCTGGATGGGTATATGATAGGAAGGGTTTGGAGGGATATGGTTCGGGTCCGGGCAGGTGGGACTAGTTGGGGGTGGGATATCTGGTCAGCATAGACGGGATGGAACAAAGTGTCTGTTTCCATACTGTACATCTCTATGATTCTATGATTCTAATTTAGAAATGACAATAATGTAACATGCACTGTCAAATAAATTAATGTTTTATGTATTAAATTGTAGCATACAGTAAGTTGAAAACTTGCAATTTTTAGAATGAATAATAAAGAACAAAGAAAATTCCAGCACAGGAGCTGACCCTTCAGCCCTCCAAGCCTGCACCGATCCAGATCCACTATTTAAACCTGCCGGCTATTTTCTAAGGATCTGTATCCCTCTGCCACCTGTCCATTCATGTATCTGTCTAGATATATCTTAAATTATGCTCCCACAATATCCTCCAAATATGCTCCGACCAGAGCCTTGTAAAGACTCAGAAATCCATCTCTGCTTTAATATTCAATTCCTCTCAAAATAAATGCCATCATTGTATTTGTCTTTCTGAGCGGATAGGCCACCCAAAACAATGAACGGATTAAGGACATTAATAAACTTATCATGGAGTTACAAAAATGAACAGTGATTAAAGCATGTTGGCCAATGGATCCCAGCCTTGTCTAAAGTCTCTGTGCTAATCTACATGCTGCAGAATCCAGACAGGCTGCAGCTCCCTACAGACGGTTTGCAAACAATCCTGACAGCTACAGTACAGACCCTGTAATACCCTCCTGAAGATGGACTTTAATGGGACATTGGAATGTCGCCCTTGGGTCATCAATATGCCAAACCCTGGTTGAGTCTGATTGATCAGGGTAAACAAACCTGTCATTCCATTGCAGATCCTCCATACCGTCCCAAGGGCTTGAAGACTTGGAAGGATAAGAATCAACTCAAAACCCCGCAGAGTGTGGTAACTGGAGAATTTCCACTGAGAAAAAAGACAAACTCCAAGACCATCGGAAGAATAAGAAGGCATCACCACGTGGAGCCTGGCCAAGTTCTAGTGTGGTGGTACACGGTCAGCCAAAGTTAAGTAAAAGCAAAAGACAGTTTGCAGTATTTTTCATTACTTTATAGTAAACTTTATTGTACTAGCATTGACTGTGCACAATAAACAAATATTATTGTTTGTACGAGTTGACTCACAGTTCTTTTGCTGAATAGAAAACTTTAAACACACTGTGTGGCAGACACAACACCTTCCTAACGATTCACTCAACCTGCAAGTTTACCTTGAGACATTCCTGTGCAAGGACTCGCAACTCTGTTTGCACTTCAGACTTCTAAATTTTCTTTTCATTTATGAAATAGTCCATGCCTCTCTTCCTGTTCACAAAATACATCACCTCACGCTTTCCCAAGATGTATTCCATCTACCACTTCTTTTCCCATTCTCCTATTCTATCTAAATCCTTCTGCAGCCTCCCTGCATCCTTAATGCTACCTGTCCCTCTACCTACCTTTGTTTCATCTAAAAGCCTACCCAGAATGCCCTCAGTTCCTTAATATAGCTTGTTAATGTACAAAGTAAAAAGTTGTGTTCCCAACACTGAGCCTTGAGGAACACAGTGGTCATCGGCTGCTATCCTGGGAAGGACCCTTTTATCCCCATTCTCTACTTTCTGCCAGACAGCCAAGCTTCTGCACACACTAGTACATTGCCTCCAACAAAATGGGAAAATGGGACCTTATTGTACTCAGCAGCCTCCTGTGTGGAACCTTGTCAAAGTCCTTTTGAAGTCCAGGTGGATAACATCCGCTGGCTTTCCTTTGTCTCACTTGCTTGTTACATTCACAAATAACTCTTAAAGATATATGAGGCATGACGTCCGCTTGATGAAACCAGGCAGACTTTACCCAATTTTACAATTCACTTGCAAGTATTCAGAAATCTCATCGTTCACAATGGATTCCAGGATCTTACACATGACTGAGGTTGTGCTAATTGGTCTGTCATTTTCTGCCTTTTGCCTGATTCACTTTTTAAAGACGGTGTCACATTCTCAATTTTCTAGTCTTCTGAGCCTCTCCCTGATTCTCGAAATTCATGAAACATCACCACAAATGTCTCCATTATTTTTTCAGCTATCACCCTTGGCGCTCTGCGATATCGTCCATCTGGTTCAGTTTATTTACCCATTTAGTTTTTTGAGCAATTTGTCCTAATAAGCTCTGTCCCAACCTTCATCCCAAGTGCTATCTTGAATTTGTGGAATATTATCGGTGTTTTCACTGTTAAAACTGACGTGAAATAATTGTCCAGTTTCTCAGCCATTATTTGTTCCCCATTACTATATCTCCAGCGTCGTATTCAACGTCCCAATATCCATTTCTGCCTCTATTTTGCACTTTATATATATCTAAAGAAAATATTACAGTCTTTTATATTACTGGCTAGTTTACCCTCATATTTAATCTTCTTCCTCTTATTTTGTTGCCCTCTGATGGTATTTGTAAGCTTCCAAATCCTCCGGTTTCCCACTGCCATTTGCCATGTTATCTGGTTTTGCTTTTGATTTTACGCTAACCCTAATTTCCCCTGTCATCCATTGTTGCCTCATCCTCCCTTTAGCATGTTTCTTTTAGCTTGGGATGAATCTCTGCTGCGAATGCTGAATTACTTACAGAAACTCCCGCCATTACTGTTCCACTGTCTTTCTTGTTAGCCTACTCTCCCAATCAATTCAACCCAGTTCTTCCCTCATGCCTTTGTATTTGCTTTTATTTTCAGTGGTAATAATTGTTAGCTGTTCCATCTTCTCCCTGTCAAATTGAAGAGTAGGTTCAATGATATTATGATCACTGCCTGATGAAGTTTTTCTTTACCTTAAGCTGCCTTATCAAGTCTGCCTCATTGCACAACACTAAATCCAGTATTACTCGTTGCCTGCACCATAAGCTGCTCGAAAAAGCCATCTTGTAGACGTTCCACAAATTCCTTTTCTTACAAAGCACTACCGACCTGATTTTCCCAGTCCAGCTGCATATTGAAATCCTCCCAATCATTATAATTTTGCTTTTTCTACACATTTTTTTTACCTCCTGATGTGTCCTCTGCCCCAGCTCCTGACTACGATTTGTAGACCTGTACATAACTCCAGCTATGTTTTTTCACCTTTGCCGTTCCTCCAATCTACCCACACACATTCCACACCATCTGTCCCTACTTTGAGTTTAGGGAACTGAGTGATGGGACTGCAAAACACTTTACTATAGTTCATAGTTTAGACATGGATTAAAATATTACATTGTCAATTCCATTGGAATGTGCCCACAATCTATTTCTTTGGCCACATATTCTGTCTGTATTAGGGAGGAATGCATACATTTGAAACTGTTAGAAAAGCAAGATTTGGAGATGATTTGAAACTATAAAGAGATTAAGGTGGGTCAAGTAAACATAAACATATTATTGTATGGAATATTGTCGAAAATATTGTCTGTGCACTCAAAGATGTTGGCTGGTTGAATTGAAAGGCAGTGTATTATTTCATTGGAGAGATTGGCTTGAGGCATAGAGGAATTGGGCACTTGGATGACACAATATTACCTTTATGTGTGCATAAAGCTTTGACAGAGTACGATAAATGTAGAAACTTTCTGAAACAGAACGCATGCAAAATTAGAGAAGATTTTCTCCAGTTTTGCAGAGCAGTGGCGAAACAACATCGAGAGAACAATGGGCATATTGACATGCAAATCAGTCCAGAGAAGATTCATTCAACTGACTCCTGTGTGGAACGTTTAGTTCAGGAGGAAATCTTGAACTGACTGACTCTGGATCTGCTGGCGTTTAGGTGAACAACATGTGATCTTGGTAAGGCCAAAAAATTCCAAGTAGTCTTTTCAAGTTGAATTCTAAAACAATATTTCACCTTGTGTGAGAGATTACCAGGAGTGGACTGGCTATAAAACTGAAGAATATCTCAGGAAAGAAAATGTTGGTTGTTTTAATTCTCTCAATGTGTCGTGTATTTGTGAACTCCCTTCCCAGATAGCAACGGAGGATAAGACATTTAATATTCCTAAGGCAGAGGCAGACAGATTCTTGACTAAAAACGATGTACTACCATTGTAAGGGCAAAGGAAGAATAAGAGGGACATTTGATAAGTTTGCAGATGAGACCAAAATTGGAGGTGTCGTGGACAGCGAAGAGGATTATCTCAGATTACAAGAGGATGTTGACCAGATGGACGAATGAGCTGAGAAGTGGCAGCTGGAGTTTAATCCAGATAAATGCGAGATGCGGAATTTTGGGAAAACAAATCTTAGCATGACTTATACACTTAATGGTAAGGTTCTGGGAGTGTTGATGAACAAAGAGACCTTGGAGTGCAGGTTCATAGCTCCTTGAAAGTGGAGTCGCAGGTGTATAGGATAGTGAAGGAGGCAATTGGTATGCTTTCCTTTATTGGTCAGAGTATTGAGTACAGGAGGTGGGCGGTCATGTTGCGGCTGTACAGGACATTGGTTAGGCCACTGTTGGAATATTGCGTGTAAGTCTGTTCTCCTTCCTATCGGAAAGATGTTGTGAAACTTGATAGGGTTCAGAAAGGATTTAGAAGGATATTGGAGGATTTGAGCTACAGGGAGAGGCTGAACAGGCTGGGGCCATTTTCCCTGGAGCGTCGGAGGCTGAGGGGTGACCTTATAGACGTTTACAAAATGATGAGGGTCATGGATAAGGTAAATAGGCAAAGTCTTTTCCCTGGGTCGGAGGGTCCAGAATTAGAGGGCATAGGTTTATATTGAGAGGGGAAAAAATATAAAAGAGACCAAAGGGGCAACTTTTTCGCGCAGAGGGTAGTGCGTGTATGGAATGAGCTGCCAGAGGAAGTGGTGGAGGCTGGTACAATTGCAACATTTAAGAGGCATTTGGATGGGTACATGAGTAGGAAAGGTTTGGAGGGATATCAGCCGGGTGCTGGCGGGTGGGATTAGATTGGTTTGGGATATCTGGTCAGCACGGGTTGTGTCCGAAAGGTCAGTTTCCATGCTGTACATCTCTATGACTCTATGACTGTGTGATTGAGGTCTAAATCAGATCATCCAAGATTTTATTGCATGGCGGAGCTCGATTGGTGACGTACGCCTGATGCTAGTTTTTGCATTTCTGTTGTCATTAGATGCTGAAACATTATGAGATGATTCTCATGAGCATGAAGACTTTTCCTTTCAGATTATTGGGCACAGCTTTCCATATGTGACTTTTAAACAGCACTCAAAATCACTCAGGAAAGTTTGATAGTTTGGGAGAAAAGTCAGCAGCGCAGCGCAAAGTAAAACCCTGCCTTGAAACTGCTTTCGAAATCAGATTGAGTCGAATGGATAACTTTAATTCTGCACATTCCTTTCAGTTCTTCTTGCGAGCTGAGTTTCATTAGCAAGGCCAACATTCTGTTGCCTACGTGTAATTTCTATTCAGAATATGGTGATAAACCCCAGGGATTATTGTCGGAAGGGACACTAACAGATATGTTACAAAGAGAGAAACGGGGTTCTGAACCATTTGATTGTGAATGAAGAATGATATAGCTTCAAGTCAGTGTGCTGTGTGACCTTGGAGATGTTATTCCTCGTCATTTGATGCACACAAGCTATGGATATAGTGGGAATACATTCTCTGTTTTCAACAATTAAACTGATAGTCATATAGCATATAAATAGACCCTTCCGCCCAATGCATCAATGCCAGCCAGGAAACACCTACGGATATTTTTCCCAGTTACCTGAAGACCTATGACCTACTATGCCCTGGCAGTTTTTGCTAAAATGCTGCATTGCCTTGTATTTTCTGTGACCTGAGTGTTTTTGTTCTTTTAATATATGCACAAAATGGTTTTATTGAAGTAAGTAACATAACTATAAAGACAGCAGCAAGCTCATCAGATCAATTAAAAAATCCTCATTTTTCCATAATTATAGAAAATCCGATTGTGTTTTCATTTGATTTGGGATTTTAATGGAACTAGACCAGCATTACTTGCCCTGGAGATGTTCCAGTCCAGTTGATGTTGGTCCATCCAAGTGGCTGGTAGGATGGAATACCAGCAGTGCATCTCATGTGCTGGTTTAACTGCTGGTGGATGGAGTGTTACACACGCCACCATGCTGTGATGAACAGCTCGCAGGAAAACACAGGAAATCTGACCCATTGTCAAAGCGAACATATAGGATTCAATTTATTATTTTTTTCTGAGAAATAGTAACCTTACAGATACAAGTCCATATAATAATGAAGGGAAGTCTGTTTCTATGTTCTTGGTGTCCTTGAAATAATGGTGGTTAGCAGCTGGAATAATGTTGGTGCTGTCGTTGGAGGATTCTTGCACTGAGCATGTGAATTAACATGGATGATTTCAGAGATGGCTGGGCTGTCCTAGGTTAGTAATTGCTGATAATCCATGGGATGAGTCTCGTTTGTAATTTTGCCACTTACTGAGCACAGTTTGCCAGAACAAACCAACAAGTTCCTTTAGTTGGTGCGTCTGAATGTATCAGAGCTTTCATGGCTCCCACCATATGGAATCATATAAAAAGACAAGGCCCATCGAGTCTACGCCACCCAGTGCTAATGCAAGTATTGTATAAATTTAATGAAGTTACCTTCCTGAACTACCCTCCAAGGCAATGCATTCTAGATACGGACCATCCTCTAGTTTCAAAACATATTGCACAACTCCTCTCTCAATATCCTATTTTTCACTTTCAACATATGTCCCTTGTTTTTGACCCTTTGACTAAGGGGAACTGCTGTTGTCTGTTCACTCTGCCTGTATCTCTCATGCTCTTATGCACCACTGTCAGGTTCACTGCTTACCATTTTCTGTTACAAAAGCAAGATTATCTTCATGTTTTGAGTTCTCTCTTGTCTTGTCACTTCGGCCAAAGTTTAGCATCTCACATATTTTAGTGTTTTTTTTTATATGGCCCTCTGTACGATCTGTTTGTACCCTCTTGTAATCTAACACGTTCCTCCTCACCGTGACCCATCCAGCTAATCATTGCTCATCCATAACATTGTTTATCATCCTCCAATACACCCCATATCCCACAATAATATCATCAACATTTATGAATATCAGAAACAAACCTTCATTTCCTTCCTGTTCTACAGATCTATTGCAGAGGACGAAATGGGAATTCCAGTCTCTTGTTTTTCATATTTTGATGAATTGCCAGCGTGATGCAGTTGAGGTCTTTTATGACAGAGCCACAAATAATATTTTGGACATGGAGCTGAATTCTGCTTTTACACTCCACCCCTCTACATGTATTACTTACACGGCTTGTATATCATTCATGTTGGACGAGCCTTTGGCACTGTGCACTGAAACGTTGTATATGGGCCTGCAGCTTATTCTGTAAAACATTCACTGCAATAGTCAGAGCTGAAGTTTTTTTTTCATCTGCAGGATGGACGCAGGCTCATTCATTAGGTTTGTTTGCAAGAGTTCGAGGGATGAGGATAACGATTAAATTAAATTCTGTATTATAAACACACTATAGAAGATCAATTCAGCTTCTCATGTCTACGTTGAATTGGAAGCAAATTAAAAGAAAAAGCACCACAGTTCTGAATATTGTTTTTAACAAGTGAAATCATGTTACAATAATGCATTGTGGCAAAAAGAAAATGACTGCACTTGATGCAGATACAGAAATGCAGAGTGAATATACAACATGAACAAGAATCAAGTGTTAATAAAAAAGTATGAGGAACCTTTTCTTAATTTTCAAAGGAAACAAGAGACCACTTTTCCTGCAGTGATGTTTGATTTTCCATCTATCTCACATTTCCAACTACATGCTTTTCCATGCCACTGATGGGACTTCTGCCACACCTTCTCCTCCCCTTTCCTACTCTTTCCTTACTCACCTACTTCCCTTACATTGCCCCTTCTGATGTTACATACCCTTCCACTGATCATCTCCCTTCACACTTCTCGCACTGTATGTCACACCACTTCCCCTGTCACTCCCACTTTCCCTGACCCTCCCTTTCCCTTTTTGCCATCACAGTAGAAGCTGTTGATTTCTGTGCGACTACTGGTCATTAGTGAATGGTGAGCTTGGACTGATCAATGTCAAACAGTTTCAGACAATAGGATGTATGTCATTGTCTGATGCACCGTTAACAGAATAGTTTTGTTCACTGTTGGTACAGATTGGAGCTTCCTCCTGTCCGTCTGTCACAATATTTAACCAAACAGCCTCATCACAAACAAGACAACCAACTTCTGACAGAATGGGAAGGCCATGTATCAATTTTCTTTGAATATTGAGGGGACATTGTTCCAACAAACAGTGTTCTTGCTTTTTGATCTTTATTCTTTCAAGTGATCGTCCCATGTAATTTGAGGTGAGTTCAGAGTGAATTACCTTTCAATCGAAGCAGGATTTGACTGAGGGTGGAATGATGGACCTTGAGCAAAACTCTGATTAATGGGAATTAGAGAACATTCTGCACTGGTAATGAGAGCAATAGAAAAATCAGTCTCTGCATGGTATTTTCCAAGTGGCATGCCATCCTGACGAGGAACTAATTTTATCTTCATTCACAAGTATTTCATAAACATCTTGGATTGTCCCTACAACAGCTCTGTGTGGATTTGCATTACTTGTATTGAAGAGGAAGATTGTAGCAGATTTCTAGCGACTTACCCAAAGTTACTGGTGACGACAAATAAAGTCTGCCCTTGCTAGTGCTTTCCAAATCCCTGGATGAATATGTTCTGTTAAAAGAAAAAAAAACATTTTATGTTTGCACATTTTCATCTAACGTCTCGGAAAGGTAAGACCTTGCTGGATGAGTATGATGCCAGTGACATCGGGAGCATGACAAGACGTTGATAACATTTGGAATCGTTAATTCATTAATTTACTCACGGATGATTGATTGTGTGATGTCAGTGCCACTGAGTTCAACATTTTTATAATGCGTAATGGTAATCATTCTCATATTTTTAAACTTATCATTCAGAACCCACAACCAAATACTCGAGAGCCAACATAAATGGCAGCTTCACTGTTCCCTTTCAGATCAGACAAATATCCACAGTACAAAAGACTAAGTAGGTTGAAAGTGCTGGAAAACCTTAACAGGTTCTGAGCAGAGAGAAAAAAGATTTAACTTATTGAGTCGAATATGAGTTTTTCCAAATAGGGTAATATCAGGCTTAATATTCTAACTCTGTTTCTATCTCCAGATACTGGCTCATCTGTAGTGTTTTGCCACTGTTTTCTGTTTATATTACAGATTTGCATTTTCCCCAGTATTCCCTAGCACAATGATTCATTGGGGGGAGCGGGGTGGGAGTGGCATGGTGTGTCAATGGTTAGCACGACTGTCTCTCAGTACCAGGGGCCCGGTTTGCTTCCACACTCAAGACTATTTGTATTGAGTTTTCACATTCTCCCCCTGTCTGCAAGTGTTTCCTCCAGGTGCACCGGATTCCTCCCACAGACTAAAAACTTTCAATGGATTGACCATGCTAAATTTCCCATCTAACACAATTTTGAATAAATGCAAACAAACAGGTACCACAGACCTGTGGGGAAAAGAATTCCAACTCAATCGGTCCTTAGAGAATTTCTCCTTATCCCTGTTCCCACCGAGGTTGGAGAGTCATTGTATATTTTTCCAGTCCCACTCCTCCATCGATCACGATAAATTATCAGTGTAACCCCAAGTATGTGATATGGTAAATTTATATCAGTCTCAGACTGGGTCAGGTACAGTGTTAGGAACATGTCAGGCATGTTTCTTAAATTTGTAAAAATAATTAATCTAAAACAAAAGCAAAGTTACTCAAAAAAGATGGAAAGATGAATGACATATAGTTTGCACATTGATGATATGTGTATCATTATTTGTTTTCCTATAAAGCAGAGGCACGCATACCACACACACGTCTGAAAACAAAGAGCAAAAAAAAAACTCTTCAGAATATTAGTTTGGAAGAGCTTTTCCAAATAATAGTTAATTTCATGGCAAATGGAAAATTGAGATGGTCTCAATTGTTGTTCTGCCTCACAGATGCTGCTGGCAATGGGTTTTTTTTCCTGGAACAGTAGGACTTGTCTGAATTCCCTTCTCTGCTGACAGTGGGGAGATTCCAATGAATCCTCAAAAGGCCTCCTCCATGAGTGGTAAAGATGACTGATAGATTCTGCTCTCTGTTAAAGAGGCATACGGTGTGTTAGTTTTCATTTGCAGAGGGATTAAGATTCGGAGCAACAATGTCATGTTGCAACTATAGAAAACGCTGGTGCCACCACACTTGGAATATTGTGTACAGTTCTGGTCCCCATATTACAGGAAGGATGTGGAATCATTGGAAAAGGATGTTGCCTGGTCAGGAGGGAAGATCTTATGTGGAAAGAGTGAGAGGGGGTTTGATAGAGGCATAGAATATGATCAGAGGATTACATAGGGGAGACAGTGAAACTCTTTTTCCTGGGATGATGATGTCAGCTTGTACGAGGGGGCATAATTGCAAATTGAGGGGTGATAGATTTAAGACAGATGTCAGAGGCAGGTTCTTTACACAGAGAGTGGTAAGGGCGTGGAATGCCATACCTGCTAATGCAGTCAACTCAGCCATATTAGGGAGATTTAAACAATCCTTAGATAAGCACATGGATGGTTTTGGGGTGATGTAGGCAGACGAGCAGAGCATCGTTCACAGGTCGGAACAACATGAACCATGTTAGGTCTGGTTAAACATTCCCCTGAATGCATACTCCATCCCTGTTATCTGCTCCATTTCGGAGTGATTTGTAATTTATCATTTGAAAATATTTTTTACATGTGGTTTCATAATTATTGTACAATAAATTCATGTCTTCGAAGTACTGTGTTAAAATGAATATATTGTTTTATTAAATTAAATCCTTAGTTATATTCTCCCATCCCTCTGCGACGCCCAGTACACTTTTCTCAGGGCCCTTTATGATTCAATGTGAACATCTCTTATTCTCAGGCCTGAAGTGCCCTGACCTTGTAGATTCATGAGGGGCATGCATATGGTTACTTTCCGTGGTCGGAGGAGTCCAAACCAGTGGGCATAGATTTAAGGTGAGAGGGGTAAGATTAAAAAGATACCTGAAGGGGTAACTTTTGTACAGAGAGGGTGGTGTGTGTATGGAAAAAAACTGGCAGCGAAGGTGATGGAGGCTCTTACAGTTACAACGTTTAAGAGGCAATGGATGGGTATGTGAATAAGAACCATTTAGAGGATTATGGGTCGAATGCTGACAAAGATTACTACATCAGATTGGAATAACTGGTCGGTGCAGATAAGCTGGACTGAAGGGTCTGTTTCCGTGCTGTATGACACTATGATTCCACCAGGCCTTCATTCTAGCAAAAAGTAAAGTGAAACATCAGTGAAAAGCTTCTGAAACCATTGCACATTTTTCTTTCAGTTACGAGACACAATACATAAAATGTAGTCTCAGAATTGTCAAGTACAAATGCAGTAGTACATCCTAATGATTATACCCCATAGGCTTTGCATAAAACAGCAAGATTTGATACCCATTTCTAAGTATTGGCTGAATCTGCTGACTAGGTTTATGTGGCTCAAGTATCGGAATGCACTCATCCTCCTGTACCAATGAGTTCTGTAATTTTCTCTCCATTTAAGTTGGTTACTGTTTTTTTTTCTCTTTTCAACACAACACTGACTTCTCTTAACCTACATTATACTGTTTTCTGCCAATGTTTTGCTCACTAACCTCCACGTCTGTATCCCTTTGCAGAGTCTCCATGTCCAGTTAAATGACTATCTTGATGAATGAGCTAACTGAGCTCCACGCCAATCAGTCCTCTCATCCAAGTCATTGGTATAGATTGTAAATAGTTGATAATCTCACACTGCACCCCCCACCCCCCGAGGATCTCCAGCATAGCTACAACTTTACAACCTGAACATGCCAAATATTTATTCCCTGATAGTTTACCAGGTTACCCCTGGTGCTGAGCAGCAGGCTAGAAAGGTAGGATTGTCTCATTCTACACTGTGTAATGTACTTAGCGATTGAATGACTTCAATCTATTCCTATGTAAATCCTTAGAGGGCAGAATGGTCTCCTCCTGTCTCATTATAACGATGCTGACTGGCTGAATGTGATCTTTCTTTAAATCTTTAACATTATTGAGTGCTTGATAGAATAACACATGGGTTAGGAGCAGTAGCTGGCCACTCAGCCCCTTGAGCCTACTGCACCATTCGGAATGTGCATTGTTGATGTGATTGCAACTAAACATCACTTTCCTGTCTGTTCCCAATAAACATGGATTCTCTAATTCATCAAAGTTCTATGGAACTCAAACTTGAATGTTTTCATTAACCCAGTCTCCACTGCTCCTTCGGGATGAGATTACACAATCCTAAAGAGAAAGTAGTATCCCTGTCTCAGTCTGAAATGGAGAGGTCCTTATTCTCAAAATGTGTTCCCCTCAAACCAATCACCACCCTTTTGATGTATAAGGAGTCGGACAATTAGAAACAGATATCGACCACTCAGTCCCTCAAACCTTTCCACATTCCCATTAACTCTCCTAAACCAAATATTCATCAAATTCAGTCTCCACTGACCTCGCGGAAAGACATTTCCAGGAAAGATCATGCAATGAACACTGGAGCAGATTGAGGCCATTTTTTCTGCCATGACATTTGATTACGGCTAAAATTTTTCTGAACCACATTCTCCTGCCTTCTCCAACTAACCAATGATAACTTATTAATTTTAAAATGTATATATCTCTGTATTAACGATCGTGTGTGCCTGTATGCTGGATTATGTTTGTGTGTTTGTGTGTAAATGTCCACATCTACGTGCGTATCTCTGTGGGCCTCTGTTATGTGGGTTAGTGTCAGTATGTCAGGTTGTGTGTACCTCTGTTTGCATCACTGTGCAATGTGGCTTTTGGATTAACTAGATTGAACGTGGAATTAAAGTTTTCTTCCTCCTCTCTCTCTGTCTGTACTTGTTGTTCATAGAGTTCATAGAATCGCTACAGCGTGGAAATAGGCCTTCGACCCAACAGGTCCACACTGACCCTTCAAAGAGTAACCCACCCAGACCCGTTAAAATGCTATCCTACACTTACCCATGACTAATGCCCCTAACCTACACATCCCTTGGCACTATGGACAATTTAGCATGTCCAATTCACCAAACATCTACGACGTTGGTCTGTGGGTGGAAACCAGAGCACCCAGTGGAAATCCACGCAGACACAGGGAGAATGTGAAACTCCACACAGACAGTCGTCTGTGGGTGGACACGAGCACGGGTGCCTGGTGCTGTGAGGCAGCAGTGCTTGCCTCTGAGTTTTGTGCTTACAATCATACAATACCTCCCTCTGCTGGACTCGCATACCACTGCATCGGTGGCACAGTTTTTAACTCTGAGAAGATAATAAATCCTTTGCTGTGAATCTCTTAAATTGCCTGGCCGTTTGATTTTTCAAATAATATCTTTGGAAGCACAGAGCATTTTTGTCTGATACTAAGCGATGTTGTTCCTGTGTCATTACCACCACTACTGGGCCTTTTTCAGGACTTCTGAATACTTTCGCATGTAACGTTTAAGCATTGCAAGTCACAGAATGAGAAATTAATTAATGTTATCTCCTGACAAAATGGTTCACTCGGAGGTATTTCCATTCTGACAGGCTCAAGTACATTTGCAACCCTCCACCTACCAGGTGTGTGTGTGTGTGTGTGTGTGTGTGTGTGTGTGTGTGTGTGTGTGTGTGTGTGTGTGTGTGTGTGTGTGTGTGTGTGTGTGTTAATGATGCTATCAGTTTGGACGTTGCTATGAGCTGCTGCCCTCTCTCCCTCCCAGTTTGAATCTTCGAAAGTTATCAACCTCTACCACTGTCACTGCAGTAGGGTGGGGTGGCCAACGGGGGGAGAGATTGTGTTATTTTAATCACCACAGAGAGTGCCAAAACTGCAGCCATATACAGATACTCAACAGAGTCAAATACAGACACACAGGAACGATGATTGTGGGGGAGATGAATATTGGGCACTCCGCCACCCGCCTTGGCACTTTCTCTCCTATTCCAAGCTGTCTCTGCTGAAATAGGAGACGGGGAGGGATGGAGTAAAGGTGGGAGTGGATGACCCTGCTGTTCATGCTGCTGTAGGTGGGGGGGTGAGATGGTGACGTGTCCAGAGGGAGTCAATCAACAGTGTTGTATCCATGCAGTGCTATTAGTGAGGGAGATATAGTTGTGGGGAAAGAGAGAGAGAGCGAGCAAGAGAGAGAGAGGGAAGGTGCTGCATGCTGCAGTGAGAGTGCGGAGCATGAGCCTTGTTCGGGGGTCGGGGCTATAACAGACATGCAGTGAGTGTGAGGGAGCAGAGAGAATACAGGAAAAGTTACTGATGCTTGTCCTATTGCTGGACATTTCTTCAGAACGCAGATACTGCACTGATCTGGATCATGAGCTCAGACTAAATTAGGTGGGTCTGGTGGTGTGGCCCTCTCTGGGAAGAGAATGGTCCCCCTCTGTACTAGCCCATCCACGACGTCCTCGGTGCCCCTATCAAACAAACTGTGGTGTAATTGTCCCTTATCTGCCATTCTCAGGGAAAACTATGCAGGACAGGTCCAACCTTAGAAAGCTGAACCGTGTGCCCATTGGCCTGTTAAGAATGGCACCAGTGCCAGGGGTCACAGAATATCCGGGGCATCTGGGTGATGATGAGTACTTCCAGACATGATGGGTGCGAGAATCGGGCTGGCATTGAATGAGAGGGACAACAAGTGTTGGGCTGGGTAGTTAATGAGTTGAGTTTGATAAGGTAGCATCAGGAAATTAGCTCGGCCTCATGAAGACAATCCCTCTGAAACACTCAATGAAAATGTCACTGAGTCAAATTATTGTAATATTCAACCCAATGATTTGAAGACTCTGTTGACCCCAATCCCAGTTACAACGCTGCAGCTGCTTGACCAATGCTCTCCATCAGAGAGAAGGAGCTAAACGTCACCTTACCCTTTGGAGATAAGGCAGTGGGGAGGGGGTGGTTTAGGTATCAGTGGGGGACAGCTTTATGGCATGTCATCGTAATTCTATTAGTTTTAAAATAGAGATGGAAAAACAATTAACCAGATCTAAAACTTCAAGTTCTAAATTGTTGAAAAGCCAATTTTGATTACATTAATCAAGAAATTTCCAAAGTCAATTGGGACAGATATTCACAGAGAAGGGGGTCAGTTGAGAAGTGGAAATCCTTCAAGAATGAGATGTCAGGAGTATAGAGACTGTATGTCCCTGTCAGTGTGAAGGGTAAGGCTGGTACGTGTAAGGAATGCTGGAGGATTGGAGAAATTGAAGTTTTGTTCACGGATAAAAGGGAAGCATATGTTCAGGTATAGACAGCAGGAATTGTGGTATTTATTTTCTTAATTCATTCATGGGATGAGGGCATCCCTGGCTAGGCAAGCATCCCTAATGGCCGAGAGGGAAGTTGACAGGCAACCACATTGTTGTGGGCCGGGAGTCAGATATCTGCCAGACCAGATAACGATGGCAGTTTGTTTCCTTGAAGGATGTCAGTGAGTCTGATGGATTTTTTTTTTACAATCGGAATAGTCAACATTAGCCTCTTAATTCCTGACTTAAAGTGAATGACTAGAAGAGTCTGAAGGCAACAAGAGTATAGTTAAGAGGAAAATTGGGAGCATAAAAAGGGGACATGTGATAGCTTTGGCAAATAGAGTTAAGGAGAATCCAAAGGAATTCTACAAATACATCAAGGACAAAAGAGTAACTAGGGAGAGAATAGGACATCATTAAAGATCAGCAAGACTGCCCATGCGCAGAACCACATGAAATGGGGGAGGTGCTGACAGAATGTTTTGTATCAGTATTTACTGTGCAGGAGGACATAAAAAACTAGAGAACTTGGGAAGTAAGTAGTGTCATCTTGGAAAGTGTCTGTATTACAGAGGAGCTGCTGGAGGTCATAAAACATGCAAAGGAAGGAAAATGTCTTGGCTTTTATTAGATGTACACTATACTCTTTTGGAAGCTTGGGAAGTGATTGCTGGGCCCCTTGCTATCATCAATAGCCACAGGTAAAGTGCCAGAAGACTGGAGATTGGCTAACGTGGTGTCACTATTTAAAGGATTTAAGAAGGGTAATAAGGAAAAGCCAGTGAGCCTGACGTCAGTGGTGGGTAAGTTGTTGGAGGGGATTATGAATCATTGGATTTTCATGCATTTTAAAATGTAACGACTGATTAGGGATAGTCAACATGACTGTGCAAGCAATATTGTGTCTCACTGACTTGACTGAGATTTTTTTGAAGAAGTGACTAAGAAGATTAATTGAGATAGAGTGGTGTACATTGTCGATATGGACATCAGTAAGGCGTTGAATAACATTGTGCATGGTCATCTGTTTAAGAAGGTTGGTTCATATGAAACACATGGAGAACTAGCCGTTTGGATACAAAACTGGCTCAAAGGTCAGAGACAGAGGGTGGTGGTAGAGGGTTGCAGTATCCTGGCAGAGGTTTGCTGGGCAGATAATCCAGATTATCGAGTAATCCACTTGCTCGACCTGTACAGCTCTCCATGTTAGTCGTTACCTTACCCCAGTTTATGGTGCTTGGGCTGGTTCTGTGAGGCAGATTCAGAATTTGAGGCAATGGACCATTCTAGCGGATCTGGCAATATCTCTATTCAATGTTTGCTTTCGTGGGATTGGACTCACCATTATCTCACTTATCCCGTTATTCCAGTCCCCCCATCTCCTTATTCTTATTTTTGGCAAATTATCAGTTAATAAATTATTTGTTTTGTTTCATTATTTTTCCCTAGCTTTAGATTTTGGCTCGCTCGTGTATCGAGTACTGGCATTGTGAACCACAGAAACATTGAAATGCTGTGTGCTAGGCTGTTGTTCACTTCTCTATATGTCCCATGTGGTGCTCCATGGACAAGAGTGTTCCAGTAGCTTTGACTCACGTGGTTGAAACTTGGTATGCGCCTGCCCATGGAACGCCTCTGTTTGTCTCAGTTGATCGTGCGGACAGTAACACAAGGAAACTTCTGGAGTATAATTTGTAAAGGTACAGGCATCTAGCTTGTAGCTGAGGGGCTTCTGACTGTCTCCTGATATTGAAACGTTAGTGGAGGTGCTGGGGATGGTTTGCTAGAGTTTGTGCTGTGAGGTGCCTCAGACATTCAGGGAGACCTGAGCATTTGGTGACCCAACTCTGGATGGGGCACAGGGACTGTAGTTATGGAGTCATAGAGTCATAGAGATGTACAGCATGGAAGCAGACCCTTCTGCTCAACCTGTCCATGCCGACCAGATATCCCAACCTAATCTAGTCCCACCTGCCAGCACCCGGTCCATATCCCTCTAAACCCTTCCTATTCAGCCTCCACCACATCCTCTGGCAGCCCATTCCATACACATACCACCGTCTGTGTGATAACGCTGTCCCTTAGGTCTCTTTTATATCTTTTGCCTCTCACCCTAAACCGGTGCCCTCTAGTTCAAGACTCCCCGACCGGCTTTGTCGAATTATCCTATCCATGTCCCTCCTAATTGTGTAAACCTCTATAAGCTCACCCATCAACCTCCGACAGTCCAGGAAAATCAGCCCCAGCCTGTTCAGCCTCTCCCTGTAGCTCAGGTCTTCCGATCCTGGGAACATTCTTTTAAATCTGTTCTGAACCCTTTCAACTTTCACAACATCTTTCCAACAGGAAGGAGACCAGAATTACACCTAAAATTCCAGCAGTGGCCTAACCATTGTCCTGTATAGCTGCAACATGACCTCCCAACTCCTGTACTCAACACACTGTCCAATAAAGGAAAGCGTACCAAACGCCTTCTTCACTATCCTATCTACCTGCAACTCCACTTTTAAGAAGGTATGAACCTGCACTCCAAGGTCTCTTTGTTCAGCAACACTCCCTAGGAACTTACCATGAAGTGTATAAGTCCTGCTGAGATTTACTATCCCAAGTAGCATCAACTCGAATTTATCTGAATTAAACCCCATCTGCCACTTCTCAGCCCATTGGCCCATCTGGTCCAGATCCTGTTTTAATCTGAGGTAACCCTCTTCGCTGTCCACTACACCTCCAATTTTGGTGTCATCTGCAATCTTACTAACTGTACCTCTTATTCTCGCATCCAAATCATTTATTTAAATGACAATAAGTAGAGGGCCCAGCACCGATACTTGTGGCACTCCATTGGTCACAGGCTTGTAGTTTTTTAAAACAACCCATCACCACCATCCTCTGAATTCTACCTTTGAGCCAGTTCTGTATCTAACTGGCTGGTTCTCCCTGTATTCCATGAGATCTAACCTTGCTAATCAGTCTCCCATGGGGAACCTTGTCAAACGCCTTAATGAAGTCCATATAGATCACATCTACTGCTCTGTCCTCATCAATCTTTTTGTCACTTCTTCAAAAAACTCAATCAACTTTGTGAGACATGATTTCCCACGCACTAAGCCAAGTTGACTGTCTTGAATCAGTCCTTGCCTTTCCAAATACATGTAATCCTGTCCCTCAGGATTCCCTCCAACAACTTGCCCACCACTGAGGTCAGGCTCACTGGTCTATTGTTCCCTGGCTGGTCCTTACCCCCCTTCTTAAACAGTGGCACCACGTTTGCCAACCTCCAGTCTTCTGGCACCTCACCTGTGACTATCGATGATACAGATATCTCAGAAAGAGGCCCAGCAATCACTTCTCCAGCTTCCCACAGAGTTCTCGGGCACACCTGTTCGGTCCTGGGGATTTATCAACTTTTAACCATTTAGAGACATCCACCACTTCCTCCTCTGTGATCTGGACATTTTGCAAGATGTCACCATCTATGTCCGTACAGTCTATATTTACCATATCATTTTCCACAGTAAATACTGATGCAAAATATTTATTTAGTATCTCGCCCATTTTCTGTGGCTCCACACAAAGTCCGCCTTGCTGACTATGTGGGGCGCTATTCTCTCCCTAGTTACCCTTTTGTCCTTACTATATTTATAAAAATCCTTTGGATTCTCTTTAATTCTATTTGCCAAAGCTATCTCATGTCCCGGTTTTGCCCTCCTGATATCCCTCTTAATTATACTCCAACTTCCTTTCTCCTCTTCTAAGGATTCACTCGATCTCTCCTGTCTACACCTGACATATGCTTCCTTCTTTTTCTTAACCAAACCCTGAATTTCTTTAGTCATCCAGCATTCCCTATACCTACCAAACTTTCCTTTTATCCAAACAGGAATATAGTTTCTCTGGTTTCTTGTTATCTCATTTCTGAAGGCTTCCCATGTTCCAGCCGTCCCTTTACCTGCGTATGTCTGCCTCCAATCAGCTTTCGAAAGTTCCTGCCTAATACCATCAAAATTGGCCTTTCTCCAATTTAGAACTTCAGGTTTTAGATCTGGTCTATCCTTTTCCATCTCTATTTTAAAACGAATAGAATGATGGTCGCTGACCCCAAAGTGCTCCCCCACTGACACCTCGCTCACCTGCCCTGCCTTATTTCCGAAGAGTAGGTCAAAGTATGCACCTTCTCTAGTAGGTACATCCACATACTGAATCAGGAAATTGTTTTGTACACACTTAAGAAATTCCTCTTCATCTAAACCTTTAAAACTATAGCAGTCCCAGTAGATGTTTAGAAAGTTAAAATCCCCTTCAATTACTGCCCTATTATTCTTACAGATAGCGGAGGTCTCTCTATAAGTTTGTTTCTCAATTTCCCTCTGACTATTGGGCGGTCCAAAATACAATCCCAATAAGGTGATCGTCCCTTTCTTATTTATCAGTTCCACCCAAATAGCTTCATTGGATGTATTTCCGGGAATATCCTCCAACAGCTATCTCTTATCAAAAATGCCAGTCCCCCACCTCTCTTGCCTCCCTTTCTATCCTTCCTGTAGCATTTGTATCCTGGAACATTAAGCTGCCAGTCCTGCCCATCCCTTCCGTAATTGCTATGATATCCCAGTCCCATGTTCCTAACCGTGCCCTGAGTTCATCTGTCTTCCCTGTTTGACCCCTTGCATTGAAATAAATGCAGGTTAATTTATTTGTCCTACCTTGTTCCTGCCTGCCCAGACTGTTTGACTCACTTCTATTCTCAGCTGTACGCGTCTCAAATCAATGTCTTTCCTCACTATCTCCCTGGGTTCCACCCAACCCTCCCCACTTACTAGTTTAAATCCTCCCAAGCAATTCTAGAAAATTCCCTGCCAGTGTATTCGTCCTCTTCCAATCCAATAGGTCCAATCTGTCCTTGTTGTATAGGTCACTTCTACCCCAAAAGAGATTCCAATGATCCAAAAATGTGAATCCTTCTCCCATATACAGGCTCCTCAGCCATGCATTCATCTACTCTATCCTCCTGTTCCTGCTCTCACTAGCTCGTAGCAATGGGTGTAATCCAGATGTTACTACCCTTGAGGGCAGTACTCCCTTTTAAATGTCTGCCTAACTCTCTGTAATTTCCTTTCAGAGTCTCAACCTTTTCCCTTCCAATGTTGTTGGTTCCAATGTGGACAGTGACCTCCTGCTGGCCCCTCTCACCCGTGAGAACATTCTGCACCCTCTCTGACACAACCTTGGTCCTGGCACCAGGGAAACAACACAGCATTCTGTTTTTTTTTCCCCTGCTGGCCACGGAAACGTCTATCTGTACCTCTGACTACAGAATCCCCTCACACAATTGATCTCTTGGAAGCCGAAATACCCCTCGTTGCATTGGAGCCAATCTCAATACCAGAAACTTGGCTGTTCGTGCTAAGTTCCCCTGAGAATCCATCATCCCCTACTTTTTCCAAAACCGCATTTCTGTTTGAAATGGGTGTATCCACAAAAGACTCCTGCCCTAGGTGCCGCCTCTCCCAGCCTTCCTGGAGTTAACCTATGTATGTGACTGTATCTGAGACTTTCCTCCCTTCCTTTCACTGCCATCCATCACATACTGTTGCTGTTGTGAATTCTTCATTGCTCCTATCTCTCTCCAACCGATCCATTCGATCTGATAAGATTCGTATCCAACAGCATTTATGGCAGATATAATCCACAGTAACCCTTAAACTCTCTTTAAACTCCTACATCTGACAGGAAGCACATATCACTGCAAAGGCCATTTTTGCTTCTTCACAATCTATAGATCCAGAAAATAATACAGTCTTATTCCTCTACAAAGGCAGACCCTGGTTAAATTAATAGCTATGGCTTATATTTTAAATTTAATCAAGAGACTTATCTCCAAAAACATATAATCAAGAAAAAATCCACGAGACTCACTACTGCAGTCTTTCTCTTGGACAGACTTAAAACAACAATTAACTTATCTGATTCTGTGCTGTGAACTTCACCCTACAGTTCCTCGAAGATTAGTTGTGAATTTCACTGTTTGTTAATTTTCCCTGATGCACTCCACTGCAAATGGGTCTGTGACATGAACACCAAATGAAGCAGAGGCTGCCGAGAGGGGAAGCTCTGAAACCACGGAGTGAGTGCGTGTGGGGAAATGGATTTGTTGTATCTGTTTGTGTTTTCATCTAGACAAGCACACCCTCTCACTCTCCCCGTTGCATACACTAATGTACCACTCTCCGGATCTGCTTCACACACACACACACACTCCCCCTCTCACACATTCCACCTCACACACGCATGCAAACGCAGCCTCTCTCTCTCTCCCTCCCACACTGACACACGCACTCCACCTCACTCTCTCTCACATATGCAGTGTCTATATCTCCCCTTCACACAGACTCTTTCTCTCTCTGACACATACGCCCACGCACACACAGGTATGTACTTAAAAATCTGCGGGGTGAATTTGCATTTGCCAATTTGTATTTGCATATGCATTTTATTTTGTTCCAAGTATGTACAATTTGTAGACAGTCAGTCAACGTGATATTTTAAAAACTCCTACTTTGTAAATAAAACCAGTCTGACTCCAGATGAAGACGCAGTCAGCGTCCAAACAAGGTCTCGCGCTTAGAATACATTGTCTGACCGCAAGTGTTTCTTCATTTACCTGAAGGTATCTCCAGGTAGTGACTTGAAATAAATTCTGCGATTTTCATATTAATCAATCAAACTTGCCCCTCCAGTCTAACTGATGAAGTATTTAAAAGCCATCTTAGGTGTGTGCAATTCATGTGCATAAGTTGTACAATCCTTTGATCTTTTCTTAACACTTCTGTGTTTAAGGTCTTCCTCTCTTTTACACCTGATGAAGGAGCAGAGCAATGAAACCTTGTGTTTATAAATAACCCCATTGGACTCTAATGTGATGTCGTTTGATTTTTGATCTTGTCCAACCCAGTCCAAAACCAGCGGCTCCATATCATGGATTTTACTGGTTAGCTAATCCTCTCTCCTAGCAAGTAAATTGTTCCTAACCCCACGTGTTCTTGCCTTGCATATTAATCTTTTGCGAGGCACATTCTGCTCTGATGTCTGGCAGACCAGATATAATACATCTATAGGTTCCCCATTATCCACTTTGCTTGTTATGTTTTATTTAAAGAAAGTTAGTCAAATCATTCAAACATGATTTATCCTTCATAAAACTATGTTGACTGTGTTGGATTGTGGCTTGACTTTGGAAATCTCCTGTTATAAATTCCTTCATAACAGATTCTAATAATTCTCATTATTTTTCATTCCCCAGTGAAGCTGGTTATTCGAAGTACTTCCCCTTCTATAACCTTTATGTTCCCTTTCACAATTCCTGTGTAACAGGCACAAGGCTGTAAAAGATTTGCTCCAATTGCTGTGTAAGAGGCATGAATGGCTGATTGGACTCATTCTGTTCCTGCTTTACACACTCGCTGGGATGAATGTCCTCCTCGTATTCTTACGCTGTAGTCTCAATGGACTTGCATGCCCTTCACCTGTTCCTGACCAAGCCGCTCAAGATCTCAATGTCCACCTCCTGTTGCTCAGTGACAGGTTTGGGGACTTATGGAATCTCCCTGCTCAAATGTCACTTTTCATGGGCTGAAATATGCAGGCAAGGTGTGTTGTCCACACTGGGTATCTCAGTGGTTAGCACTGCTGCCTCACTGCACCAGAGATCCTAGTTCAATTTCAGTCTCCAGTTTTCTCCCACAGTCCCAAGATGTGCAGATAAGGTGGATTGGCCAAGCTAAATAATCCATAATATTTGGGGATGTGGAGGCCAAGAGCATCAGTCATGGAAAATGCCAGGTTGCAAGATTGGGTGGGGTGGATGGTGGTATTAGATGGAATGGTCTTCTGAGGATCAGTGTGGAGTCGATGGGTCAAATGGCCTGCTTCCACACTGAAGGAATTTTATGATTAACACCTTCGTTGCAGAAGTCAGCTGATGGAACAATCTTTGAGTTCATTCAAACATCCTTTCCTCAGTGAGGAGATTAACTCTGTGCACTACTTCAGATGTGATCTCACTCAGACACTGTACAGCAGCAGCAACTCTTTACCAGCCTGCTGTAAGGTTCCCAACCAGGTCAGAGCAAGCTCAGCTCTCTGGGAAATACACAGCATTGCAGAAAGATCATTGTCCGTGTCTACTCCACCAGCATAACGGGAGATCTGGTTAAAATCTCACAATGACACTTGTGAAGAGCGGGGAAGATGTGGTGAGATAATAACCATGTGGAGATATGCCTCACCAAACATCTTGCCTGTATCTACCAGACCCAGAGCCCACGTCACTCAGATTCTACAGAATCTGGTGAGGTGGATCTTAAAAACAGCAAGGAGAATCAAACATTCATGAAAGTTATGCATCAAAGTGAAAGCTGCAATACAAAT